>NW_020664409.1:108151060-108193639 GCF_002925995.2 Terrapene triunguis | reverse complement strand
GGGATTGTCTCTTCTGTGCTCTTAGTCTCCCAGCTCTGTTCCTATGCCCTGTGCCACATTGACCCTGGCTTCTGGGAGGAACAACTGCAGGGAGAGTCATGCTCAGCTGGGATCTGGAGTAAGTTCTTTGCAGACAGAATCGTTTGAGTATTTAGCTGCTGAGCTCTAGCAAGTCTCTATTCAGTATGTGCAAACAGATTTTCAGAGGCTCATAACTTGGACAAATTTGGGTTGATTTTTATGCAGATGGCAAAAGTCACAATCCTGACACCAGGGCAAATCCTTGTTCCAAAGCATGGAAGTGCTAATATTTCTCAGCAAAACAGTTGTAAGACTAATTTAACATGGGCAAACAATACAGAATCATAGGGTTAGAAGGGAGCGCAAGGATCGTATACTTTCCCCTAACCTCATTCTGAGAAACAGCTGAATCATTTTTGTTGAATCTGTCCAGAAAAATACAGCCCTAGATAGACGTCCAAGTTCCAACATGGCACATTTCCGCATGAATGGTTAAGGTTTGGCAAAGTTATAAGCAACTGAAAAGAGGGTCTTTACTAGAAAGTGTTGGGCAACCTTCACTCTAGGTGTTGCTACCTGTATCTCTTCTTATATGGTGACTAAATTGCTGTGGCTCTGTTTCTATATAGTTTGAGATGAATAAGCATATCCTATTAAAAATTTGAAAGAGCTCTTAGATCATCCATAACGTCTGTCTACAAGCTCAGAGCTCTTGATGGAGAAAACTTCAGATACTGCACTTGGTTCTAGCCAAAAGGCTTTTGTTGTGCAATTTGTTTTATATTTAAATCTTGCGCTAAAGACATTTAAAAAAAAATGGCACTGCCGTTTATCTGTTTAGTAATCTGTTTAGTAATGGGAAAGTTAGATGAGACTCTGCAAGAACCTAATAGAAGTGTGCTGACTCACTGGCTAACATCTTATTTAATAAAATGCTGTGCATGACTGATTTTCTTAGCTCGCTATTTATTGCTCTTTCATCTGCCTTGAAACGGGAACTGCAGATGCTGATCAATTGAGTTTGTATAATTTTACTGTGGCTTTTGTAAGTACAGTACCTCTCTGCTAAAATGTGCATTTGTAACTTTCTGTAGCAGTACCATTTAGTGAATACCTCTCTCCTTCTCTTATTGCAGCTGCATCCGTCCCGTATGGGGGCTATTTTCTCTCTCTACAGCGGTACAAGTATACCAGTGCTGCCACATGTGTGGATTATCTGGTAACATTAGGAGATCCTCCATTTAAGGTGCTAACCTAAAAAGCATTGTGTGAAGGGTTTTTGCTGCAGATCTTTGTTAATGGTAATCAAAGCAAACTTTTTATGGTAGTTACTGTACCAGGCCTGTGTGAGATCTGGATCTGGAGAGTTAAGTAGATGATATCACTAATTAGCAAAAAATTATATTGTCTGATATGCAGCCTTCCAGGTGCTGTGCAGCGTCATGGCTTAGAGCAATTTCTTTCCTCACTGTGTTTCTTAGCATCTTAAATGTGGTTTCCACAGTATTCTTGCCACCAAGTTAAAGAAGTATGGGCTGGATGAATGGACTGTAAGGTGGATAGAAAGCTGGCTAGATCGTCGGGCTCAACAGGTAGTGATCAATGGCTCCATGTCTAGTTGGCAGCCGGTTTCAAGCGGAGTGCCCCAAGGGTCGGTCCTGGGGCCGGTTTTGTTTAATATCTTTATTAATGATCTGGAGGATGGTGTGAACTGCACTCTCAGCAAGTTTGCAGATGACACTAAACTGGGAGGCGTGGTAGATACGCTGGAGGGTAGGGATCAGATACAGAGGGACCTAGACAAATTAGAGGATTGGGCCAAAAAAAACCTGATGAGGTTCAACAAGGACAAGTGCAGAGTCCTGCACTTAGGACGGAAGAATCCTATGCACTGCTACAGACTAGGGACCGAATGGCTAGGTAGCAGTTCTGCAGAAAAGGACCTAGGGGTCACAGTGGACGAGAAGCTGGATATGAGTCAACAGTGTGCTCTTGTTGCCAAGAAGGCTAATGGCATTTTGGGCTGTATAAGTAGGGGCATTGCCAGCAGATCAAGGAACGTGATCGTTCCCCTTTATTCGACATTGGTGATGCCTCATCTGGAGTACTGTGTCCAGTTTTGGGCCCCACACTATAAGAAGGATGTGGAAATATTGGAAAGAGTCCAGCGGAGGGCAACAAAAATTATTAGGGGTCTGGAGCACATGACTTATGAGGAGAGGCTGAGGGAACTGGGATTGTTTAGTCTCCAGAAGAGAAGAATGAGGGGGGATTTGATAGCTGCTTTCAACTACCTGAGGGGAGGTTCCAAAGAGGATGGAGCTCGGCTGTTCTCAGTGGTGGCAGATGACAGAACAAGGAGCAATGGTCTCAAGTTGCAGTGGGGGAGGTCTAGGTTGGATATTAGGAAACACTATTTCACTAGGAGGGTAGTGAAGCACTGGAATGCGTTACCTAGGGAGGTGGTGGAATCTCCTTCCTTGGAGGTTTTTAAGGCCCGGCTTGACAAAGCCCTGGCTGGGATGATTTAGTTGGGAATTGGTCCTGCTTTGAGCAGGGGGTTGGACGAGATGACCTCCTGAGGTCCCTTCCAACCCTGATATTCTATGATTCTATGATCCTTTGAGCAGGCATTTTGTGTCTGTGGCTGTTCATGCAGTGACAGAACCTAATGAAGTAGCTGTTGTTTACTAGTAGACCTGGGTGAACGTTGATAATTGGTTCACAAAAAATGTTCATTTTTGACCAGTTTTATTTATAATTATTTGTGACAACCTCAATCTTCTAGTGCTTATTGGTGTTTTTGCCTGAGCTGTGAGTATAAACATATTACTAAATGAGTGGCAGTGGCTTTTGCATGATTCCTAAGCATTGTGGGGATTTCCTTAATGCCACCAGCATTTGGGGTCAGACCCTCAGCTGGTCTCAATTGTCATTGACACCCACTGAAGATCTGGCTCTTTAAGAAATCCCTTCTTGGTTTAGATGGTGCCTTTCTACTTTATTTTGTTAAAAGCATGCAGCCCCGGCTGAACCATGCACATTTGTAGTTGTAGGAATGGAACGTTATCCTGAGAGCCAGCAAGTTCACAAATACACCCTGCCAAGTCTGGGTATGTCCAGGTTCTTGGCTTGTGTATCAGTATCGCTTCAGATGGATGGATGAGCTTCAGAAGGTCTGGGGCTTGGTGCTCGTTCTGTTGAAGTAAGTGGGGATGGAATAATGGGCAGTTGACTAGCGATATAAAGTTCACTGGTAGAACTATCAGTACGTTAAGCCCAGCACTGGAATATCGACGGGTGTTGCAGCTCAGGCCTGACGTGAATCAGCAGAACTGTTAGTGGGGAAGCATGCACAGATCTGCCAGTGCTATGTGGCCTTTATTGAGGTTCTCTTACAAGCAATAAAATCGTTCACAATTTTAGTGGTGGTGAAAAATCAGGTCGTTTTAGTGGGAGCTTTTTTCCTAATGACAACCAAGGTCAAAATGTTGAAACTTTGATACTGAAAATGATATTTAGGCAGCCAGATATGTGTGCAAGAGAACCTGCATCTTGCATTAAATGTAAGTGCCTGACTGAAATGAAGTGCCAAACTTTTGGAATTCAAATTTGAAAATGCTGGCCTCAGGCTTTTCACTACTCTGCTTTGAAAAAACTACTGTTTCTTCAAAATAAAGTACTGATCATGCAACATAGTGAAGTGTCATGGCTCCTCATTGACTATAACTCATTCTCATCCTAGCCAAATGTCAAAACTGGGCCCCATTGAAATGAATCTTATTGAGTGGTATAGAAAGTATTGTGATATTATAATAAGGAAGGATGCTCAACTCTGAATTTCCCTTCTATGGTACAGGGATGTATGACAAATCTATCTAGATGCTATCTTTTCCCCTGGTTGAATGAAAAACCAGGATGGAAGTGAAGAATTCCCTCCGCTGACAGTATATAATACTCAGCTGAACTATCACTAGAGCTTCAGGTAGATGGAATCTTCCCTGCAGTAGAAGTGCAGAAAAGATTCCATTTTCTCTTGTTAGCTTCCCATGTACATCCGTGCATTTCAATCACAAATGCTCTCATTTCCACTCAGAGATACATTTTCTCCTTTCCTCTTTCGTTGCTCTGGCCTGGATGTGCTCTCCTTCCCCGTGATGGCTTTCTTTAATATCTAAGTGTGGGAGAGATCTCCATAGCATCTTCCACAACCTGCCCCATTTCTTGCCTACCTCCCCAGCCAAGGTATTCTCTCCTTCCATTCCTATTCATTTCCCTTTCTCACAGTCTATTTTTCTATAGTTTTTTTATTATTATTAATAACTTGTATTGTGGTAGTGCTTAGGAGCCCCCGTAGTGTACCAGGATACGGCCCTGTTGTGCTAGGTACCGTACAAACACAGAACAAGGAGACGGCCTCTGCCCGGAAGAGCTTACAATCTAAGGCCTGGTCTACGCTGGGGGGAGGGATCGATCTAAGTTATGCAACTTCAGCTACGTGAATAGCGTAGCTGAAGTCAACGTACTTAGATCTACTTACTGCTGTGTCTTCGCTGCGGTAGGTCAACTGCTGACGCTCCCTCGTCGATGCCGCCTGCGCCTCCTTTGGTGGAGTACCGAAGTCGACGTGAGAGAGCTCAGCAGTCGACTTATTGCGTCTTCACTAGACCCAATAAATCGACCCCTGCTGGATCGATCGCTCCAGAGGTAAGTATAGACATGCCTTAAGTATCTCCTTGGTTACCCACCTGTCGTCACCATCAGTGTCATAAAGGGCAGCATGCGGAAAACACAGGCTAAAGCTTTTCTTATCTAAATGGAGCTTCTCTTCTCCCTAATCTCAAAGCTTTAACGTCCCTTCTCCTTTGGCCCATCTGACAACTCCCAGGGGCTTCTTCTTACTGGTTCTTCAGTGACTCGAAATCTGTATGACACCTGTAGCCCTGCTCAGTGGGGCCTTCTGCCAAATGCATTTGACCTACCCTGCCTTCAGCTACAGGGGAGGGGGGGAAGAGGAAAAAGCATCCTTACCAGAGATAAATCGCATGCTTACTCAGCAAGACCAAGGTATGACAGCTTATTGTGGAGCTTGTGCTAGCTTGACGTGGAACAATCCATCTAATCGTTGGAGTGTATACTGCAGCTTTGGAGGCAGGGCGAGTAATGCATTTGTCCATTCATTTGTGCTCTTTACATGCTTGACTGGCTCCACATACACCAGTCTTACCCACCCTCCGTTCCTTTCCTGCCTCGACCTCTACACAAATACATAGAGAGCAAACCTCAGAGGGAAGCCAAAGCATTGCAAAAAGACTATTGGGCATATGTTCTGACTTCACTGAAAGCTGTTCTACACCTACTCTTTACCTGTTGTAGGGCTTTGTGTGACGCAGTTGGTAAGAGAACCCCTTTGTGTCCCTGTGAGCACTTTTTCCTTCCTTTTGTAACTAGCAGCACCGCCTTAGAGGGACAACCCCTTTTTCTGCACTGCATCTCAGCACGCAAGGGGTTAAAATGGTAAGCTACGGTTATTTTCAGCCCTCTCTGCCCCGTATTTCCAGGGCCTTTCAGATCCAGGCCCCATTTCCTCTGCTTTACAGCGTCCGATCTCGTCATCCCACATTGTAGCCACTGTGCTTCTGGTCAATGAAAGTCTGCATGGGAATGTCCTTGAAGCCTGTTTAGGAAGGGGCTTATGGTTGAGTGAGGATCATCATCATAGCTTATTGCTCCAAACCCGCAGCCAAGTTTCGGTGTGATCACTTATCTCAAATAGCTCCTTGGGAGTACAGGAGGTTGATGGAGAGCGCTGCATCAGGCAGCATTCAAGGGCTTGCTTGCCTTGGCTCTCCGCATTGACATTTGGGGTCATTCCTCAGCTTCCACTTGGTCATATTGTCACCAGTCTTTGCCACCCTAGCTCGATTTAGAGTACACTAGTGTTTTTGTTCGAGGTCAGTGCGTGGAGGGAGTTGTTTTCTGAGACCACAATAGAAGGCATAGACTTTGAGTGAGGAGACTCTCCCTAGTGGCTCTGCATGCTACCACTCCATCACTTGCCTGCCTGGGCAGGTTGGACCTGGTTGGCTATTGTATCTTGTCTCCTGCATGGCTACTTGAACTAGGCAGGAGTGACCACTGACTCCCTGGTTTGGTAGCTGGGCTGTGACCCTCGGCTCCCCACACAGTGTTTGACAAATAACTCTGCATTGTCGGTGTCATTCCCTGGGCCCATTTACATCTTGCCAAAAATATTTACTCTCTTGGAGAACAGAGTTTACTGATGAGAGAAGGCAGAGGAAAGTGCAAGTCATCCAGCAATTCAGACACTTCAGACTCCCTCATTAGGGCAGCAAGGGGTATGTCTATACTGCAGTGTAAGCCCAGGGTTTGTAGAACTCCCGTTAGCAGACCGTGGGTTTGTTAACCTAGGGCTTGAGCATTTACACTCATTTCTAACCTCAGGTTAGGAATTGTTGAATCTGCACTGCATTGTGCGGGCCCAAGTCCAACCACCATTATCCCAGACTTCCTAGCACCCTAGGAAAAGGAGAGAGTGTGTTTAAGTACAGGAGTGTCTGAAGGTTTGCCTCTGCACCCAGAGGGCCTAGGCAGCTGGACAATGAGTTCCAGCTCTCACGATTTGGGGTACTAGACAGCAGATCTGTGCCCTGAGAGTAGGCCTAGGCACATACTTGAGACTGGAGCAGTGGTTGGACTCCGTTCAGACTCTGTTAACTTAAAGCACTCTGGAATTCACCTCATCGCAGTCCAGTGCGTGGCTCGGAAGGGAGTGCGTGGCTCAGAAGGGAGTGCCTTGCCAGATCTGAGACACCATAGTCTGGACATCGAAGCACTACTGAACCATCTGGTACTGACGGTTCCATCCATAGTCTGGCTGTCAGAGCACTTCGGATCCTTCTGGTTCTGATGGTTCCATCCATACTCCAGCCATCCAAGCACCACAGAACTGTCTGGTTCTGATGGTTCAGTCTGTAGTCCAACCGTCCAAGCACCACGGAACTGTCTGATTTTGATGGTTTCATCCATAGTCCGGCCACCCACCTGCCATTCTCAACTTCTGAAGAGCCTTGTAATTCCTTCCTTTCCCCAGTTAAAGGTTCCTCACTGAAACATTCTCCTTGTGTCTATAATAACAAATGCGAGACAAAAATAATGTTATCACTTATATTGTATATAACACTTCTAATTTTCAAAGCACTGTACAGTCTGTACAGAAATAGTAGGTATTGCTCCCATTTTTACAAATGGGGAAAACTGAGGCTAGTTTATATATGCCCGTAGAAGAGGTCAGTGAAGAACTGGGATTACATCACAATTTTCTGGTCCCCAGTCCAATGCACAGATCAGCCTACACCCACGGTGTAGCATTATAACACTGTGTTTTCTCTTCAATGAAACTTTAGTATGCAAATTGTTTTCAGAAGAAACCTTACGGTGGTTTTGGCACTGCTCACAGAACATCAGAGCAGTGTGTTCGAATAAATATTTAAGCCAGGGATTTCATCCAGAGGGTAAACGGGGCATGTTTATTCTAAAACTTTCCTTTCTACATTGAATTGCTGTTGTGCTAATGGACTGAAATATATGCACCTTTGGAAAATATTAGATTAGCACTGGCAAAGCAAAATGTAATTTAATCTCCGTAGCTCTGGGTTTTGAGGGTTGCGGCAGCATTAAATTCTAGTTGCCTTTCATTTGCAAATGATTATTGAGCCTTGGTCAGGGAAGAGTTTTCTAGTGGCTACCGGAAGTGGGATGGGGAGTCCAGAGATCTGGGTTGTATTTTCAGCTCTGCCAATGACTTGCTATGTGAGCCTTTGCAAGTCACTTCAACTCTGCTTCAAATTCTCAAGTTGTTAATGGATATAATTCACTAAACGGGTGTGAGGTAGGGAAGCGTAACTGTTTGTGCAGTGCTTTGAAACCTTTGACTGGAAAGTGCTACACAAATACAAATTATATTATTTTATTTTATTCATTGCCGATTTCATGATGGTACCACTGGAGAGGGAGGCAAATAAGTTAAAAAGTTTGAGGTGGGGGGGAAGAGGCAGGGGGTGAAAGGCAGCACTTTTGTGGTCCTGAATCACAATTGCAGTAACTGTTTCTTCTGGGCATCTACATTTAGAAAGTGAAGAAATTCTAGGCCAGTGAAGTGCCTGAAATTTATTTCTAGTGTCAGCAGGTTCCACTTCTTTGAAAAGGCCACTCAGAAAACCTAGCTGAATTCCTCCTCCTCCAGCCAGTGAGCTATGTGAGTGTAAAATAAAGGTAATCAAATATCATGTTTCATGGTTTAAATTGATGACTGCTGGAGTCAGGAAGGAATCTTTCTCCCTCCTGCTAATGCACACCATTGGACATTTGGCCAGATATCGTCTTCTAAAGCATTTGGGTTTGGGCCACTGCTAATCTTGATGAATCAACAACTGTATATGTTATGGCAAGTGCTACATTGACCTGTTTGCCAGACCTGCTGTATTAGCATTCCTTTCTGTCTTGCCTGACCTCATGTTTATTGCCCAAGGCCCTACTTAACTTGCAATATTGCAGAAATTGCAGATTCCTCAATATTAGGTTTCCACCACAGGTTTGACAGTGGGAGCTTTGCCATGCACGGGGCTGGCAGCGGGAACCCTGGTTGTCCCGAGGCTGAGAGCCTCCGCGGTCAGCCCCGGGCCACTGCTCTCAGCCCCAGGCGGCTGACAGTGGAAAATCGCAGAAAAGTAATAATGGATTTTATTACTGCACATAATAAGGTCCATTATTACTTTTCTGCAATTTTCCATGGCTCGTCCACACCTCAGCCGCGATTTTTTGACAATCATCCCGGGATTCAAGTAGGGCCTTATCGGTGTCCCCACTTGCTCTTATTTTTGGCCTTTTTAAAAAACCTTTTCTTAGCTTTAGCTGCTCTGCAGTTTTACGAATGGTGCAACTAAAAATTAAATCATACACAGTATTGATGGGTGGGTTGAGGAAATCCCAAATTTCCACACTAAAGTGTAAATGTTTCACAGGGCAGAATAGAAAATGTAACCACGTGTGTTGAACTGTTTGTGTCCGGTGGTGGTGGATTCTAATTCAGCAGACATTGGCTGGAAGGAATTGATTGAGGTTTGTTTGTGGAACAACACAGTTATCCTTTCTAGGGGATAAGCATGCTGCCTCTGCACTGCTTATAACCCAAGCAGACTGTCCAGATTGGTCTTGAACTTGAAGCAGGGGAATGCGCTACTCTTGTTTATTTAACTCAGATTCACCATGAGCCAGATTTGTCTGCTACTGGTTATCAGCAATAATAATATGCCAGGTGGAGGGATGGGAAGGCCTACAGCTGTGATGTTACATTTTATATTCTTCATCCACGATGTGCTTGAATTAACTTTGAGTCTTTGGATATTTAGTCTAAATTGTCGGGGGGAAATCTTTTCAGCTCTCTCAAGTTACATGTCAATGACTTTTTAACTATATACTCTCAAGTGCTACATCGTTTCTTTCTCTAATTTGTCCATTTGCAGCATCTTCCTAGAAGTTTTAAAAACTGTGATTGAAGGGCTGATATTGCAATGTGTACTCAGAATCCTGAACTCCCACTCAGTTCATTTCTAATGTTGTTCCTTCGTGCTTTGCCTGCAGGGTTGGACCCACGTAGCATCTTTCATCAAAGAATCTCAGAGCCCTTAATTAACCCTCATAACCTCTGCTTTAAAAGTGAGAAGACTGAGAGGTTAACTGACTTGCTTAAGGTCACCCAACCAGTCAATGGTTGAAGTGGGAATAGGACCAGGAGTCTTGAATTTCACTTTGCTTGCTTTGACTTTCCAGTAGAGGATAACACATTGTAGATCTTTAAAGAAAATCCTTTTTTTTTTAAACAGAATTGTCCTTACCCTGTGTAATTAATAAGTCTTATATTATGATACTTGAATAATTTGAAAATCTAACTTTTCCCCATAAGTGCTTATTCACTGTTTGCTTTTCTTTTATCTTGGGTAATGATGAGTCAGCTTCATTTCTTTCTAGTCAATTTCAGTTTCTGGCTGTCATATGAGACAGTTAAAAGGCTGGCGGAGATTTTGTTTGTTAAAGGCTTGAATTTAAACAGAAACTCTCTTTTAATACAATCTCTAGGGGGAAAACCCCTCACTGGAACATTTCTGTCTGTCTTGAGTTTTTTAAAACTTCATTTTTACCAAACTAAACTGTGATCCTGCTTTGATCTGACAGTGTCCTTTTATTCTACATATTTAGCATCCTGTATTAGTTTTTGAATATATGTAGAATCCTGTTATTCCCAACCAGAACTGAACACTTTCAAAGCAGGCCTTGATTGCATGCCTTAAGCAACTTCGCAGTCATTGCAGCTCACCTTGTAAAACTGATAACTTCTTAAAAATCAAAACAGCCTTCTGAAATGTTAACAGAATATATGGGAGAACTTTAGTTGTAGCTCATGTCTGTACAGTGCCTCAGTGGAGTATAGCACTATATAAAGACGGTTAGGTATTTAAAATACGCTTATTTTGGGAAAAGCAGCTTATCTGAAATTCACTCATTGTTCATTTCCCTGCCAAGACCAGAAATTAAGATCCGTTCCCCTCCTGTATTTGAAGACTTCTTTAATGACAAAAACTGGGCTTTTTCATTCCGCCCCCAGGTTGTCTTGTGTAGGAAACTGGATTCTGGCTCTCTAGTCTTCATGCATAAGAAGCATTCAGATAAAAATATGTATGTGGACTCAGTAAGTCTGCACATATACTATGCTAATGACTTGTGATCTAAAACAGGCTTTTGATAGATCTTAACAGGTATGATATCACTTGTCAATCAAATTAAACGCCTACCTGACATCCTCCTACTATTTCTCTGAGCCAGTTTTCTTTGGTTTGGTCACAGAAACGCCTTATGATAACCATAGCATCAAGAAAGACCCACCTCTCACATTCAGAATCATTACTATGATATTTCTGTACTGACATGATGTGCATGTTGCATGTATATCTGTGGTGGTTTAAAAACCATGCTGGTGCTGTGTGCATAGGCACGGACTTTCTAATGTGCCGGGGGTGGTCGTGCTCCCCCCGGCTTTGCCCCAGGCCCTGTCCCCATTCCACCCCTTCCCCCAAGGCCCCACCCCCACCTTGCCTCTTCCCACCCTGCCCTTGCTCCGCCTCTTTCCCCCGCCCCTACCCCGCCTCTTCCCACCCCCTCCCCTGAGCGCGCCCTGCCCTCGCTCCTCAACCCCCAGTGCCTCCTGCTCTCTGCAGAACAGCTGATCTGTGGCAGGCAGGAAGCACTGGGGGGAGGGGACAGTGCTGATAGGGGGGCTGCCGGTGGGTGCTCAGCACCCAACATTTTTTTTCTGTGGGTGATCCAGTCCTTGAGCACCCATGGAGTCGGCATCTATGGCTGTGTGTATATATAAGTGAACCCCCTTAGTGAATTTTTTTTCACAAACAAACAATACTTTGCTATCAGTAAAGCTCCACTAAAATCACTGTAGGAGCATTATTAATTATTTGTGTGTTGTGCATCTTCAGTCAGAGATAAGGACCCCATTGTGCTAGGCACTGCATAGAAACAGAATCATAGAAATGTAGGATTGGAAGGAACCTTGATAATTCATCTAGTCCAGTCTCAGCAACGAGGCGGGACTAAGTATTATCTAGATCATCCCTGGCAGATGTTTGTCTAACCCAGGGGAAGGCAACCTATAGCACGCGTGCCAAAGGCAGCACGTGAGCTGACTTTCAGTGGCACTCACACTGCCTGGGTCCTGGCCACTGGGGGGCTCTGCATTGTAATTTAATTTTAAATGAAGCTTCTTAAACATTTTAAAAACCATATTTACTTTACATAAAACAATAGTTTAGTTCTATATTATAGACTTATAGAAAGAGACCTTCTAAAAACGTTAAAATGTATTTATTACTGGCACGCGAAATCTTAAATTAGAGCAGTGGTTCCCAAACTGGGGTTCATGAGCCCTTGGGGGTTCACGAAATCTATCAGGGTGGTTCTCAGAAAAAAATTCTGTAATGGCAGACAGAGCCATCCCTAGGGACTCCGGGCGCAGGGGCCGGCAGCCTGAGCCCCGGTACCATGACTTCCTTGCAGAACAAGTTTAAGCTTTGTTGTAGTTGTGCATTGTTTGCCTGGACTGCTCAAGACCCGAATGCTTGTGGGAGGAACTCTTTAATTGAGTTGGCTTCTTAAATACCTTCATGATGTTTCACGTCTTGTTTCCTTGATGAAACATGTAGGAGGCTTAATCGAAGTGATAGGAGCAAAATTAGTGAACTCTTGGAAGAATGTTGCCATTTTCATAGAATCATAGAATATCAGGGTTGGAAGGGACCTCAGGAGGTCATCTTGTCCAACCCCCTGCTCAAAGCAGGAACAATCCCCAACTAAATCATCCCAGCCAGGGCTTTGTCAAGCCTGACCTTAAAAACCTCTAAGGATGGAGATTCCACCACCTCCCTAGGTAACCCATTCCAGTGCTTCACCAACCTCCTAGTGAAATAGTGTTTCCTAATATCCAACCTAAACCTCCCCCACTGCAACTTGAGACCATTACTCCTTGTTCTGTCATCTGGTACCACTGAGAACAGTCTAGATCCATCCTCTTTGGAACCCCCTTTCAGGTAGTTGAAAGCAGCTGTCAAATCCCCCCCTCATTCTTCTCTTCTTCAGACTAAACAATCCCAGTTCCCTCAGCCTCTCCTCGTATGTCATGTGGTCCAGCCCCCTAATCATTTTTATTGCCCTCCGCTGGACTCTCTCTCCAATTTTTCCACATCCTTCTTGTAGTGTGGGGCCCAAAACTGGACACAGTACTCCAGATGAGGCCTCAGCAATGTCGAATAGAGGGGAATGATCACGTCCCTTGATCTGCTGGCAATGCCCCTACTTATACAGCCCAAAATGCCACTAGCCTTCTTGGCAACAAGGGCACACTGTTGACTCATATCCAGCTGCTTATCCACTGTAACCTCTAGGTCCTTTTCTGCAGAACTGCTGCCTAGCCATTCGGTACCTAGTCTGTTTTCATAATGTAATAAAATTAATAATGTAATGATAAATAATAATGTAATAATAAATAGTGTGTAATAAACATTTCATAAAAAAACCAAATTAGTTCCAAGATCACTGCTTCTATCATTTATGCTCAGGTAAGGAAGAAAATCCCTGGAAATATTCATTTTTAGGAGGGGGTTTGCGAGATTTGATATTTTCGTGAAGGCGATTCACAGGTTGTTAAAGTTTGGGAACCACTGAATTAGAGTGAATAAATGAAGACTCGGCACACCACTTCTGAAAGGTTGCTGAAACCTGGTCTAACCTGTTCTTGAAAACCGCCAATAACGGAGATTTCACAACCTCCCTAGGTAATTTGTTCTAGTGTTTAACTACCCAGATAGTTAGGAAGTTTTTCCTAATGTATAACCTAAATCTTCCTTGCTGCAATTTAAGCCTGTTGCTTCTTGTTCTTGGATAAGGAGAACAATTTATCACCCTCGTCTTTATAACAACCATTTACATACTGCTGTTACCAGTTCCCCCTCAGTCTTCTCCACTCCAGACTAAACAAACCCAATTTTTTAATCTTTCCTTGTGGATCATGTTTTTTTTAGACCTTTAATCATTTTTGTTGCTCTTCTCTGGACTTTTTCCAGTTTGTTTTCATGTTTCCCAAACGGTGGTGCCCAGAACTGCACACGGTACTCTAGTTGAGGCCTTACCAGTGCTGAAAAGAATTACAGCTGCTGGAAGAATTACTTCTTGTGTCTTGCTTACAACGCTCCTGTTAGTACATCCCAGAATGATGTGTGCTTTTTTGAACAATGTTGATTTATATTTAGTTTGTGATCTATTATAACATGTAACAAAGAGAGAGTCTCTCCCAGAGAGCTTAGAAAGGACCTGATTGACAAGACACGTGGGGTGGGGATGGATGGGAGGATGGGCAGAGCCGGTGCTAGGCATAAGTAGACGTAGGCTATGTTACACGTCAGCCTATGTTGGCAAAAGCTATGTTGCTCCGGGGTGTGAATATTCCACCTCCCCGAGTGACGTAAGTTACACCGACATAAGCGTTGGTGTGCACAGTGCTATCTCTGTGGTAGAGCTTCTCATACTGCTTGCGGAGGTGGGTTTTTTAATGCCAGTGGGAGAGCTCTCTCCCATCAGCATAGACTGTCTTCACCAGGCACGCTGCAGCACTGTACATATAGACATACCCTAAGCAATTGCTTAGGGCGCCGAGCGGCTCAAAGGGCCCCCTATTCATTATTAGTATGTGTGGTGTGTGTGTGTGGGGGGGGCAAAAATATTCTGGCTTAGGGCCCCCAGTGGGCTAGTGCTGACATTGGAGGATGAGGTAAGAGAATGAACAGAGTTGAGCAGAAAAGCAAAAGCGATTTGTCGAGTGTGGTGTATTGAAATAATTTAACGTGGTCTCTTGTACTTGTAGAGGTACATGTTCGAAACATTGCACAGTTATTAAGTGCCTTGAGAGGTGGGCATAATGTTTACCCACCTATGAAATAGGGGCACTGAGACACACAGAAACATTTGAAATGTAGGTGCCTAGATTTAGGGCCCTGATCTTATATTTAGGAGATGCTCCAACGCTCATTAACTTCACTGGGAGTGGCAGAGGCTCCGCTGCCCAGAAATCTAAGTCATTTTTATTTAGGCAGTGAAATAGGGATTAGATGCCTTATGGTTGGCATCTGAGTTTGAAAACGTCCTAAAGCCACATTGGAATTTATTGGCAGAAACCAGAGTAGAAGTGTTCCTGGCTTTCGGCTCCGAACTCCATCCTCTAGACAAAGTAGCCTTGTCTTTAGGACTTCACTGTGAAGAGTTGTGCTACATCTGAGCTCACTGTAGGCAAATTTTCCTGTTTTTTTTTTTTTTTTGAGTTGAGATAAATCATCAGAATGTTTAATGTTTGTATAAATGTAACATGTAATTGATCGGATGAAGATCGATAACTGCAGTTGTCAGGAATGGCCTCTATAACTCACTCAGAGCTTCACCATCTTTGTGAGTTATTGGAACTTTGAAAAGAGAGCTTCTGAAACAGTAGTGTACAGCAAGCGATTAGTAAAGGACTGTGCTTTCCCAGAGAGATGATGGTGGCACTAGAGGGATGTTTTCTCACATGCAGTATTACCAAGAACACTGAACATGCTCTGATACAGCGTGCAGGTGAGAAAGAGACAAAGGCCCTCCAAGAGCCGGTGTCAAAGGTAGCAGGGGCCTGACACGTTTGATTTTCAGTTACAGAGCCATAACTGGTATGGGACTGGGTTACCTGACCTCCTCCTCTACCTGCAGCGGTGCTCCAGCTGGATTTCCCCCTTCATTATAATATGGAGGACGCTGTTGGCAGAATGTTCTCTGCCTTGGTTCCCAGACTGGAGAATTCAAATCCTGACGCCTCTAGCCTGTGGTGGATTAGTCATCTTTTTGGGTGTGCTGGGTAGGGCTTGATGGTTTTTTAGTGTGTATGTTATCAGTCTGTATCATTAGTGTACTTGCTGGTAGGTGTTTATGTAAATCTTAAAGCTGGATGAGTGAGTAGCTTTCTGTTCTGCAATGTAACATGTGTGTTGTGTTTGTGTGTAAAGTTATGCAATGGGTGTCCGTAGAGTTTTATAAATAAATAGTGGTGTAGAGGAGGATTGCAAGACCTGGCATAAGTATCATCAAATTATTTCCACAACGGCTGAACACAAAATTTAATCAATGGTATTGGGTATTGGAGCCTTGTCTTTAGAAACCATAAAACCTGACCCCTGTACAGTGCAGTAACAAAGAAGAAATGTTGATCAGTTTGACAAGATGTTGCTGACTAAAATGGCACAGACTTAATTTAGGGAGAAACCAGGAAAAATCCTTGAAGAAAAGTATAGCATCTCCGAGGGTAGGTTTTTGAAGCAGTAGGAATGTACTGCCCATCTCTTACTGGTCAGGGAAGAGATGGTGATAGGGTAAAGCCATTTGTTGGGGAGAAGGATTTCGATGAATAGATGGAGCACCTCAAGGAGGGCTTTCACTCTGAGTGCATTTTCAAATTGGAGAACTTCCTTGCATGGTGCTTTCAGTATACAGGTGGCGAATGTCACTCTCCCACATGAGGAGACGTGGTAGTCTTGCAGTCTAATGGCTTTTGCTAAGGGGCTGGACAGCATACTCCAGGGTTCTGATGCCAGCTCCGCCACAGACTTGTGGATGTTGGGCAAGTCACTTAACGTATCGACGCCTCTTTAGTTGGGAGATGATGATATTTACCCGTATAAGGGGAATAACCCGTTGTGTCTAACTTTAGAAGTTTTAAAGTGGTCTGTGCCTGAGTTTGCTCTGTGTGTGTCATCTGAAGTGCGGGGACTTTGGCGGTTTAGCTGGAGGGAGTCAGACATTTGAGAAAAATGGCAACATTTCCAAAAGGGAGCATTTAAAAAAATGTTTCCTCTGCAAATTAGTAAAGACTTCTCCTTAAAAGTAATGGATAGAAAACTCAATTGCCTTCTGAAGAATTAGTCTCCAAATTTAGTGCAATAAATTCAATCATTAAAGTGTGAAACAGAGAGGTTAGTCCTGCTTTAAGTGCGAACCTCAGTACAACCCTCACTGTGGAGTCTCTACAGACATCTCTTTAATATATATGTAGAGAGAGAAAAAATGATTCCTTCTGGGAAGTAGTAATTTTTGAGTTCAAAGCTAATTGAATAATCTTTATGGCGTCTTTATAATCTCAGGCTAATTTCAATTTATGAGATGGTTATTTGGTTTCACTTTCGTTTGACCCGCAGTCTCCTCTCTCCTTTGTTTGTAGTTACTATTTTTGTGCTTGCTCGCTGTTGCTACACTGCCTAGATGGTTGGTGGATGGTGCTCCCTGCTTTGTTGCTTTCCATGAATGATGTCTTCTGCTGAACAGTGGATCTGGTACAGGAGGGAAGCAAAATTACTTTCTTTTCTGTGATTTTGAGTTCTACCAGTATTGCTCTGCAGGGACCCTTTCTGTCCTCATCCGTCATGATGGTTAATCCCAAAGGGACATAGGCTCCTTGGAGATCATGGGCTACCTGTATCGATCTCTAGCTAGGCCCTTGAGATGGTCTGGTTGGATGTTCTGTCTGTGACCCTCTCTATGCCTATCTGCCATTGAATAGATGCACAGCAAAGGATTTGTTCTTCTGTCCAGGACAAGATGGAATGTCAAATAAGGCTCAGATTTCATGGTAATAAACACACAGACCCTACCTACCTACCTCTGTTGTCCCAATAATAACTGTTCAGCAAACATGTTATCAGGAGGAGCTTTCAGTTTAAAATTAAAAAGGGGTGGGGAAGAAATTGGGGAACTTATTTTAGGATCCATAATTGTGTCATGTGAACAGAACAGCAGATCCATGCTGGGAGAGAGTAAAACTGTACGTCAGAGAACTAATTTTGCCATTCCTCTTCTGTGACCCCTAATGTTCTTGGTCCCTAGTCTGTGCATCCCATGGCTGGTCTGAGCTTCTTGAGGGCAAAGTGCCGGCCCCTTCAGCCACCCAGAGAGGTGACTCTGTGTTGTGTAGAAGAGTATCTGGGATGGGGTTAAAAAATGAAAGCGGAATGCTTACAAATGCTCGTCTTCCTCATTCCTATCAGGTGGATGAAGCAATTTCAGGAGCCGATTTTTCCTATCAGCTCATTTCCTCCTAATTGGCGGTCCACCGATGTCCGTGTCCGGTCTCGTCAGTTCAGTAAGGAAGCATGCTCGCAATTCAGTAGCATGATTTCAGGCTGCCAAGCTAAAAGACATGTTGATGAGGCAGAGAATCTCAGTGCCCATCATGGCTCTTCAGTAACTGGTGACTATTTCGTTGATCCTTCAGCTGCACAAGGCTTCTCTTGTCAAGCTGCAGCGGACTGGCCTTTTAAAACGTCATTTGTACTGGTGATTCCAGCACCACGTGTCGTTTAAAGGAAACTCTCAATTCTTACCGGGAACGCTGTTACGGTCCCTAGCACTGTGGCTGGAATAGCGCTGCTTACTGCCTTTTCAGACCTGAGCTGCAGGAAATGTTTTTTCATTCTGTGCTTTTTGATCTACCCGTCTTAGATTATACCGAACTTGAAGAAATAGAGGGATTGAAAGAGATTCTTGGAACCCATCGAATAGCATTTATATTTAATTCTCCTTAAACACACCATTACTTCAGCATCTCTGATGTCAGGATATCTGTAAAGGATTCCTCTTACCCTACCTCTGTCATCCCATGATATGGGGAGAGTTAATATGCAATAGGCATGTATTTTATAGAGTATCCCATGATGTGGGGAGTTGGCATGTAGCACCAAAGTATACCTTCAATATTTAGTCAATAATAGGCAATACAGCCCTTTTTACATATTACACATACTGACTAACCACCAGCACTGGTTAATAAGATTAACAGGAAACAAAAAATCAGTGTTTCAAGCTCCTCTCAGTGGCCCCAATCTGATCCCTATTTTGTAGCCCGGCATGGCTAGGAATATAAAAGTGATCTCACCACTGTTCCCAGTACAACACTTAATGAGTTCCTAGCACTGAGAAGGTCTTACAGGTACAGGACCATTAAAACTCACTCCCTGCCAGATGATCCTTCTGGTGCTTTTCCATTAAAATTCGGATGCAATGTTCAGTGTTAGCTTGTCTGCTTAGTCTCCTTCTGTCCATTTCTTCTCTGCAGTTTGCCATCAATATGGTTTCCTCTTGGTGCAATAGCACTGGTGCTCTTTGCTACCCTTCCAGTGTTTCATCTGTGGAACGCAGCCCCCACAGGATTTCAGGTTCACAAAGTGGATTGGGACTCTTGCACTGGTTTATTTTCCCAAGCTTCAGGTTCTGTTTCCTTTTTTATTTCTCTTCCAAGCAGATTTTTTCCATCAAACGCTGCAGGGAGATGGAGGTAATTTACCTAGAGGGGAAAAAAATAAGCTTTGTTTTCTTCATCGGGTTCAGTACTTGATTCCGTTCCCTTTTACTGTAGTTTGGATTATAGGATTATCTGAGCTCTGCAGCCTCTGTCCACCTGGTTCTAGGTTTCTCAGACAACAGCCTACAATATTCCTTTTTAAGAGTTAGTAATTTGCATTTTCTCCACCCAGACTTCATATGCATGATTGACTCAAAGCTCTAGGCACCAACTCCCCCTACTGGTCAATTGTCAGATCGCAATGTATTTTCCTATTTAAAGAGGATTGATTAGGGTCCCTCACAGAGAAACCCAGGTTGTTTACATCTGATTAAGTTTTGTTCTTACGGCCCTAGTTTAGCTCTAGTTAGTGGTTTCAATTAGACTATGACTCACAGACCTCAACTATCCACACAGGATACAAATGCCAATGGCGCACAACCCAATTGTGCCACCACTTTTTAAAATTTCACTGACTAACTATTGCCCTGGCTTAACTGGATCAGAAACTGGGTTCCCTCTCTGTCTTGCAAACCTTCTGTCTATAGGGTAGGGTGATTATCCAGCCCTTCTTAACCAGGTAAATCAGTAGGCTCTTGCCCCGGCTTTTGCCCCCTCTTTGCCTCCTTTAAATAAACTATAATAGAGCTGCATTAATGTCCTGTGTATCGTAATTGAGAATTTCACTGTTACCTTTTTCTGTCAAATTAGACAGCCTTACAAAGGGCCTCATGGCTCATGCTTACTATGCAGGTGCAGAGCCATTTACTGAGACATAAAATCATCACGCATAAAGTTTGCAGATGACACACAGATTGGGAGAGTAGTAAATAACGAAGGGTAGAGGTAACTGATACAGAACGATCTGGATCACTTGCTAAGCTGGACTCAAGCAAACAATATGCATTTTAATACGGCCAAATACAGAGTTACACGTCTAGGAACAAAGAATGTACGCCATACTTACAGTATAGGGAATTCTATCCTGGAAAGCAGTATCTCTGAAAAAAATGTTGGCGTCATGGTGGATAATCAGCTGAATATGAGCTCCTAGAGCAAAGTTGTGGTCAAAAGGACTAATACAGTCCTTGGATGTATAAACAGGGGAATCTCATGTAGGAATGTGGAGGTTACATTACCTTTGTATTTGGCACTGGGCTGATCACTGTTGGAATGCTGTATCCTGTTCTGATGTCCACAATTCAAGAAGGATTAGAGTAGGTCTGGCTGTTGGTGCCTGGAGGGGCCACACTGAGATTGCTCAGTCAAGGCAAACTGCAAAGAATGGGGAAGACGATCTCCCAAACTGGTGGTTATTCTAATAATTAGATTCACCAAGCCAGCAACAAAACAGCTTCTACAATACCTTACTGTTACCCAGAAGCCAAAAACAAAGCTTCCTGAAAGCAATCCACTCCTGGGCTCCCACCCAGACAGACGAGTCAAATATGATGAGGATTACTGAAAATTTTGTTAATCATATACTGTATAAAGTTCTACCAATCCCAAGGGATCGGACACATTGCTTGCCAGGTCAATGAGTATTTCAGATCTTACCCAGATACATGCTTACAGCCGATTCTTATTAACTAAACTAAGATTTATTAAAAAAGAAAAGAGAGAGTACTGGTTAAAAGAGCATTATACATACAGATATGAGTAAAGTTCTTAGGTCAGTTTCACAGTAGAGGTGAGCTGCTGAGTTTAAAAAGTTCCCTCAGAATCAGTTTCATAGGTTGTAGTCCAAATAGGCCGTCCATATATAGAGTTTGTTCAAATTCTTGCACGAGAATTAGCAGGGTCATCCAGACTGGAGCTGGAGACCTTAGTCTTCCGACTGTAGCTTCCCCTGATCAAGCTTAAGCAGACCTGAGATGACAGGATCAGGTCCTAGAGTTCTTTTATAGATCTCTGACAGGCTACTATACCCTCTTGACAGCATGGTAACACAACAGGCTTTCCTTGAATGCAGAGTAAGTAATGCACATCCTTGCTTTGAAGTAAAAATCCCTATTTCCTATGTATACACAGGAAAACTAGTAGTATTAATTAACGTATGGCAATTATCCATTCAAACAATCAAGGGATTTAATTATGGCACAGACAATTTAAGAGCAAGACCATGTAAGTAATATTATTTCCTGCAATATCTTAAATCTTTGATCTTAAGGTTCACTGAACCATCTGTAAGCATAATATAATGTAATTAAGACATGAAAGGGAATTGGCATCCACAAGCTAATCTGGTTACATGGTTAACATCTAACAAGATTTAGGCAAACACATACAATTAGTATTTACCTCTAATTCTCTAATAACACAGGTTTGCATTTCAACGCTCTAGCCTATCTAACATGGCTTTGTTAGCTATTTATAAGGAATGGCCCTAATTACCATTTATATACATTTCTAATATGTCTTTAAAGGCTGAATTTGAGTCACTTAGCCTGCTAGTTGTTTTAACCCTTTCTGGCTCAGTGTCACTCTGGGTTTAGAGAGTTGCATCGGTCTTCATGGCTGAGGGAGATTCCCAGATCTGAGCCATTCTTTTTAGGTGACAGATCTGAGGAACTGTCCCAGATTGAGGTGTTATTAGAGGAGGTTTTGGAACAAATTGGTAAACTGAACAGTAATAAGTCACCAGGACCAGATGGGATTCACCCAAGAGTTCTCAAATGTGAAATTGCGGAACTACTAATTGTGGTATGCAAGCTATCATTTAAATCAGCTTCTGTACCAGATGAATGAAAGATAGATAATGTGACACCAATTTTTAAAAAAGGCTCCAGAGGGGATCCTGGCCAGTTACAGGCCGGTAAGCCTAACTTCAGTACCAGGTAAACTGGTTGAAACTATAGTAAAAAAACCAGAATTATCACTAGATGAAAACGATTTGTTGTGGAAGAGTGAACATGGTTTTTGTAAAGGGAAATCATGCCTCACCAATCTACTAGACTTCTTTGAGAGGGTCAACAAGCATGTGTGGAAGGCGGATCCAGTCGATATAGCATACTTAGATTTTCAGAAAGCCCTCACCAAAGGCTCTTAAGCAAAGTAAGCTGTCATGGTATAAGAGGGAAAGTCTTCTCATGGATCGGTAACTGGTTAAAAGATAGGAAACAAAGGGTAGCAATAAATGGTCAGTTTTCAGAATGGAGAGAGGTAAATAGTGTCTCCCAGGTGTCTGTACTGGAATCAGTGCTGTTTAACATATTCATAAATGATCTGGAAAAAGGGGTAAACAGTGAGGTGGCAAAATTTGTAGATGATACAAAACTACTCAAGATAGTTAAGTCCAAAGCAGACTGTGAAGAGTTACAAAGGGATCTCACAAAACTGGGTGACTAGGAAACAAAATGACAGATGAAATTCAATTTTGATAAATGCAAAGTAATGCACATTGGAAAACATAATCCCAACTATACATAGCTAATTTAGTCCTCATCATTTGATGTTACCATTCAAGAAAGAGATCTTGGTGTCACTGAGGATAGGTCTCTGAAAGCATCCACTCAATATGCAGCGGCAGTCAAAAAAGTGAACGGAATGTTAGGAACCACTAGGAAAAGGATAGATAATACGACAAAAAATATCATGTTGCCTTTATATAAATCCATGGTACACCCACATCTTGAATACTGTGTGCAGATGTGGTCACCCCATCTCAAAAAAGATATATTAGAAATGGAAAAGGTTTAGAAAAGGGCAACAAAAATGGGGTTTGGAACAGCTTCCATATGATGAAAAATTAATAATATTGGGACTTTTTAGCTTGGAAAAGAGATGACTAAGGGAGGATATGACAGAGGTCTATATAATCATGACTGTTGTGGCAACAATTAATAAGGAAGTGTTATTAACTCCTTCTGTAACACAAGAAGTACGAGTCACCAAATGAAATTAATAGGCAGTAGGTTTAAAACAAACAAAAGGAAGTATTTCTTCACACAACACACAGTTAACCTGTGCCAGAGGATGTTGTGAAGGCCAAGACTATAACGGGGTTCAAAAAAGAACAGATAAATTCATGGTGTATAGGTGCATCAATGGCTGTTAGCCAGGATGGGCAGGGGTAGTGTCCCTAGCCTCTGATTGCCAGAAGTTGGGAATGGGCGACGGGATAGATCACTTGATTACCTGTTCTGTTCATTCCTTCTGGGACACCTGGCATTGCCCACTCATGGAAGACAGGATACTGGACCTTTGATCTGACCCAGTATGGCCATTCATATGCTCTTAATAGTCATGAGAATGATGAAAGAATTGGTAAACATGCCCTATGGTGAGATGCTCAGGTAGCTAAAGCTATTTAGCGTAACAAAGAGCAGGTTAAGAGATGACTTGATCACAGTCCATAAGTACCTATGTGGGAAAGAAATATTTGATATTAAGCTCGCCATTCTAGCAGACAAAGGTAAAACATGGTCCAGTGGCTGGAAATTGAAGCTAGACACATTCAAATTGGAAATAAGGTGCAAATTTTTAGCAGTGAGAATAATTAACCATTGAAACAACTTACCAAGGTTTGTGGTGGATTGTCTATCATGGGCAATTTTTAAATTAAGATTGGACGTTTTTCTAAAAGATGTGCCCTAGTTCAAACAGGAATTAATGCAGGAAAGCCCTGTGGCCTCTGTTACACAGGAGGACAGATTAGATCACAGTCGTTCCCTTCTGGCCTTATAATCTGTGAATTGCTGAGTTTACAAGAGCCGAGAAGATGAAGTGTTAATGGGTACAATTCCATTTTTGCCTTATTTCTTGAAATGTTTTCATTTGATGCTACCTGAGAGAGAAGAAAGGAAGCTGAGGAAAGCAGAGCTGGCTGGAAAATTCATCTGACTGGACCACTAGCATGAATATTGACAAGAGGATAGGAAAGGAAAGTTCCTCCTCCTGGGTAGCTCGGCCTGAAATGCAGGGACCCAATTTATAGGCGGCAAAACATCCTCTGTGGTAATCCTGGTGGCGGGGGATTAGGAGGCTGGCAATTGCAACGGTTTAAGCACTTGAGGTCAAGCAGAACTATTCTTGTTACCAACTGGACAATCATCCAGCTTCAGTATTCATCTATTCTTACTTTGCCTCTGCAAAGGTTGGTCATGGATGGTGGACTGTGTGGCTCACGGGGATTTGGGAATGAGATATGGAAACTTTGAACCTCTAGTTGATCAGTTTCATGTTTGCCTCAGGTGGATAGTAACCAGATGTTATTGTCATCTGATTTCTGTCTGAAATGAGTTGACAGGTCTCAGTCCTGTTCACAGATGCTCACCTCACAAAATTACAATCACAAATTGGTATTCAGTAGGCCAAAGAGTAAGCTGAACTGACCGCACACCTCTGATGTATCTCTATCCAGATCAGAGTGAGGCATGTGACTTGGGCGTTGTAAGGGAAGCTTGCATTGGGGCTCCCAGAATGCTGACTAGGTGGGTAAAGAGAAAACACCAGAATCCATGGTTGTCACTCTTGTATCTTGCATGAGTGAGCAATATATTAAAATATAGGTGGGATTGCTTGGAAAGTCATCAAAAGAATTTATAAGTAGATAAATGATGGCAGCAGTTTGTTATGTAGAACTGTATGTGTGTATACTGGGTGAATTTATACTTTTTAATCTGGTATGGTGCTGGGAGAAGTTTTCCTACTTTTTTTACCACATTAACAAAATTTGTATAAAAGCGTTTAAAAGTTTGCCAAGATTTAAGCCTAAAGAAATCCCTTTTGCATCTTCTAAATGGATGATTGAGCTTTCAGCGGTTACTTTCTCACTATGGAAATCTTTAAACCATTATACTTGTTTTCTTTAGCAATCATATTAAAAACAAAGTGAGTTGTTTCATCTTTCCGAAAGTGCTTTTTTCTGCCTGCTGTGTGCAAAAGCATTTTAATTGATCTTTCAGACAGTCTAGAAAAGAGGAGGGTGGGAGGAAAAGATATTTCACGCAGCACACAATTTTTGCTGGTTTTGTCTCAAAATAAGAAACCACTTCATCACCGTTTATGTATTTAGCCACACAGTTTATGCATGTAGTGTAATTATATTTTGTCAGCATACAAAAGTATTTGAAAAACACACACCTTGATCAATATTATCCAGCATATCGCAGGATACTGTCATATCTGTCACAGTATAAACTAGCTCAGGGTGACTCAAGAGGTGGTTTTGTCATAAACTTAGTGTTGGTTATCACAGCCCTGATTGGTGCTAGCACCATTCTTTTTGTGGTAGTTTTTGGTGTGGTGTAGTTCTTATTTTAACTGAGGGAGAAAAACAGATAATTAAAAATACGATAAAAAATCCCCTCATTTGCCAGACTTAAGCAGACTAGTACCCCACCTAGACCTGTATTCTTTCTCCTTCAGAGTCCAATGCCAGGATGCATCAGAGGTAGATGTAAAACACCTTCCGCGCCCCCAGAAATGTGCAATACTATATTCCACAGGGGAGATTTCTTTAGGAAAGAAGTCTGGCAAAGTAGGAAATAATTGTTGAGGTCTTCCTTGGCTGATGAGTTTGCCACCATGCTTTCATGAGACTTTGGCACTTCTTTTTAAGCTAAAATCTTCTGAACCACTGTTAGATGAGGTCAAATAAAAGGTCTGAACCCCTTGAAGGAGTATCCCATTTAGTATTTCCATACCTGTCTGAAACTTGGCATGCACTGAAAGATTCTTCTTGAGAAGATTTCTGTCCACAAAACCTGTAGGTAACTTTCTTATATAGAGTTATGATTGGTAACTGTGTGAGAAAGATAGAGTATTGTAGCCTGATCTTTAGATTATGTAATTATTTATATTATTACATTGATTACTTAAGAATCCCCCGTTATTACTTCACAGGTTCTTGTCCCAAGATCAGGCTCAGTACATTTGCACATCCATATACGCACAACATCCCTTGTAGAGCAATCTGAAATGTTAGCCGCCATCTTCCTCATCGCCTTCCCCATCATCACCTATGACCATCGTTCTGGCCCCTCCTAAGGATAACATCATCTTCCTATCACCCCTAGGCTGGGATGCAGCTTTCATAATATGATATGCTGACAACACTGTGTTTGATGCATATTCAATAGGGGTATTTCCCTTTTTCCTTATTTGCATATCCTTACCTTACTAATTTTGGAATGTCCTTCCCCTGTAGGTTAGTACAGCAATGATCTTAATTTATCATATACGTCAATTCGTTACCATGGCACTCTTGTTGTTAGGTATCTGTGGATGTAGCTCATGTACCTGTTATGTATGTCAATTCGTTGCCAGGACACTCTTGTGGTTGGACTCACGTTCCTGTAGTCAGAAATTTCCCTTAAACACTCTATTTTCAGCTCCCCGTTACTTGGGGTTTCCACTGGACCGTGTATCTGTGCAAAGTTTATCTGTTCAGAGTTCATAAGACTCGAGCCTTATGCTAACTTGCTGAAGCTAATGTCTTACAGGATACAGGCCTGTGGGTTTCTTGCATTACTGCTGAATATAATGCAAAGCAGAATATAATAAAAGCAAGCTAGCCCACGGGGCTACAGCATAAAACAAACCTTGGATAAGCAACTGCTCAACTGATTACCTCTATCACTCTTTTTAGGGTTCTTTTAATTTTGATTGCCACTTGGGTATCTCTCTTGTGCTAATTGGTTAGCAACTCTGGTGTTGTTAATACAACAGAGGAAGAACAATCCAAAGCTAGATCATAACAGTTTGGTCAGTTACTTCTGTATCTGCCAGTTCACCAAAGTCATCTTCCCAATGGATTTCTAGCAGGCAACTCTTTCTAATCTACTTTCCCACAAATTATATTAACCGCAGGATCTGACTAACACTCCTATCTCACATAAACTCCTACATTTATGACAAACTGTGTAGACTGAGTGCAGTGCAAGAAGCTTTCACACTTGGTCTCATTTGATGTCTGTATACACCCGGAACTTGAAAGACTATGAAATCATTACCGACAGTAGACAGTGTTCTACAAACTTAGCTAACAACAGTAATTTGTTTAGTTCTAAAGCCACTTTACAACAATCTCAATTGGAAGCTGTTACAAAACAAGGAAACAGACTAACTCTGTGACAATCTTTAAAGCACATACATAAGCATGCACACTTCCTTACTAATTAGGCACCCACTTTCAGGAAGTGGTCAACTGATTGATTAGGGTCGTCACCCAAGAAAAAGTCTGGGTGTTACTCATCACCAGATCTTTGCTTTCAGCTCAGTTACTGTTCACGGCAGGAGTTGACACTGCAAACACAGCTGGAGTGAAGGAAGGACATAATAGTCTTTCCCTGGTGCACCGTCAGGCAAACTGAATTGATAGAAAATAGACAGTCAAAGGTGCCTCTCCGAGATAGGGACTTGAAGTCACCAGGAGGACTCCCAGATGGTCAGCCCAAGACCTCAGTCTTCTCCCAGGTGTCTCATAGACTTTAAGGTCAGAAAGGACTATCATGATCATCTAGTCTGACCTCCTGCGCATTGTAGACCACAGAACCTCATCCACCCACTCCAGTAATAGATCCATAACCTCTGGCTGAGTTACTGACATCCTGAAATCATGGTTTAAAAACTCCCAAGTTACAGAGAATCCACTATTTACACTAGTTTAAAACTGCAGGTGACCCATGCCCCACGCTGCAGCAGAAGGCAAAAACCTCCCAGGGTCTCTGCCAATCTGACCGGAGGAAAAATTCCTTCCCAACCCCAAATATGGTAATCAGTTGGACCCTGAACATGTGGGTAAGACCCACCAGCCAGACACCTGGGAAAGAATTCTCTGTAGCAACTCAGAGCCCTCCCCATCTAGTGTCCCATCACCAGCCATTGGAGATATTTGCTGCTAACAATTGCAGATCGGCTACGTGCCATTGTAATAAATAATAATATAATAATAATATATGGAGATATACCTATCTCATAGAACTGGAAAGGACCTTGAAAGGTCATCGAGTCCAGCCCCCGGCCTTCACTAGCAGGACCAAGTACTGATTTTTGCCCCAGATCCCTAGGTGGCCCCCTCAAGGATTGAACTCACAACCCTGGGTTTAGCAGGCCAATGCTCAAACCATCCCCTCTATAAACTTATCAAGCTCAGTCTTGAAGCCAGTTATGTTTCCCCCCCACCTCTCTCCTTGGAAGTTAGGTTGTCTGCTCTCACCATCCAGCCAGGGAATGAGATGTTGCCATTTGAGTTCTTGCAACCGGGGCTGATATTTTCCCATCTTCGTGCATCGCATCTTGTCACACCAGCTTGCATAAGACAAATGAGGCCATACCTGTTGGTACAACCATCTTGGGGCATAGCAAACCAGCCACTGTGCAAGTTCTGGTCAGCAACTTACCTCTCCAAGTTGCTTTCGGTGGGCCTCCACTGGGGTGCATCCCTTGGCCAAATTTGCAGTTCTGCTTGCTCAAGTTGCCGTTTCTCCTTCCAAACTCTGCGAGCTGCTGAAATGTCTAGTTTAAAATTCATATAATTTATACAAAGTCCCTCCCTGTTCTTGATGCTCTTTAAACTTGTTTTAACAATCCTTCATACAACGCAAAATCACTTCAAGAACTGTTGTTCTCCAGCAGGCTGAAACATTCCAGGAATTTTCCATTCCTGGTCTCTTTGTTTTAACAACAATGGTGGGACCTTGGTGTGTATGGCTGAGCTGAATCTGGGTATTATTGATCAAACAGTTACATTTCTGATTATTTCACTCTGTGATCAGGTGTCCTTGTAAACACAGTATTTGGTTTAAGTTCCTTTTATTGACGACTTCTTTTGGCACAGGTGTATTTCACTAACTTGATGACATAAGCATGCTTGATTGCAAATATTAGCCTTACTCCTTCACTTGACTAAACTAAAAGAAATCAATATGAACACAGTCCCTTTTCCCCCCCCCAATGGGATTTCCCAAGAGGTAAACCCCATCATTAAAGTTTACAATATTTTGCCCAAAGTTATATCACTTATACTCAACTTCCCTTTTATACATATAACTTCATTTAATCATTATATTTCATCAAGTTCCCCATTTGCCTGCTGTGTCTGACACATCATAGAATACCTTAGTGTTTGATAGAATTTAATTTTTCACAGCCAGGGAAAAAAGGGGCGCCTATTTAGCTGCACAAGCAGTACACTCTTTCTGCAGCACCTCTGAATTTCCTGACTATTGAAGTATCAAAGGGGTAGCCGTGTTAGTCTGGATCTGTAAAAGCAGCAAAGAGTCCTGTGGCACCTTATAGACTAACAGACGTATAGGAGCATGAGCTTTCGTGGGTGAATACCCACTTCTTCGGATGCATGGCTCATGCTCCTATACGTCTGTTAGGGCTGGTCTATACTTAGCCGCTAGTTCGGCGGCTGGAAAGCGAACTTCCTGGTTCGATTTATCGCGTCTGGTCTGGACGCGATAAATCGAACCAGGAAGTGCTCGCCGTCGACTGCGGTACTCCAGCTCAACGAGAGGAGTACCGCGGAGTCGACGGGGAGCCTGCCTGCCGCGTGTGGACCGCGTCTGAACCGCGGTAAGTTCGAAGTAAGGTATGTCGACTTCAGCTACGTTATTCACGTAGCTGAAGTTGCGTACCTTACTTCGACTTGGGGGGTTAGTGTAGACCAGGCCTTAGTCTATAAGGTGCCGCAGGACTCTTTGCTGACTATTGAAGAAATCTAGCTGTTAGACCTTAATTTTTTTTCTCTCAGCCCTCTGTGCTGTCTTTTCTAAACAGCTTTGACACCTTGGAAATTCTTGAATAGCAATAATTCATAATTTTGGGGCCTTAATTTCTACATTGGCTCCTCCTTCTCTAGTCTAAGGAATAACACAATAATGAAAACCATGGAACTGTCAAGAGGCAAGTTATACATCACCGCTTGACTTGCTTATTGATGCATCCCATCCTCATTTTCCATTCTGTTTAGGTTGGAGACAGGGACCTTGCATTTTACTCAGCTGTAAAGCAACGTGGCAAACTTTTGGTTCTATAGACTGAATAAATAATAATTACAGATATCCTTGTATTACTGTTTTAAAAACAACACCACTTGCATGGGGAAAAAAAGTCCATTGAGATGGAAACATCTAGTTTCTTCTAAGGGTATGTCCTGGGATAGAAAGAGATCTGGCTTATTGCAAGAGAGGGATGGAGTCTTAGAGGACTAGGTAGTAGAAACTCTGATATCCTAAACCTGATTCTGACATAGTGTGTCTTTGCTGACCTTTGCGGTTAAATCACTGAACATTTTCTTGCAGTTAAAATGGAGGTGACAATAGTCAGCTGCCTCACAGGGTTTAAAGAGGATTAATTAAATGTTTGTAAAGTGCTTTGAAGATTGAAAGCATTCTAAGAAAATTACAGCAGAATTATATCCTAATATTAGAAACTGCCTTCCATTCCATGCACAGCAACAGCTTCAGTCGTATGGAACTTTCACACCTTTATCTCTGAATGTGTGCGACTCTCCACTTCACCGGATCCAAAAGCCACCATATATTGATTCAGTGAACTGACTGCCAGATGCCATTGCAACTTCTTTTGGTGCACGAGTGTATTTTGGATAATGCAATACAACTATATTTTGCATAGTCCCTTCCACACATATTAGTTTGATGGAAGAAGAGGCAATGAGAAGGTTCAGGCAGGTAGAGCAGACAACCATCTGATATGGTAAGAGATGTCTGTTATTTGGTGCCATAATGCCCTGTGACCCGTGCCCAGTCAGGAGCTTCTTGGAAGCACTGGATCAGATAACAGTTTCCAATTGGTTGTTAAACGACTGCGATACGAACTCTGATATTACTTTAGAAAAGCATGCTCTTGTGTTTTTCATATCCTTGTCCTTTATTTCCTTGAATTACATGCGAGTCCTTCTAATGGCAGAACAGGGTGATGTTTGAAAGGGGAATAATGTTCCAGGAAGGTTCTTGTACCAGCTAGGGAGGGAAAGTCCATGAACTAACTAGCGGTAACTTAATAGAGGCTGTTGAAAACAAGAAGATAGGTTTGAAGGGCAGACTGTATTGTATAGCAGCACTTAGAAATGTCCTTAGAAGACTCTGACACTCTAGAACAGGGGTAGGCAACCTTTCAGAAGTGGTGTGCTGAGTCTTCATTTATTCACTCTAATTTAAGGTTTCGCGTGCCAGTAATACATTTTAACGTTTTTAGAAGGTCTCTTTCTATAAGTCTGTAATATATAACTAAACTATTGTTGTATGTAAAGTAAATAAGGGTTTTAAAATGTTTAAGAAGCTTCATTTAAAATTAAATTAAAATGCAGAGCCCCCCCAGATCGGTGGCCAGGACCCAGGCAGTGTGGGTGCCACTGAAAATCAGCTCACGTGCCGCCTTCGGCACACGTGCCATAGGTTGCCTACCCTTGCTCTAGAAGAACATTTATTTTTCCTGATAAGAAGTGTGGCATATTTTATTCCTCCCCTTAAAGTTCCTGCCGTAGAGTTTCAATGGACTTCATGTGCCAAGTACTTTTCGTTTAGAGTATTGATTTGAATCTATGATTAATCCTGCTCCAGCTGGAAAGCAGTGGGTTTATTTGCAGAGCATGTTTGAGAAGATATGTCTGACATGTTACCAAGCTTTTCAAGAGGAAGTGGGTGAGGCCTCAGCCAGAGGTTTGTGTGAGCTTGTAATATTGATGCTCCTGGATGAGATGAGTGGGTGAGATTGAAGTTTAGTTTTCCTTTCCAGCTATCCCTTTAATCTTTCCCTAATGGTTGGTATTCTCCCTACCTCTTCTTAAGAAGTTGCTCCTAACTTTTTTAGCTGCATTTTTTTTTTTGGTGACACTTTTATTAAGAAATCAGAGCCTCAGTACAGCAAGTTCCTTAATGATGTGTGCAAGAGTAGTACCAATGGGACATTGGGACCTAGGACTCGATGGGACCTTGTGGGTCATTGAGTCCAGTCTGCTGCTATCACAGGCAACCCCCTGGTTGCACTGACTTCAGTGGGAGTCAATGAGGATGGGAGTACAGAGTCTCTTTCTGTTGGACAATAATAGTCACCAAAAGGTTAGTCTCAAAGCCTCTTTCTTTCTTATGTCACCATTAAATTAATAATGTAACAACCTGCACCCCTCAATGGGAGTTCTGGGAGCTCTTGGAGTCAAGTTCTCAGATAAAACTAGAAACCAAAGGAGCAGACTCTTTTACCATGTCGTCCAGTATCTCAAATACAGAGAAGTTTTTTATGGGTAGATGTGCTGGCCTCTGGGGTTTTACATGGAGGAGCAGTGCTGAGGACACAGCTTGTTCTCATGAATCTGCATGAGGGCTGAAAATGTGATTGGCTTTTTTTCATGTTGCATTTGGGTATTTCATGTTGTAGTTCAGCAGACGGTGTTAACTCTAGAAAGAGAGGGGGTGATGGATTCTCAGGTATCAGCTAGTGGGCAAGTGAACAGTAAAGTATTTACAGGCTCTGAAATGATGGAACTATGCTTGGGGTTAAATATCTTTGGATCCTTCTAAAATGTCATAGAGTCATAGGGTTCAAGGCCAGAAGGGACCAATAAATCATCTTGTCTGACCTCCTGTATATCCCAGTCTACTCTCACCACCCAGCACCTGCACACTAACCCAACAACCGAAATGAAACCAAAGTATTACAACCCGCAGGAGACTCTAAACTATAATGTGCCACATGTAGAGAATAGAGGGGCTGAGGTGCATTGGGGCCCAAAGCAAATATGTATAAGGTTGTATCCTCCCTTAATGTGGTTGCTTTATTGGAATCATTAGCTTTCTCCAGATGCTCTTTACATGGAGATGCATCATTATGTGAACCAAGGAGCTGGTGGTCATTTTTGTTGTACAGCTCTGGTGCGACCACCCTTGAAATATAGTGTACAGTTCTTGGGCTCTCAAGACCAAAAAATGTCAGACAATTCACTGAAGAGCAGCAAAAAGCCTTAAAGGACTCTGAGGAATGACGTAGGGATGGCAGGTCTGTTAGTTCCTCCTAAGAAGTCCATGGGATCTTCATCTGGGGATCTGTAGTTGAGTAAGTAGGAGTTCTTGGCTTCTTCTGACCTTTACTTTGTAGATAATATTGAGTGTGTTTTAGAGTTTGGTTTTTTTAATGTGGTGAGAGGATTCTTTTGCAGTGGTGCCTGGGGTGAGAAGCAGGACTGCTTTTCTGCTACCTGTTTTCTTCTTTCTGGCTCATGCTGATGCCTTTCTTGGTTTGCATTGGCTGGAGATCTCTCATTTTAAGTGGGAGGGAGCTGCTGGCAAGATGTATTCCATTATGGGGCTCTCCCATACCCCTTGGTGCAAAATAACCCAGATCTGTTGACATTCAGGGTATGCTGGAATGTCTCTCTCAATCTCAGGATTTTGGGGGTGTTGGGAGGAGCTTGAGTGTGTCTGTGGATGGGATCAGTGACTGAGCAGAGCTGCTTCCTCTCCCTTTTGGTTTGGATAAATTGCTGTATTGGCTTTTGTAGTTAAAGATGGTTTGTATTTGTATGTCAAAGCACTAAAAACATTTATGGATAAACGTGTTTTTTTGTTTGTTTTTTTTAAAGAAAACAAGTAAAACCAATTCTCAGCAATGCAGGCAAGGTCTGTTTTCTCTTCCAAACTCAGATAGTGGTCTGTTCTTGATTTAAAGCACACCTTCTGAACATGATTAAAGCTCACCAGAACCTCTCTTTTTGTTCATGTAGTCAGTACTGCTGCATGGCAGGAAATCTAAATACATTAGCTAAACAATTCTTGTTTAGAAAACTCTAGTCTGCCAATAAACACTGAAGAGGTTGACAGAGTCAGATTGTTGTAACCTACATGTGGTATGAAGAGGTGTTGTAAGAGCACTAGGAAGAATATTTTGGGGATGCTGATCCTTGGAGTTTCCAAGATTACTTTCTTCAGTTGCACAACTGTGTGGTTCCACCTAGTAGCTACGTTAAATGAAACATTGTTGACATTACCAAGTGGAGTTATACAGGCCAGATGTGACCAAGTACCACCTTTACCAGGTGGCGTGATCATCTTTGTTTTAGAAATACATGAGTTCCTCTCTGAACTGCTTGGGTGTGTGAATTTTGCTTTTGGCTTTGTTTAGAAATCGATCTAAGATCCAGCCAACCATCATCTCCTTGTTTGAATTGAACTTGTTGAGAGCTTTTTGCTCTCGTCTTGGACTACAGTGTGAAATACTCCAGTCCTGATCACAGTTGGGACAGTGAAGACACTGCACTGTCTACGCCACTGACAGAGTTGTATGTCATCTGTTTACTAGTGGCAGCCAAGCACAGATAATCTCATGTTCCACCTGCAGCCCCTCATCCACTTTGCCTCCCTGTTTGACAAAATAGATCCCTATGCATTTCTTGGCACTAGATCCCTCAAGGCTTATGAGTACTTGACCAATAATGCTACCCTCTAGCTTCAGGAGGAAAGAATAAACTAAGTGATCTCTTCAAATTCAAGATTTGCAGGGAAGTTAACAAAACCTCAGAGCCGACAGTATCAAGGACAGTTGATGTGTCTAAAAGAATCCACATAGAGATTCAGAGATTATAAGGCCAGAAGGGGCCAGTGTGATCATCTAGTCTGACCTCCTGTATAGCACAGACCATAGGACGTCTCTGATTTATTCTCTAGTTCAAATATAAATGATCTTTTATTGTTCCAATGGTTAATTACCCTTACTGTTAAAACATTCATGCCTTATTTCTAGTCCGTGAATTTGTCTAGCTTCAACTTCTAGCCACTGGATTGTGTTATGCCTTTCTCTGCTAGGTTGAAGAGCTTGCTGTCAAATATTTGTTCCTGGAGTCTAACTATAGGGCACGTTTTTTAATCCTCTAATGATTCTTGTGGCTCTTCTCTGAACCCTCTCCAATATATCAACATCCTTCTTGAATTGTGGACACCAGAACTGAACACAGTATTCCAGGACTCGTTGCACCAGAAGTAAATGCAGAGGTGTACGGGGAGACTTTGGCAAACCAGTAAAGTGCCTGAAACCACTATGGCTTATCGTTAAAGGCGGCCTAGTCAGCAAGCTGTAAATTGGCCATTCAGTAATCTGAGCTTGACCAAGGCAGGAGGGTAGGGGGTTTTGGGTGCCACAGAAAGGGCAGCTTGACCCTGCGTCCTTCCTGATAAAAATTGTGTTAAAGTTGCTGATACATGCATTTGAAAAGAGCAGGATGTACCCTCAGGAATGTCTATTGGGGACTCAAGGCTGCAGGCTCTGGAAAAACCCACACCTGGTTAATCAATAATCAGAAGGAAGCCTCTTGCTTGCCCATTTGAACTGTTTGCTTGACAAGTTTTCTTTAAGGGACATGTCATTCTGTTACTAATGTATAAATAAGGGGGGAAAGCTTGAGATGGGGGACTCCTTTGAGGGACTCTTCGGGACTGGTCTCTCCCTCTGGATGCATCTTGTGTTCCCCACTGGGCTGCCACTGTGCCACTTGAGAACCACACTCAGCTTTGGTAATTATCAAGGGTTGGGGGTGTTTTACTAATCTTGTTGCGGACATGTGTAAGTGCTTGAGTCTAAGTAAAGGTTAGCTTTAAGTGAAAGCACTCTTGTTTTGTCCTGTGTGTGCCAGCCATCTATCAGTCGGACGGCCGGGTCTCCCCTGATTTATTTCCTGACACCTCCTCGCACAGAGTAAAAGTTACCAAGAACTTTGGGTTGGAAGAACCCCAGATAACAGAGGTAATCAATATGCCTTCCCTGTTCCTACTCAGTATTCTCCTGTTTATAGATCCCAGGATCACATTAGCTCTTTTGACCACAATGTTGCACTAGAAGCTCATGTTCAGCTGATTATCCTCCAGGACTCCAGAATCTGACCTTTGCACATTGCTGGAAGGAGGTCATCAACTTTTGAGACCAAAACGTTCTCTGTTCTAGACTGAAAGCTGGTCTGAAGGGAATCTAAATAACATGTGATTAGCTCCCTTTTAAGCAAGCGACATTGTAAAAAATATTTTTGGTGCCTTTCTATTGTCTTCAGTTTATCGATATCTTTATTACTATCTGGTTGTCTGAATGGAATGCAGTGCTCTAGCAATGTTCTCAGTGGTTGTGTTAGCAGTACATACTGTAGTAAATTATGGATCTTTTCAAGCAAGTGAATTTAGTGCTGAAAGAAAGTCCCAGATGGTCATTCTTCAAGGCTGAAATCTAGAGCTAGCACTGCTCGAAGAATGGGGACAGGGGAATTCTGAATCTTTTGTTGTTGGAAAATTCAAAACTTTTTGACAGCTGTATTCGCAGAATAGGAACATCATAGAAAGTTACCTCAGCATGGGAAAGATGCCTTGCGCTGCTCAGACAATGTGCTCCAACCCCAGCCTGGAAAGACCATCTCTAGAATGAGAGTTTTCATACCAATTCTTTCCCTTGGCCTTTGATGAGAATTTCAACAAAGGTGCCAGTTAGTGATGATTGCAGTGATGTGTGATCTGGACACTTGTCTGCTAGACTGATGCTAACTGTACGCTTGTCAGCACCAGACATTGAACTGTGTTTAGTCTCTCCTGATTAGGGATGGACATGAATTGATGACCTAGAGGCGATTGATTATGTATTATGTTACTAATTCCCTGCACAGTGTGATCTTCCAACCTCTGAGGTTTGCACTTCAGTTAATGGTAAAGGCCCAAGCTCTTAAAGGCCACACCGGCAAGATCTGTTTGCGTGACTGTCGTTAACATCTTTGACGGGTTTGGATGCAGTAGAGGAAATGGATCTGGGGCATGGCTCTATAAAATAAAATTAGATCTGTTCATTGATTATATATCCCTTTCTATAGAGATATATATAAATCTTTTTTAAGCTTCACCATTTCCACGTCACCTGCAGTGACTGGAAGGAGCTCATCAGCTATTGGGACTAGCTGGAGGGGAGGAGAAAGCAGTCATTGGTTAACTTCAGCTAATGACTGAAGTCCAATGACTTTCAACATCTGCTGCCATATTCTGGAATGGGAAATGAGCAGGGTATGTCCTTCCCCACGCCTGCCAGTTGCAGAAGAAATGAAGAAATTCTACCACTCCGTATCTCCCGACAATTCATTAATGTTTGTAACATTTCAAGTTTCCTTTTTGCATGCGTATCTTTTTCAGTTCTGGTGAAACAGCTAAGCGACTGTAAATTCTTGTGGTTTGGTAAATGTCACAAGCACAGTTCAGCTTGTAAGATTCTTGTAAGATTCCTTCATAAACATTTAAAAGAACAATTAATCAAATGCAGTGCTATGTGCTAAACGTCTGCTGCTGAACCTGGTCTGTGTAACAGAATGCCCCAAATTATCTGTTGGATGGAGATTGTGATCCAATTTCCTCTCTGCATTTGGGAGGTTGGGACAGGGTGAAAAAGAACAAAACAAAACAAACAAAAAAACCCTGCTTCAAATCAGCCTGGAGGCAGCCGTGCTATAAGAGACTGAAAATTATTTTTTGAACAGAAAGTCCGAAAATAAATCCTAAATTGCCTCCATAATGGTGGAATGAGCATGCAACTGGCAGGCATGCAGAAGGACACCTGAGTCCAACCACTTTCAACATCTACTACTATATTCTGGAACATGGGGTGAGCAGGTTGTGTCCTTCCCAATGCTTGCCAGTTGCCAAAGAAGGTCTTCAATACATGGTAAGCTGTTTGCTGGTAGTAAAGATCTCTCCTGGCCTTCTTCAGCACCTCTTTAGAGTGCGAACTTCAAGAAATTTTGGCTCTTCCATTGGTTTTTTTTTTGGAGGCTATTTGGCTGAGTTATCAGAGAACATGAACAGAGATTTACTTCTTCCACGCCTTTCTAAATACATGGGCATCCTCTGGTTTGAACATTTACTCCTGCTCATTCCACCACAATGGAGGCAGTTTAGGATTTATTTTCGGGCTTTCTGTTGTTCAAAAAAATAATTTTCAGTCTCTTATAGCGCGGCTGCCTCTGGATTGATTTGAAGCTAGTTTTCTTTTTTTTTTCTTTTTCACCCCCTTCTACCCCTCCAAATGCAGAGAGGAAATTGGATCACAACCTCCATCCAACAGATAATTTGGGGCATTCTGTTACACAGACCAGGCTCAGCGGCAGACCTTTAGCACATAGCACTGAATTTGATTAATTGTCCTTTTAAATGTTTGTGAAAGAATCTTTCAAGAACAGCTGAACTGTGCTTGTGACATTTACCAATCCACAAGAATTTACAGTCGCTTAGTTGTTTCACCAGAATGGTAAAAGATAAGTTTGCAGAAAGGCAACTTGAAATGTTATGAAAATTAGTGAATTGTCGGGAGGTATGGAGAGGTAGAATTTCCTATCTGATGTAAACTACGTTTTTACTCCCGTCTCAAGTACATCAGCAGCTACACAAACTTTTGCCTGTAATAACCACTTACTCATCCCACCTAAGTTTGCTAGCAGAGAACATGACAGCTTTTTTTTTTTTTTTTAAGCATTGAAGTGATAATGCAGGCAAGAGTAACTCAAATGTGCAGCCTAACTTTGTATTCCTCAGTCTCAATACATATTTAGTATCTGTAGTCTAGGAAGGATTGGATTTTTATCGGTAAATGTCAGTAAACGTCGATTTCACCTTACACACACTGACAAAATATCTATAATAATTGAAATTTATAGATAGGTAAAGTAAGAAAAATGCTGCTTGAGAACTTATTAGCATTTGATTTAAGGATATTTACTTTGTATATTTTGACATGTGATGTTGACAATTTGTATTTTAACAGTTAAGCTTTAACTTTTTGAATCTCAATGTCTACTGTCATTAAATAATTTTTGTCTGACCTCCCTCCATAATTTCGTGGAACTGTGAAAATTTAAATAGATAAAAATAAAAAAAATGCTTAAAAGTGAACATCAATATTATCTATCAAAATTATAAAAGAAAGTCGAATTCTGCCAAGCCTAAAGATATGTACTTAACAAATCATATGGGCAAATGTCTCAAGCACAAAATAGTGTCATTATAATAAAATATAGAATTGTAGTTACATAGGGTGATCAGGAGTGGATTGGCGTCTTACTTTCTCTGTGTGGGACAGTGAGATTTGTAATTATGAGGACATAGGAATTGTCAGACTGGATCAGACCCAAGGTCCATCTAGTCCAGTATCCTGTCTCTGGCAGGGGCCAGCACCAGATGTTTCAGAAGAAGATGCAAGAATCCCACTGTAGGTAGATGAGGGATAATCTGCTGTCCACATTAGGTCTCATCCACTTCTCTAATAGTTGGAAACTGGCTTGAGCCCTGAAACACAAGGTTTAATATTCCTTCCAACATTTGTTACAATTAATTATAATTCTGGATATTCTTTAAGTAGATGGAACAGTCCAGTCCCGTTTTGAATCCTGTTAAGGTCTTGGCTTCAACAGTGTCCTGTGGCATTGAGTTCCACAGTTTAATAACAGTTGTGCGAAAAAGTATTTCCTTTTATCGGTTTTGATTTTCTCACTTTTTAATTAAATTGAGTGTTCCCTTGTTCTTGTCTTATTAGACTTCTCCCATGTCCCCTCTCAATCATCTTCTCTCTAAGATAACAATCCTAACGTTTTCAGTCTCTCTTCATCGGAGTTTATTTTTCCAGGCCCTTGATCATTCTTACCACTCTTCTCTGGACCCCTCACCCCCTAGTTCTGCAATATCCTTTTTGAGGTGGGGTGACATGTACTGCACACAGCATTCCAGCTGAGGCCACCCCATTGATTTATATAAAGGCATTAGAATATTCTCTGCATTATTCAGTCTCATTCCTAGTGCATCCAAACATCTTGACAGCACCTACATGTTCGGCCGAGGTCTTTCTATGAGTTGCCTATAGTGACGCCTAGGTCTCTTTCTTGAGTTTAATTTAGACCCTGTAAGGAGTAGAAGTGATTTGTTCCCTCCCACCCCCAGGTGCAGTACTTTGCATTTATTGACAGTGAATTTTTTTGCCATCATCTTGCCCATCTCCTAGCTTATTTAGGTCTCTCTAAAATCCCTTACTGTCTTTTTAGGTTCAGACTAACCTAAATAACTTTGTCATCTGCAAATGTTGCTATCTCACTACTCTCCCCCATCTCCGGTTCATTAATAAATACATTAAACAACACGGGACCTAGAACAGACCCATGCTGTTGATATTTTGCCATGATGACAATTGACCCTTTCATCTTACTTTTTGCTTTCTGTCTCCGAGCCAGGTTTTGTCCATAATAATACTTTGCCTCTTGCCCCATAACTACTTAGCTTTTTTAATAGCTTCTTGGTGCCAGGCCTTTTGAAAGTATAAATAAATTATCAACTGGTTCTCCTTTATCCACTGCTTTGACGTGTCCAAAGAATTCTGAGACTAGTGAGTAGAAATTAAAATTAATTGTCAGCATCCCCTCCATGCTTTAAATTAAAGGAAAAAAGAAAAACAAAACCTTGCTGTCCGCTAACGGAGGCGTAATGAACCGGTGGCTAAAGTATATGAGCCTGTGTAGGAAACTTGGATTCTAATCCCAGCTTTGATTCTGACTTTGTCTTTGACCTTGGTCAAGTCATGTAACTCTAGTCTCAGTTTCTTCACCTGTAGAATGTAAATAGTGCTTACCTGCTTCACAAGGGCATTCAACATTAATCAGAAGCTACTCACAGATCCTCTGATGGAAGATGCGATAGGCCAGTGGTCCCCAAACTTTTCAGAGTCATGCTCCCCCTTGCCCCCTCCGCTCCCCCTGTGCCACTGGGAGTGGGGCTGTGGCTCCTGGAGAGTGGGGGATGTGAATAGGGGTAAGGGGGGGCTGAGGCTGGGGCCGCAGCTGGGGGGGTGGATCTGGGGCCGGGAATGGAGTCACAGTCAGGGGCCGAGTCTGGGGGTAGGGCAGGTGTGGAGCTGCTGCCAGGCCACTGTCAGGGGATGAGTCTGGGGGTAGGACTGGGAGCTGGGGCCACGGCTGGGGGTGGGGCCAGAGCAGAGCTGGAAGCGGAGCAGGGCTGGATGGCGCTGCCTCCCCACCCCCTATGGGGACTGGCCTGGGCCCAGCTGTGCTCCCCCCCAAAACTTTCCTCCATGCCCCCATCGGGGGGCGCGCCCCACAGTTTGGTGACTTCTTCTATAGGGTGACCAGTTGTTATTACCCTCAAACTATATTAACTGTACGCCTGCTTCATAGTGTTCTGGCTTTTTCCAACCTTGCAATATTCACTTGTATAGACCTAAAGGGTGACATTTTTTCCAAAGCCACGTAGGGGATGTAGATGCACAACTTCCACTGAAATTTGTACCATAATAGGGGATGTATTCAAAGGTACAAATAAGGGTTAGGCACCTAACCTCCATCTGTGCCTTAGAAAACCTCTCCCTGTGTCTGAATCCCCTAGACGGCTTTGAAAATCACTGCTAACAGGTATTTATAATAGATGATTTGCCGTATGTGACAGTCTGTTATCCTGCATATGTTAGTGCATCATGATTTCACTTGTACATGTTTATTTCCTCTTCAAATTGTAGCTGTGGTCAGAGAATGGTGTAAGTCCTTACTCAGTGTAACTTGACTCACATCTGCTCGCTTCACAACACAGAAACATGTTTTCTTACTGGTTAGCTCTGCAGAGCCACTACCATTGTGGGCGAGTGACCTGAAGTCTATTTTGCTCATGTGTCACTCACAGAATTGTCAGCTGAGTTCCAGCCTTCAAATCTTTGCTACTGGTAATGATTTAAGGGAAAAGGGAATTCTTGTGAAAAGTTTTCCGCTGTTGCTAGCTGCGGTTTGCATCCGCTAGTGTTTTTATCAGAGCACATCTCATTGGCATGGTGCTTAAAATGCATGGGACAACTTGTCTACAGGAAGGCATCATTTCTAAAAGCAGACCCAGTGTTAATGGTGGGCAGTGTTTGTAAAATTTCCTTGGTGCAGGTGATGCTTAAAAGGCCGGGCTGCATGGCCAGATCTTACATGGAGTTTGTAGATCTAGCAGTTAGAAAAAAAATAATCTTTTGAGTTGTAACCAGAGCTTGGTATTTGAACAATCCTTTACACTTCTCTCATGCCTTTTATTCAGGGATCTCAAAGCACTTCATTCAGCCTCCCAGGTAGGGAAATACTGAGAAAGAATAATTTATAGAACCTCATGGCGTGATGTCATTTTGTTAACATGTAACCACATTTTAAGTATTCAATAAAATATAGTTCCTGGATTAACGGAGAAGATTGTCATTGCATTGGGTCCCTTGTGGTTTTGTGCGAAGTCTTGCTGCTGTGTGAGATAAATAAATCATTATAGCTGCATTCTTAATACCTGAGTATTATGAGTAGTGTTGCACAGAGCTTTATTTGGAAAGTTTGATGAATTTTCAGCTTAGTGTACACACTGCAGAAGTCTTGATTTTTTGTAATGGTCTTAAAATCTGTAGATACATATTTTCTTTGCTTCCCATAAACTGCAGAATGAAATCTTTGTTTCTAGGGGCTGTCTTTTACTTATTTGTGTGTTCAGGGCTAGCACAGTTTGGCTGACAGATGTGCCTTGTTGAATAGGAGAGGTTAGAGGTCATCCAGGGTCTGCATGGTAGAAGCTCCCCAACTC
>NW_020664409.1:108135088-108150660 GCF_002925995.2 Terrapene triunguis | reverse complement strand
CAATCATAGTCAAAATCAGGCCAAAGTGCTGTCTAAATATGGGTTTCATTGCTTTAACTTTAGGCACTCAGGTTTTTTTGGCCACATTGTTATTAGCAGTAGGTGACTTGCCTTGCAGAGGTTGGGTGAATGGGAAGGTTGCCTGTTGGAGATGGAGGGGGCCTGTTTGGTTATCTAGTCCATCTCTGGCCAGTGCAAGATTGTTCCTGACCACATATTTGTTAGTGCTTGCACTGTATTCGTTGGCTATTGTCTGTTGGTTTCCAAAAATTCCTCTCCTTCCCAGTCTGATCAGCCAAACTCCTAGGAGCCACAGGTTCTGGGTCTATAAGAAGATGCAGTGATAGAGTTCCCTTTTTTCTCTTGCCAGACTAGTAGAACAGCAGTGCCTTAATACATGTATTTTCCCTCCTTTTTTCCCTTGTTGAAGGAAAATAGCAACAGGGGAGTTTCCTGAAAGAGAGCAGCACTAAAGAGAATTGATTTTGCAGTTTCCTAGTCATTATAAACCTAATTTAACCCCCTCTGTTCCAGCTACTGCTCTGAACCTCACTGAGTAGAACAGAACCACAGGCAAACTTTATTTGCACAAGGGTTAATTATTGCAGTTCATCATGTATGAATCACGGTAGACGAGCATGGCACTATAGAAACAAAGACAGACAGGTACCCTGAAGAGCTGAGAAACAAAAGTCCCCTAGTGGATTTGACTCTCCAGCGTATTGGTTCCGCTGTAATTGTTTTGTGTACACGATTTCCAGAAAGCAGCACCTCCTGCTGTCAGCTTGGAGTTGAAAGACTGTCCAGTTTTGGAAAGGATACCATGAGTGAGTGCTGTATCTGGGACACCTGGAGTAATTCGATAGGGAATGAGTTGAGTGGCAGCATATTTTACGGTCTGTTTGTCTCCTACAATGGCTCTTTTTTAAACAGGACGTGACTAAAAGTCCTGCAACATGTTTGTAAATGTTTTTTTCTGGTTGGTATGGGGGAGATTCCCTGAAGGGTGACCTGGAATTCTTCCTCATCTCAGCGTTTCCACTCCGCTCTCCCTCTGGCTTAAGAAAGCTGGAGAGGAAAAGTGTTGCCTATGGCTGGTAGTGGATGTGTGGAGCCTTCCACCATTAGGGCACCAGCGCAAATCTTGATAGGGATCGAAAGTTATCATCTGATGGCTGTTTGTTCCATTATTTTATTTTTGTCATTATTAACATACATAAACTGAGAAAATATAATCATTTGGATTATACAGATGTTTATCCTCCTTAATATTAACCTAATAAATTCACATTTATAACACACAGTGTCCAAATGAAAATAGCTACTCCATCCTCCCCACCTTGATGCTACTTCATTGTTATACCCATGTCTTAGAGCTTTCCCTGTATAAATCATGTAAATCCTCACCAGCTGCTATATCGGTCCCTTTTTATGGGACTACCTACTGTGTTTGCGTCTGCTTATTCCCTAGTATTTTTAAAGGATCCATTTGTTTGTTTATTTTGCTGCTCGTCTTCACTTTCAAGGCTTTTCCCAGTCAATCCTTACCTTTCCTACCATCTCTCATCCACTGTTGAGCTGACGATCCTCGCCTCTGAGCAGCCTGTCTTGTGAACCTCTATTTCCCATATGTTAAATTTTCAAGCAAGGACCTTTATATTGTCTCCCTTGCTGCCCCATGTGCTTCAAAGGAGCTCCCTGTAAACACCCACAAAACTAACTCATTATCTTCCTTCCCTTCTTAAAACTCTCCTTTGCCGGGATGCCTACCAAAAAACTTGACAACGGTTAGGCTGCTGGCTGCTGTGACCAATATTCTGATCAATATTGTCTCATTGTTTCCTTGCTCTCCCCCCGTTGGTCTTTCTGTATCCATCTGTTGTCCTTTGTGAGCTCTTTGGGGCAGGGACTGTCGCATGGTAGAAGGCTTTTTGATTATTTCATTGGAGATGCAGGTTACACTTAAGGGATGATGGTGACCAGGCTCCAAGCATCTTTGCAATTGTTTTTCTCCCGCCTTCTCGTAGGGCTACCGCTCTACAAGCTCTTCCCACGACTTTTCAAATATAGTCAAAGGCAAACTGCTTGCTTCTTTCAGAAATCACGGCTGTGTTTGTGTGGTGCTGAGGAGGCCACTTAAAAACAATATATAGTACTGCTGCTGGCAACTGACCTCAAATCAGATCACCCATGTTTCAGCTGTGTTATTGGATTGGCGGGCTGGCGCTCTGGTTACATCCATGGTGTAAGTGAATTAGGCCCCCAGGATCCTGTTTTTATTACTGTTTTATGTGGCATGAGCTTGTTTTTCTCACTTTTGCACACAAACTTGTTTGCACTGTTGTTCCCTATAGAATAAATTACTACGTTTTAGAAAAGTGAAGTGCGCCCTTCTAAGTGAGAGAGGAAATTACTGACACGTGAAGCACGAAATGTGAACATGCAGCAGTTTGCAAACAACCCCCGCCTCGCAGCCCTGCTGCGCCATCTCGAAACCAAACACAAGCAGAGGGCCAAAGTCTTCCCTGGTGTAACACCATTGGTGGGGGCCAAATTCTTCCCTGGTGTAACACCATTGGGAACACTGGGAAACAGTGGAGTTACACCAAGGATGGATGTAGCTTGTTCTTTGTATTCCAGTAGCTCCTAGGGGGCCCAGCTGAGACCAGGGCCCCGTTATGCTAAGCACTGAACATACTGGGAGTGACAAAAAGTTTAACTGGGGAGAAGGGAAGTATTGTTATCCCTGTTTTACAGATGGGGAGCTGAGACATAGAGCAGTCAAATGACTTGTCCAAGGTCACGCAGGGAATCTGTGGCAGAGGTGAGAAATGAACCAGATCTTGAGAGTTCCAGTCAGTACCTTAACCATAAAAATATCCTCTCTCTCCACCTGGGAATTGTATCTGATTCAGTGGGATTGGGCACACAGATTGACCATACTCTGCCTTTTGAAGTGTCCTTTGTTTATTTTTGGAATCTCTGTCCCTTGTAAACGTCTTTTTTGCACCTGCCTATGCAGATCTGGAAGGCTTTTGGCACCTGGTGGCTGGACTCCTACCTTTCAACCTTGGGTAATAGTTGCCTTGCAGCAGGTTAACAAAGAAATTTTGTTCTCTGGATCACAAGCTCTTTAACCCAACCAGAAGTTGAATGGTGGGAGTAGAGATGGGGACAGTAGTGGTACTGTGGTGGTACTCTTCCAGTCTCTGCCCACAAATTAAGCTCCACCCATCTGAGGCGCCTCTCTCAGTAAATTGTGCAGATATTCAGAGTATGATTGTACCTGCTTGTTCCTTGAGCTAACTCCCTTCAGTCGGGCTTTAACATGTCTGTGGCCTTTGCTGGGCTTGACCCTCCCTCCCCCTTTGTTAAAGGAGGAAATAAATAATTTAAAATGTTAACGTTAACTGTCAGCACTGGACAACTGTGTTAACACCTCCCTGAGATGCAGGGGGCAGCCCATCCCTCTCAGAGGTGTTCGTTCAATGCTCTCCACAGACTCTGGTAGACATCTCTGCATTGGGTACACTTGGTTCACTTGCGTGAGGTTTTCTTCACCACTATAATAGTTAGAGACCTAGTTCTTTATATACGAAAGCAGAGATGATGGAGAACACAAGAGATGCTGATAAGCCATACGGCCGAGGAGCAGCACAACTCAAGTCCTGAGCCAAATTTTTTTGTTTCCAACGTTATCTGCTGCCCCTGGCTGTGAAAGATGGCACTTGCTTGCCAGTGAATTTAGAACTTATGGCTTGATGGCCCTGGAGACCAATATCCCTTCTATGCCGGAGGAGCACCGATACAGCGTGGGCATTGTGAGAGCCACTCACTGCCCTGCTAATATGTGCCTCATTCCTGACCCGAATAGAGATGGCAGGAGAAGATAGTTCATCCTCCATGCCAATATGCTGAGACTGCCAACAAAGACACTTCTCTAATAGATGCTGTGACGTTGCACTCCATATGCTTTATGGAAGTATGCCTATGTACATGACATAATTGGAATATGCTTTACGCTAAATACCTCTTGTATGGTGTCATTAGAAAGCTTGTAATCTACTAAGTGTGTTCATCCTATATGTTTGCATGTATGATTTCTATATCTGGAGTTAGGAGAATAAGATATAAATTTGTATCTCTGATGTAGACATATTAAGTGGAGGCCATTAAGGGTGCTCCAGAAACAATCAGTTGTAAATGGCCTTAGTTACTTGAAAGCTTTCCTGTGTACGTGCGGGCCAGCCCGTGGTGAGCTGGAGCTGGTTTGCACCGGTTCGCGCGAACCGATTGTTAAATTTTGAAGCAGTTTTAGAACCGATTGTTAACCCGCTTCCCTGCAAGAGGGCGCTGTGGCTTTGATTGGCTCCGGCTGGGAAGTGATGTAATTCCTCCTCCAGCTGCCAGGGGTGCTGCTCTGTGGGAGTCATGTGGGCCGCCGCCTGGCCCTGGGCACGGGTCCTGTTGCTGCTCCCCCGACCCCTGGCCCTGGGGCTCCCGCTGCTGCCTGGTGGGTCCCCGGCTGCTCTGCTGGGCCTGGGCTGCACCCTGCTGCTCGGGCTGCTCCAAGCTGCTGTCCCCGGGAGTACCTGTCTCCAGCCAGCCCCGAACCCCCTGCCCGCAGCCAGCCCCTGCCGCATCCCCTGCCCTGCCCGAGGGTGACCAGATTACGTGAACAAAATATCGGGACACATTGGGGGGCAGGTCCGGAGCGCCGCCGAAGCAAAAAAAAAAAAAAAGCCGAGCTGGAGCGCCGCACCCCCCACCCTGCCCGAACTGGCCCCGCTCCCCCTGCCCTGCTCGCACCAGCCCCGCTCCCCCTGCCCTGCCCACAGCCAGCCCCTGCCGCACCCCCCTGCCCGAAGCCAGCCAGCCCCGCACTTCTCTGTCTCCAGCCAACCCCTGCCGCACCCCCCCTGCAGCCCTGCCTGAAGCCAGCCAGCCCTGCAGCCAGCCCCTACCTCCAGTCAGCCCCTGCCCTGCCTCCAGCCAACCCCGCACCCTCCTGTCTTCAGCCAGCTCTGCACCCCCTGCCCTGCCCGCAGCCAGCCCTGCACCCCCTGCCTGCAGCTAGCCCTGCCCCACGCCCGTCTGCAGCCGGCCCCACTTCCACTGGTGCCCTGCAGTTTCCAGGGCAGTAACCCTGCACACCTGCTTCAATGAGGGGGGCAGGGAGCAGCTGGGACCCACACATGTGCACACCCTAGGGTGACCAGACAGCAAGTGTGAAAAGTTGGGACAGGGGGTGGGGAGTAATAGGAGCCTATATAAGAAAAAGACCTAAAAATCAGGACTGTCCCTATAAAATTGGGACATCTGATCACCCTAGCACACCCCCAGGGAGTGGCGGGGACCCACCCATGTGAAACGGAGCTCATTTCTAGTTCAGTCCCATCTTTTTAAAAAAGAACTTTAGGTAGGGTTTACATACATCCGTATTTTCCCGGATATGTCAGGCTTTTTGGTTCTTAAATCGCCGTCCGGGAGGAATTTTTAAATTTTAAAAATTCCTCCCGGGAAAATATGGACGTAAGGTAACCCTATTGGTAAAAAAAAATACATACTGTGGCACATCCCTTAAATCAGAACTTTTTATAGGGAACCAGTTAAGATTTTGGCAGCCCATCACTGGGGCCAGCCCATAGGGAATGGAGACTAGGGGTCTTACAGTGACATGTGACGATGTCACCTGATAATGAAATCCATCTTAAATCTGATACTTTTCCATTTAGAAGGAGGGGTGGGGAGCCAGAGAGACAAAAGATTCCCACCTTGTGCCAAAGCTATAAAAGGGGGTGGAGCAGGACAAAGGAGGCTGCCAGTCATGAGAAAACCCCTGGTTACCACCTGAGATGTCTGCTGGATCTAACAAAGACTGTACCAGGGGGAAAGGATCGGTTCCAGACTAGGAAAGAGTCTAGTCTGTGAAAGAAGCTTATTGGAACATCTTTGAGGGTGAGATATTACCTGTAATCAATTTCTTAATGTATTAGGCTTAGACTTGCATGTTTTATTTTATTTTGCTTTCTGACCTACTTTGTTCTGTCTGTTGTTACTTGAAACCACTTAAATCCTACTTTTTATACTTAATAAAATCACTTTTGTTTATTAATAAACCCAGAGCAAGTGATTAATATCTGGGGGGAGCAAACAGCTGTGCATATCTCTCTATCAGTGATATAGAGGGCAAACAATTTATGAGTTTACCCTGTATAACCTGTATACAGGGTAAAACGGATTTATTTGGGGTTTGGATCCCATTGGGAGCTGGGTGTTTGGGTGCTTGTAAGAGATCGGACTCACCCCTGCGGCGCCTCCTGCTGGTCATCTCGGGAATTAGCTCAGTCCAGCCCAGAGTGCCCTCTGCAGGCCAGTGATCCGCCTTGTCGTTACTAGCCCCCCGTGTCCCTTGCTCTGGGTGCTGCCCCCTGGCAGGACCCACACACGCTGGGTCTCCCCTCCCAGGTGAACCCCCACCCACTAACCCCACCTCGCCTCAGAATAAGGCTACTGCCAGTCATCGTCTAGCCCCACTCCTGGGGCAGACTGCAGTATAAGCCACTCATCACTGGCAAGAAGGGTTTGGACCTGCTGCCTTGGCCTACCTCTGGGCTGCCCTCTGCAACCCCCAGTACCCATTGGCCCACTGCTAGGCCGCAGCCTGGGGCTTTCCAGGCTGGAGCTCCCCAGCTCCTCTGCCTTTCCCCAGCCCTGCTCCACTCAGGTCCCTGCAGCCAGGCCCTTCTCTCTCTGAGTGCAGAGAGTGAACTGACTTCTTGCTCCTGGCTCAGGCCTTTATAGGGCTAGCTGGGCTCTGATTGGGGCAAGGCCCAGCTGCAGCTGCTTCCCCCAATCAGCCCAGGTCTTTCCTTCCACAGCCCCAGCCCTCTGCAGGCTTTAACCCTTCCCAGGCAGGAGTGGGTGACCACCCCGCTACACTGCTGGAGACAGGTAACCTACTGAGCTGTTTTTAGTTAAAGTCTGCAGCTTTGGGGGCGGGCCCAGACCCTGGGCCTGTGTTGCAGCAGGCTAGCGAGTCTGGCTCAACAAGGCAGGGTTCTGGTGTCCCAAACTGGCAGAGAAAACAGGCTCAGAGGTAATTTCAGCACATCAGGTGACAGTCCCAAGGGGATCTCTGTGACTGAACCCGTCACAGATGCTACCAGACTTGGGTCAACCAACTGGTTTCCTCTACGTCATCGCAGAGACACCAGATGACAGCGAATTTCAGCCCCTACGACATCAGTTGGAATCACATGGGCAACCTACAGGTGAAAAGGCTGCTATCTCTTCCCATTAGGGATGTGCGGTTGGGGAAGGGGACTGCATGCTCTAGTACAGTTGTTCTCACTGGGTGGCGCACAGAGGAACATTCAAGGGGGCACGTGGCAGGGCCGGGGCCAGCCCCCATAGGGGGTGGGAAGGGAGTGCCCTATATGCGAGCCCGGCTGGGTGCAGACCAGGGGGTGGAGGAGAGCTGCGGCTGAGATCAGAACTGGTCTGGGGATGGGAGGGAATGAGGGCAGAGCCGGGCTGGGGCCGGAGTGGAGCTAAGGCTGCGGTCGGAGCTGGGCTGGGGGCGGAGAGGGAGTGAGGGCGAAGTTGGGCCTGAAGTATTGCTCCGCCTCCAGGCCCAACTTCGCCCTCACTCCCTCTCCACCCCCAGACCAGCTCTGACCGCAGCCCTAGCCCCCCCATCCCCAGACCAGTTCTGATCTCAGCCGCAGCTCCCCTCCACCCCCTGCGCTGCCCCCAGCCTGGCTCTGCCCTCATCCCCTCTCTGCCGCCAGATCAGCTCTGCTTCTAGTCCCAGCTCCTCCCCCATCCCCAGTTCTGCCCCCAACTCTGCCTTCAGCTTGTGGAAGCCTGGGCTGTGCAGTAATGGAGGGGGGTTGCAGACAGAGTCTGTTACTGGTAAGGGCAGGGGGGCGAAAAGGTTTAACGTGAACTCCTTTTGATCTTGGGCAAGTTGCTTTTAACCTCTTTGCCTCGATTTTCCCATCTGTTAGTTGGGAATGATATTCCTTTCCTGCCTTGGAGGGCTGCTGGGGCTGAAGAAATGTTTGTGCAGTGCTTGGGAGAGAAATCCCTCTGTAAGGCCTGGTCTACACTTATCCCCCAATTCGAACTAAGGTACGCAACTTCAGCTACGTGAATAACGTAGCTAAAGTTCGAAGTACCTTAGTTCGAACTTACCTCGGTCCACACGCGGCAGGCAGGCTCCCCCGTCGACGCCGCGGTACTCCTCTCGTCTAGCTGGAGTACTGCAGTCGACGGCGATCACTTCCTGGTTCGACTTATCGCATCCAGACAAGACGCGATAAGTCGAACCCAGGACTTCGATTCCCAGCCGCCGAACTAGCGGCTGGGTGTAGACATACCCTAAGAGTCAAGTGCTGTCCCGTTATTATTTCCTGAGCTGCCTGGTTCTTCCAAGTTTATAAAACAAGCAAAGAGGACCTTAAACTACTGCCTCTGGGGAGGTGTTGGAAAGCTGAGGGCAACAGCATGTTGTCTGTCTTGCTCATTTATCTCCCAGATGGAACTATTTCCTCTCGTCTCCACAGAATCGACCTGCAGGGTTGTCTAACCCCCAGCGCCCCAGTGACTCGGCCGCGAAGGGGCGAACTGTGACAAACCGAACAAGTGAGAACCTGCCTGCCAGCTTGGCTCTGGGACCTTTTCTGACCTGAAAGCTTTGAAGAGCCAGTTATGAAATAAGAGCGAGCTCTCCCCCACCCCCAGAGTCACATGCTCCCCACACGGAGCCGTGCAGCACGCTCCGAGTTAGAGGCTGCTCTGACTCCGCAAGCCGTGTGTGGGGAAGAGAGATGACATGACTCGCGCTGTTGATAATAATGGCTTATGTGATCTCGCTTCATTATATTTGATTGGAGCACAGAAAGTCCCATCTGTATTCATGAGCCAGTGAGTCTGTCACCAAAGCGCTGCAGGGGGTGGGGTGGGGAGAGAAGCAACATTCATCCTTGCTATCAAACTCCATATTCCTTCTGCAGAGGAAAGCAGCTCGGCAGAGTTATGCTGAGGGCTGGGTGTACAGCTGTGCGTCTGAGGATAGAGCAAGGCTCTGAGGCCATGGGAGAACTCTTCACCTCTGTAGTAAGGGAAAGAAGGGTTAGGGAGCCCCTGTGCTGGCCTGGAAATTTGGGGCTGCTTCACGTTATCTGGGGCGCCCTGGGATAAAAGCCTTTTGCTTTGGAACAGCCTGGGCGAAACAGGTGTTTGTAAAGCTGTGCAAGTCTTTCCCTCCCACTTTTTCCTTCATATTGAAGCAGGGAAAGGTGACTCATTCCACCAGCCTACGAGGAAACTTTAATGAAGAAATGCACTTAAAAATCCCCTCCCATTTGGGGAGGACGGTGCTTCTATCATCTTCGGTTATGAGAGAATAGCAGTCAGGCTGTTTCTTTTTATCACTTTATTTTTAATTGTCAATTAGTGAAAATATTTTACTGTCCTCTTCTTGATTAATCTGCTGCCCATGTTGGGATCAGAGCTGAGTATTAAAATCATGTTTTGGGTGTGTTTAATTTGCCTTATATTAATTGTCACATTGTGCTCTGAAAAGCCCTGAGGTGCCTCCTGGCCCAGCTCTGGGAATCTGGATGGGACCATACTAGAGTTGCAGGGTAGTCGTGAATAGGTGAGCTGTTGCTTCATCTTACAACCATATATGCTTCCCAAAAGTAATCAGAGCAAATGTAATGATTCCTCACTGGAATGGAGATGGCAGAAGACTGGATTTCTTAGGGTACTGGGTTTGGGGGTCAAATCTTTTCACTTCTAGATGGCACATTCCCTTCTAACCAAAGTTAGTAGTGACCAAAAAGTTACCATGTAATGGGTGTTGGCCTGTGTGAACTGAACTGTGGAGTCCACATCACAAAAATAGCTCATCTGGGACTTGAAAATTTTATCCATGGATTGAAGCCTTCTATCCATGGTGAAACATTTTTTGTGTCACCACTCTTATTTCCTTGCTCCCTCCCACTCCCCACCAAAAAAACAAAAATAAAATAAAATAATAATAATAAAAAACAAACAAACAAACAAAAAACCAAACCAAAAAAAAAAAAAAACAACAACTCAGGCGCTCTAATTCAAAGGGATAAATGTTATGTTCTGTATAAATCTGGAGCCCCACTTCCTCCCTACTGAAAGAGAGGAGAAGCATTCCCCTTCACCTCCGGACTGCTCCAGTACAGGTGTATGTCTTCTGTACTCCACCCTTCCTTCATCTTTCTGGCTGCTGCAAAGGGGGTGTCCGCTCTGCCCTACTCCTTTCCTAGCCTCTGTTTTGTAGATCCTCGTCCCTAGTGACTTGCTCCACACACTGCTTCTAATGCTACACACACTGCTGCCAATCAGCAGCACCGTTAAACTGATTTGATTCTGGTCCATTTCACTGGTGTCCGCGAAGTTCTGAATAGCCACAGTCACTCTGTTGTAGCTTGGGACAGCTCTGAGCAGCAGGAGAAGCACTGTGTCTATCTGCCTGCAGGTTCAGGAAGATAACACTGGCTCTCATAGATGCAGTTTGCTTGAAAAGTTGTCGTAACTATAAGAGTTAGAGAGCTCTAACTACTACTTCTCCCCTTCTACCTGCCCGTTTCACTTGTTTAAATGGAAGATTGCATCCTGCAGAAGTGGATGGCTTAGACCCTTACACTCACTACAGAAAGTCTGTCAATCACCACCCGTGAGTAAACTACAATCAAACAGTGTTGTCTTCCGGCAGTATAATTCCTTGAAAGGAAGACAGTAACAGAAAATACATTCATGTCACATAACAAAACCTTTGTCCACAAATGCTTTCCCGTCATCATTTTTGGAATTCATATTTAAGGCAGAGAATGTGAGACAGTGCATAAGTTAAGGGAAACAATATTACACATACTTGAAGAATGTTTATTTTTTATCAATTTTCAGGAGGAGTTCAGTTTGTGCTATAAAAAGGCTACACTTAGAAGCAACCGTGCTGCTGTGCTTTTAGACTGGATTCCTTGAAGTTGTAGTGTTGTACCTGTAAAACCAGTAAACTCATTAGCTTTCAAGACATTCTATACAGATCAGGAGGAAATGTTGCAGCCTTTGAGACACTGTATATTAGTGTTCAAAACAGTGAGTGAGGAACTGGATGTGAATGTTCAGGCAGTGGGTAAATTCTGTCATGCTCAGGGACAACTGGGTCAGTGATTGAAGGGTGTTCTGGCAATATTCAGAATTTCATTTGGCTTTACTCGTTTTCCCCAACTTTAATTTACAAAGGTTTAATGGACCTTGATTGTAGTGTCATAATAGAATTTGATGATGTGAACTACCGTATTTCTTTACCATAAGCTCTACGTTTCTCCCCCCCCCACCTTTATTTAAATACAGAAAGGGAAATGTTTTCAGAGGGGGGTGAGGAGGCGAGAGAAACGTGGGGGTTTTGCTCTGAGGTTGAGCCCATCCATTTTTATCTTGTTATATATCATTTTTACCTAATGCTTTTATATTATTTGAACTGTGCTTGGTTTTTAGATTTGATGCGGAGATGAAGTTGCTATAACAACATGATGATTCACATAATTCCAGCGACAATCTGCTGGGGTTTATTTTTCGATCATGAAGACTTATATGGTTCTGATGGGGATTTCTACCTGTTTTCAGTTAGAATGCCGCATTGTTTTGCCTATACAATTCTTTTGGGGTTACCACTGCTTATAATAATACTTGCCTGTTATATAGCGCTTTTCATCCCTAGTACTTCACAAAGGAGGTCAGTATGATTACATTTTACAGATGGAGAAACCAAGGCACAGGGAGAAGTGCCTTGCTCAAGGTCATTTATCAGAGCAGTGGCAGGGTGGGGAATAGAACCTAGGTCTCCTGAGTTCCAGTCTAGTAATCTATCTACTAGGCCATGCTGCTTCTCTAATTCTCTCTAGGAGTTGGAACTAAGTCACAACCATTTAAAAAAAACAAAACAAAAACAACCTTTGATTCTCTGGTAGAAAGATACCTTAAAAGTGCAGGCTACCACCTAAATATGGAATGAAGTCATAGGGCAGTTAGGTTATAGGCAGGACCCTACTAATTTTACGGTCCATTTTGATCAATTTCACGGCCAGAGGGTTTTAAAATTGGTCAATTTCATGTTTTCAGCTGTTTACATCTGAGATTTCACAGTGTTGTAACCGTGGGGCTCCCAATCCAAAAGGTACCCAGAAGTGGGTCTGATCTCCCCCCTCTTCCCCACCAGAGCTGCCATGCAAGGGAAGGACGAGTCCTGTCCCTCTCCAGTCCAGTGGAGACTTGAAGCTAGGAGCTCCCAGCAGCAACGGGGAGGTCAGATTTCACGGGGAAGGGCTTATTTCACGAAACGTTTTTCACGGCCGTGAAATAGATAGGGCCCTAGTTATAGTTACAAGAGAACTGTGTTAAATGTCTAAGTATTTTAAAGGAGTCTTGAGTAACCAGGAGTTCACAGCTTCGCTGTTTTCTTTTAATCAGAATAATGTACATAATTAAAGGTGATTAATTTTTACTTTGAAATATACCAGATCACATAAGTAAGGGCTATTGCATGTTCAGCATAGAATGCAGAGGCATAAGGAGGTTTCTGGTTGTAGGCTTAAACTTAAAAGAATCCCCCTAAGACTTCTTTTCCCTCAGCAGATTTTTTTTAAAAAAGTTAAGCATTGAAAATGATCAGTTTTACCAGTTTGAAATTTCAGATTTTAGGCCGGGGGGGGGCAGAAGAGGAGGTGTGTGTTGGGTTATATCCTAAACTCTGTTTCTGAGAATTGAAATAACCCAGCCTAGAGATGGAGGGAGCTGCCCAATGCATTTCTGTGGCTTTTAGCTTTTCCTGTCTCGAGCACAAAAACCTTGGTTTGAATTGAATCTGGATACTGAGAGGAGAACTTGAACTAAAATGTTTGCTATTTAAAAGACAAACCAACCAAGTCTAAATATACCATTTGAAACATGTATAATTTGCGTAAAATAAAGACTTTTGGGGAAGATAAACACAGGAAATCCTAGGCATACAATAATTTATATATGCTAACACATCTGTGGTCACTGGGGATTTCATGGTTGTCACTCTACTGCATGGCGTGGCCATTCGGAATATCATGGTGACAATATGCAGAGAGCTTGGATCCTTTTTGGGCTAGCCCCTGCCTCAGTTTCCCCTTCTTGGTCTCCCCAGCAGCTACACGATAGGCTTTCATGTGTCAAATAACACCCCTTCTTGGAGTCTGGGTTTTACTAGCAAAGTTCACAGGGAAACACAAGAACTCCCACCCAGCCTTTCTAGCTGGCTCATAACCTTTGGTTATGGGTTCTTAGTCCTGTCTCTGCTGAGCCTTTCTGTTATAAGACTTACTGCCCACAGTCCAGTCTTCCTGGCTCCTGCTCCCTGCAGGCTGCACCCCTGGCTTTCTGCCTGGGAGCTAGGCAGAGTCTCTGCGTAGAGCAGTTCCTGCAGCTCTCCTGCGCCTTTGAGTCTGTCCCTGTTCTCTGTCAAGCAGCAATGCCCAAGGCCTCCTACTTGGAGTCTCCCTTTAATTCTCTACAGACTATTGTTATCTACACTCGGGAGGCTTCATTCAGTCACATTATCTGCTTACCTTGAGACATTGCTCATTTTCTCCATCTGGGGTGGTGAGCTAAATGTGTTACAGGTGGGGCCGGACCCATCTCCACTTAAAGGGCTAGTCACCCTGTGACACCTCCAGTCTCCCCATACAATCTATATCGCCCGTGTCTGCCCCCTCTACCATAATACTTAGATGTGAATATTTAACGCTGGTCTGCTGAAGTTAGCCCTTTAAAATCAGATGTTCATTTTGTGCAGGAGGATTCGGGACACCCAAAGGCCTTCCCTGTGTCTTGGGAAAAGGTGCTTTTCTATATAGCTTGCAGTCGGAGGGGCAGCGTACTACTCCATGGGGATAAATGGCAAAGATATCTGGATTATCCCCGGGTGAAAATGGCGTATGGGTGAGCTTGCTTCCTTCCCTCTCCTTACTAAGTCATGAGCAGAGGTGTGTCCCTGGAGCCCTTCTCAGAGCGTCAGGCCTGTAAGAATCTCACACAGGGCTTACGGCACAGGCCTTCCTTATAGCTCACTGAATGGGACACGAAATCCAGGTTCCAGCTTCCATGCAGGTTTGGTTCATAGCCTCTTCCTGGGCATTGAGGCTCTGTAGGCAACAGGCCCTTGCAGGTAGGCATTCTGGAATCCTATCAGTCCATTTGGGTCATAGAATCATGAAGATGCGGGGCTGGAAGGGATCGCAAGAGGTCATCTAGCTCAGCCCCTGTGTTGAGGCAGGATTGACCATCCCGCGTGGGGTGTGTGCCACCCATTCTTAAAATCCTCGTGATGGGGATTCCACGACCTCCTTAAGTCACCTGTTCTAGTGCTTCACTATCCTTGTAATTGGAAAACTTTTTCCTGATATCTAACGTGAATCTCCCTTGGTGCGAGTTAAGCCAGTTGCTTCTTGCCCTGCCTTCAGTGGACATAGAGAACTGTTGAGCACAGTCCGCTTTATAACAGCCGTTAACATATTTGAAGACTGTTATCAGGTCGTCCCCCACCCCAGCCTTACAAACCCCCCGTTCTTGTGCCCTTTTTCTCGTCTGTCTGGATAATCTTCCTCCCAAAGGAGTGGTGTTACAGGGCCCATCCCTGCTGTTCAGAGAGATGTTCCTCCTTACATTCTACTGTCTTAGTCTCTGGAGCATCCAGTGGGAAATTGACGGAATCAGTAATGTACCATTGACCAGCCTGAGCATTAAATTAGAGCCTCTTTATCATGTCCAACAAATGAAATACAGTTGACAATGTAAAAAGGTCCTGGCTTTCTGTCCTGCCTAATTATGTTGAATTACAATCGCATTCTGAAGGGAGAGCCTAAGAGGGGTCAGTGGAGCTTTAGATGGAATTGAAATTTGTAAATGACAAAAGAGGCGAGAGAAGCAGCAGACACGTAGCAATTAAGGCACTAACAGAAATACACCACGCTTTTGTATTATTCAGAGCCGAGCGCTCCGTACATTACATTTCTGAGCATATGTACGCACACTGCTCTTGGTTGTGTTAGTGTTTGGGGGTAGTCTGAGTCGAGGAAGCAGCCCTGGGAGCAGGAAGTATGCCAGTGGGTGTCACATGGCGCTATTAGCCCATCATACAGCAAATGCTTCCGGCAGGGCGTGATAGTTAGCATGATGGAGCTGTTCTTTCTTGCCTCTGATTTCTGTGGTCCTGCGGTGGTCAGAGCTGTCTGTTGCTGTCTCGGTAAAACCTGTAGCTGGCTTTGCTGTCTCAGTAAAACCTGTGGCAGAGAACACAACCACTCATGCATCTATCTGTTTTCATGTCTTAGATAAGTGGCTCCTCCCACCTCTTCTTTCTGTCATCCACAGTTGTTGCTCTGGCTCTGCCTTTCGAGGGCTACTGTGCCTTTGTTGTATGTAGGAGAGACACAACTGATTATGCCCAGATTCTCAGAGTCTGCAGAAAGGTACAGGCTGACAATCAATCTGAAAAA
>NW_020664409.1:108069760-108130088 GCF_002925995.2 Terrapene triunguis | reverse complement strand
GGATACTGATTAACTGAGGGAAGTGATAGACCTAATGCCCCATGAATGAGACAAGGCTAACCTGCTGACTAAACCCCATACTTCCAACTCTGTCTGGGTTAAATCCAGCTCTCAAGTTCTTTCTGAGAACACAGGTGATGACATTGAAATATTTCAAGAGAGACAGTAATTTGGGGCTGTAGTCTATGGCTGATGAATCACAGTACTCACAGAAGTGCCATCCAAAGTGTCAAAAATCACAATGGCTTGTCTGGGCCATCTCTGGAGTCCAGATCCAAAAACGGGGGTATGCATAAGATTCACTGGGTGACCATGGGAAACGTACCTCACTTTCTCCATCTGTAAAAGGGAGAGAATAGGACTTTCCAGTTAGAGCTGGCTGAACATTTTTCTATTGACTTTTTTGAAAATTCAGAAACTTTAAACTAGTTCCATCTACCTTGCTTCTAGTTTCTTCCTGAGGAGACTGCGATCCTGCCACCTCTCACATAGAACTCCTGGTCAGAGAGCGAGAGAGCGTGTTAGTGGGTGGGGTCGTGAACCGAGAGCGAAGAGAACCAAGTTCTATTTCTGACTCTGCGGCTGACCTACCGTGTGACTTTGGGCAGGTCCCTTCACTTCTCCTCGCTGTACCTCTGTTTTCCCTCCCGCTCTTTTTCTGGTTTGTCTATTGAGACTGAGATCTTATGGGGGCACGGATTGTCTCTTACCATGTGTCTACAAAGTATCTAGCACAGGTCTCAGTTGGGGCTTCTAAGCAGTGCTGTAATACAAATATTAATAATGATTAATAATAACGGGAGTTTTAGCTGAGTAACATCTGGTAGGGGAACTTACATAGTTCAGGTTTTAAGAGATCTCTTTGTGTGTGTGTGTGTGTGTGTGTGTGTGTGAGTTAATATAAATATAAGCTAGTGTGGTATTTACTACTGTAAAATTTAAAATGGAAAGAGCATTGGACTTGGGGAGGTTGATCAGTATATGGACCAGAATCACCAAAGATCTAGCAAAACACGAGGTATTTATGCTTCGGATTTGAATAAGTAAAGGACATTGCTATTCATTATTTATCAAACATAGGAATTGGGATAGTTATCACCTAAAGATTTTTCATTAGCATTTCTGATAACAGATCGATGGCTAACGGGCAAAGGCATTTATTCTTATTTTCCAATTAAATCCACTAAAAATAGTTCTTACCAGCTATTGCAAGGGACCGTGGTATGTTAAGGATCCTCTGTTTACTGATGCAAAAGGCCAACAACCGTAGTCCGTCTGCTTGAGGATAGAAGTGTTGGCAGCATGTAGCCGTAGCACGCTATTGCATCTCTCAGAAACTGGTCAGTACCTGGCTGATACGAGACCACAGCAGAATCTGGTGGGAGACCTTCCAAGTGGTTGACTAGATAGTGCCTTTCCTTCTCTATCAGCACCCCACTAAGGCATTAGTGGTTTTGTGGTGCTGGAGGTTCCATCGTTTGGATGAGAGAGAACTGAAGTCCTGGTAAGGTGCCAAAAAACATTGGAAACTGGCCAGTACTTACAGTGGGAAACATCTGGGGCATGATCCAATGGGGCTATTCACATGCTTGAAGCTACACATGTTCTGAAGTGCTGCACCAGGGCCAGCATGCTCAGCACCTGGCAGGATTGAGGCCCTAAAGGAACCAGGCCGTTCCTTAAAAGTTATTGGTGGGAGTCGAGAAATCCCTTGAGTTTTGTCCCTCACCCCCCCCAATACATAAATACACCTGATAATCTGGAAGATTTCTAAGTCCCTCAACTCCTTCGTTTGTTTCCTCATCTTTAAAATGAGGATAACCCTCCACTACCTCAGAGAAGTTCTGATTAATGTGTGTAACATGTGGTGTAAGCGATAAGTGTTGCTTGGTTTTGTGCTCAGTCGTGATCTGCAGCCCAAAGTACATAAGCTGTTCCTGGAATCCAGAAGTCAAAGACATGGAGCAGCTGTGAAAGTATCTGTGTGTGAAAATAGGGAACGTGGCATATTCCCCTCCACTCCAACACCACTCAGCAATCTCTGTTTTTCATTCCAGATTGCACAGGATTCTTGTCTGACGGGGAGAACAGAATAAAAGCAACTCTACAGGACCTTGTTTCCAATATAAGGTAAGGGGGAAAAATCTTGTCTATGATTGGAGAGGTTGCTGTGAGTTGGGAGGTGGTGGAAGTCTTGGACACTGGTTGTACAGTCACGAACATCTTGCACATTTGGTCAGACCGGATGGGTTGTTTCTGGTTCTTCATCACGTATTTAGAGGCACAGCACTCTCTCTTTGGCTCAGGGTTTGCAAAATGGGGCTGTGTTCCATCAAAATATTAGGCTCTGAAACACGGTTTGTCCAAGCAGACGTTCTGTTCCCTGCAAGACTCCGCATAGGCTCCTGGTAATGTTATTTTAAAGATGTTAAGCTGTGTCTACACTAAGTGGCATTTCAAATCATGTTAGCTAATGTGATGAAAAAACCACCAGTTTACCCAGTCTGACCAGACTCTCAGCCATACTTGTTTCCCTCCCACTCCTGCATCCTTGCTGTCCCTACCACCTGACACAGCCCACCCCACCCCACAGGTCGCTGGCTAGCAGAAGTGGGTCAAATGCTGCACCCCTGCCTGCTGGTCCTTGTGGGGGTTCTGCCTGTAGGGCACGCATCTCATGGATCCTGCTTTAGTCCGCCCCAAAGTGCAGATGAGTCTTGTTCAGAGTGCATCTTAGTCTTGTCCCAGAGGTTGTCTTCTACAGGATGTGTTTCCATGTGCAGTTCCAAATGTTTTTTACACTAGCTGGCTGATCCCTTCTGCCCCAGAGCTAGCTGCATTTCATTGGTAACGCATGTCCATCGGCCAATGTTTTGAGATTCGGTTGCTTGAAGCTGAGCTCTGAAAGTCAGGTCACTCAAAGACAGACTTTGTGGGTGAACAATTTGGTTACCCCTGTGTGAAAAGTCTTGCCATTGGGCTGAAGTGTGATGTGAAATGGAAACTTACGTGTGAAGTGCTCTAAGAGCTGCCATGATTTATGGCCTGTGGCACTGCAGACGTGTCGACTTGCACTTGCCAGGTCCAGGCCACCCACGCTGGGTGTAGTTGAGGAGCCCCAGAGTGTTCAAACCACTCTCCTGGCACTGGAAGAGCGCGGGCGTGCTAAAGTTACCTCGCTGGGGCCTTGCCATCTGCTTCACCAGCACATTTCACAAGGAAAGCTCCATTCTTGGCCGAGGGAGGACAAGCAAAGATCCATTCAGTGTGTGCATAACTTTTCCTATAATCGCGGCTTTGTTCTCCCTTGCTTCCAGAATTCCTGCTCTTCAAGTTGTAGGAGGCAGCCATTGATTTACATAGCTGCCTTTTTCGTTAAGTAGCTTGGGCGTAGTAACTGTGTGTTTCAGTGTTAGATCCCATAGCTCCAGCATTGACGGGGGAGAGTAGGGTTTTGAATGGCTGTTTTTGCAGCCTGAATCCAGGCTTAACTTTAATGTAAATGATTTGTTCACTGCATGACCTGAGAGTTTGTGACTCTTTACCAGTCACACTGCTCTGCAGCTCTTGGTTTGCCTCCTGTGCCTTTCTTTGTTCCTTGGGAAGTGTCTGTGGGTTTGGGTTATTTGGGGTTTTTTTTTTAGGACTCTTACTCAGCTTGTGGGTGCCACTCTATTTTCTGCATCTTTACAGCAGGGGCATGGGAGCTGTAGACGGACTCCTGCTTTGATATCAGGAAAGTGGCACTGTTCTATATGAACACTAATGGGCATGGAGACTTCAGCTCCCTGGTCTTTTCAGGTGGGCGGGTCAGGGTAAGGGAAGCTTGCAGTGTTGTTGCCCCTCCTCTGTGGATAGAGAATTTCACTCTCCGGGGCTGTCCTCCTAGCACCAATTTTGCCTAAAAAACAAATGTAAAGATCTAGTGTTCTAAGGCCTCAGATCGCAGCCTGCCCCTGCAAGAGAGATTGTCAATGTACAAATCACTTTCCGTTTTGTTGTGTAACTAGCCACCCCTGAAAAACAAATTTCCCTGTGTGGGCTCTCCCGCTGGATTGGTAATTCTCCAGTGCTGACTTGTTTTGGTATAAAATTTCCTTTGCAGGCTGAGGATTGAAAACTAGGTCAGGCTGGAATGCGGCCTTGAGGAGTTGTAACTAACCCCTTTGCACTCGCTACAGACAAGCACATTGTGTTTAACATTGCAGACTTTTAGCAGTCAAGGGAATTAACCATTGGAGCAGTTTATCTAGGGATGTGCTGGAGCCTTCATCACTTGGAGTCTTTAAATCAGTATGCTGCAGCTGGACCAGACGTTACGGGCTTGATGCAGGAATCACTGGATGAAATTCCCTGGTCTGTGTTATATAGGAGGTCGGACTAGGTGATTGTAATGGTCCCTTCTGCCTTTACTTTCTATGCATCACGTCATCTGGGATTGGGCCGTGGTTTACCTACACTCAGCTGATGTGATGTTAAATGTGACAGCCCGTCTGCACAGACTGCAGTTCTGTATATCGTGTGCCCTGAGAGGGCTTGTTTACACATCCTGTTCTGTGCCCGTTTCCATGGTATCTGAGCACATTCTGATACTTGCTGCTCACACTGTGCCTCCCTGCTCCGTGCATTGCGGTGGAAGCCATGTTTAAGGTTCAGCCACCCACTCAGTGGGTCAAGGACACGAGGAATGCATACCGAAACTTGTGGGAGGTTGTTCGGGGGTGGGAGGGGAGATGCTTAAAGGCCGAGGGTCTTATCATCCATGGCTTTGCCTCTGCCCAGGGCTCTGCAGGGGGCAGCAGCCTGGATTTAGCATGGCCCTCAGTTGCAGCATGCCCCTGTGGTTTGAGACTGCGTCTCGACAACCCCTGCTGGGAGGTTTACCTGCTGAAAACACCCTTCAGAGCAAAACTAAAGGTTCAGACTATAGACAGATGTCTCGTGGCACAGGGATTCTGAATATATCTAAATCTGAGTTGATGGTGTCCCTTTGAATCCTGCCTAATTCAGCTGGGTTTAGCTCGCCATACTAGTGACCGTGTGCAACCTGGGACTGACACAAAATGACCTCTTATAAAGCCAGATGAGTGTTAGACGGCTTTGCAGTGGGATCTGTAGCTTTTTTCCACACAGCTGCATTGTGTGATGCTAACCCTGCTCATAGACTTCAGGGGTTATTTTCTTCTTAACTTTGATACGTTGCCGATGGAACGATACAAGAATTAGGGGTCATCTAATGAAATGAATAGGCAGCAGGTTTAAAACAAACCAAAGGAAGTATTTCTTCACACAACACACAGTCATCCTGTGGAACTCTTTGCCAGGGGATGTTGTGAAGGCCAAGACTATAACAGGGTTAAAAAAAGAACTAGATAAACTCGTGGAGGATAGGTCTGTCAATGGCTGTTAGCCAGCATGGGCAGGAATGGTGTCCCTAGGCTCTGTTTGCCAGAAGCTGGGAACGGGCGACAGGGGACGGGTCGCTTGATGATTACCTGTTCTGTTCATTCCCCCTGGGCACTTGGCATTGGCCACTGTTGGAAGCCAGGATACTGGGCTAGATGGACCTTTGGTCTGACCCAGTGTGGCCGTTCTTATGTTCTTGTTTAGGTTGTGTACTGGCTGCTCTTACCTCTTTTAGACTGAAGCATGCTGGCTCAGAGTTCATGTTTTACTGCAGCGTGCTCAAAATATTGCCCTCTCCCAGAGCGCGCTAAAGTAAATGAAAAATTAGAGACAACAGCCGTGCTCTGCATCCGACCTCATTGCAATGTGTTCCGTGTTAGTGCTTGTCATGGGGGGACATGCCATCTTTTTATTAAGATCCTCTGATCTTTGTGTGTGTTTGTGAATTAAGCCACTAACATTCACTGCTAGTGAGGTAGTATCAGAATCTCTCTTTTATAGATAGGACAACTAAGGAGTGGAAAGGTTTCTTGCCCCAAATCATACAGCAGCCCTGTGGCAGAACCCAAACTTCCTGACTCACAGTTTTAACCACCTGATCATTCCTGGCCAGTATATCCCCACTCTTCATGTTACTAGTTCCCTAGACAGTATTTCAAAAGCACTGTAGGATCGTTGGGTGCATGTTGGCGCTTGCCAATATTGCGTTCTTTACAATATTACTTGGGATTTTTTAAATTACAATTTTGATGCCACCAAATGGCCGAATTGTGTGTTGCCTGTTTCCCTCTGCTGTGCCTAGTTCCTGCGATGTGCGTCCCTGTGTTTTAAACGTGCATAATTGCAATTAAATAAAATAATCACCATCCCCCCCAGGAATAGAGTGGGACCATTCCTAACAAAAATGCCTGAAGAGCGAACCTTGTATGTAATGTTGACTCAATGGATTTGAATTTCCAGTTTGGTAGGACCTCTCTTCACTGTTCTAATTCTCTCTGGTCTTTAAGGAGATGTCTAAATTGTATCTCTCTTTTTAAAATATTTTCTCTCTTCATTCTTTGAAATAACCATCTGGAAACTGGAAAATGCCACGTAGTTCCTCACCAGCTTGGATGTCTCGCTTTCTCATTTGGGTAACGTTATTTTAGACTTCCCGCTGTTTCTGGCAGAGCTCAAAATTAATGTGGCTTAAAAACTTGTTCGAGTATAAGCTTTGATGCCTCAACTCTGGGAAGTCGTGTAACTGCTGTTGAAGCAGCAGCAGAGGGTGCAGGAGAGCACCGATGTGCCTGCCTCAGTGTGCTGAATGAGATTATCTCCGCAACATTGGAGGTAAAATCTAAAGGAGCTGGTCATCGTGTTCGCTGGTGTGATTCGTTGGTCTGTAGCAAACACCAACTGGTATCCCATCCTGTGCTTTGTCTGCTAGGAGATTGATCCATAAAGCATTCAAGATAATTTTCTGCTGTGTTATTAGTGACTCGGAAACAGGTAATGCCGTATTTGACATAGAGTGCCGCTCCCCCTCCCCTTTTGCCCACTCAGTCCTTCCTGAATAGGTTATAACCATTGATTGTAACATTCCATTCATGCACATCCTCCCACTGCATTCCAGTAATACCAACTAGATTGAATTTATGCTCATAAATGATTAATTCCAATTCCTCTTGTTTATTACCTGGGCTCCTAGCAGTGATGTATAGGCAATTAAAGAATTACTTCTCTTTGTGACTTTTGGTTTGTTGATTAGTTTTTTTTCTCAACATCTCGATTTTTGTATATTATAAATAAGTTCTCATTTGTTCCCTCTTTTTACCCTCTGCTTTTGTTATTAGTTTAACACACTCCTGATTGCTCTAGGCCTGCCTCCCGCAAGGAGATTGCCTCCCCCTCAGTAGAAGGGGAACCACTCCAAACTGTACAGCCCTCTCTCCCGATAGAAGATGGACCAATGTTTCACAAAAGCCACACCTTCTGCCCTACACCACTTACCTAGTCAGCGGTTCGCTTCCAGAAGCTTCTGTCTCCCTTTGCTCGTGGGACAGGAAGGATCTCCAAGAAGATCGCTTGGACATTCTTCTTCTCCAGCACGCTTCTGAGTTCCCTGAAGTCATCTATTAGCTTGGAGAGACACTTCTCTTGTTATATATCCCTGTCTGTGGGAAAAGACGGGTGCTGAGGGAAGGGAGCATTTGTTTTGATGAATGGCAAGGGGCATACAGGACAACTGAAAGCTGCGATTGCTAAGAGCAAACCTTGGATGTCTTTTTCTAAACGATCTAGTCAAACTCATCCAAACGTTGTGGGGGGAATCACTAGATGAAATGCTATGGACTGTGCCATGCAGGTGGTTGGGCCAGATTGTAATGGTTTCTTGTGGCCTTGAAAACATCTGACTCTGTGAAAACATGTCCCCTCCCCAGCCTTCTCCTGCTGTGCCGTGGTCTACTACTCCACTATGGACTTGCTGTGGTGTCTGTGCTTGGTAGGCACAGGAACCTTTTCTCCATTGTCCCACCCCTCCCCTGCCTTCTCCAAGTCTGGATACTTGGGATTGAGGGAGAGGAATTAGCCCTATGTCAATTGCTTTTAATGTGTCTGTATTTTTTGGTGTTGGAATTGGACTAAATATTCAGGGTTTAAAAATAAAATTAAATAAAAAGTCCAGGTTTTTCCATTGCCTGGTGTGGAATCCTCTCTTCTGGGTCTTAAAGCCACAGTCGATGTACGGTGACCTAACTCATAATTTTCTCCACGGTGGGAATTACCATGTGAAATTCTCTGGCCTCTGGTACGCAGGAGGGATAGCTCAGTGGTTTGAGCATTGGCCTGCTAAACCCAGGTTTGTGAGTTCAATCCTTGAGAGGGATTTGGGGCAAAATATTGGTCCTGCTAGTGAAGGCAGGGGACTGGACTCGATGACCTTTCAAGGTCCCTTCCAGTTCTATCTCCATATTAAAAAAAAAAAAAAGGGAGGAGGGCAGACTGGATAATCTTAATGCTGCCTTAAAATCTATGAATCTTCTTGTGAGTTGCACATGACCGTGGCAGGAGAGATGTTATTAGCAGTGCTGTGTGGAGCAGACAGTTCTCAGATCAAAATATGCTCATCTATGCTATCTGCATGCCCAGGCTCAGTTTTTCCTCCTCCGTAATCTTTGGCTATCATGTGTTTTGGAGGCTTCCCTTAGACAAGGGCAGGTCTCTGAGCAATCTTCGGAGGGCAGCCGCGTTCCTATCAGCTGGTGCATCAAGCTCTTGTGAGGATTTCTGTAAGGGAGGCTGATCCCTCAGACACACCTGTTAACGCAGTGTGGGAAGGAGAGGCTTTGGGTTGCTTTAAGGATGTGAAAGGCTGAATTGATTAGTAGCTGAATAGGTAGCAGCCCATGAACCTGATTGCCTGCAAAGCTGGGATCACTATAGAAACGAAATGAGAATTCCCCTTCTCTTTTTGAGTTTACTGTCCTACAGGAGAGAAATCGGGGTGCGATAGTGATGTAGTCAGAGTGTTGAGTTGTGGATCACAGGGTTGCATATCTTAGTGCAGTTCTAGCATAGAATTTAATGGTGGTTGCAGATCGCAGCAGCGGAGCCAAGAGACCGTAAACCATATTTGAGGGTCCCACACAAATGGTAACCAGAACCCAAAGGATATTTCCCATTAGCATCTAACAAGACAGGAAAGTGTGATGTAATAAGAGCGATTACAATCCCATTTTAAAAGAAGGTAAATCCAACCTTTCCTTTAGTAATTGCTTTTTAAAAAAAAAAATCAAAATTTCAGTGCAAATTGAGACGTTTTGATGGAATGTTCCTAATTTCACCTTTCAGCTGGCTCCATTCTGCAGTGAGAAAATAGCTTTTAAAAAGTCAGGTGACTTAAATACAATGAGAAGGCTGGGTGATTAAATGGTAGCTGTTAGTGAGAGACACAAGCACCATTTGCAGCTAGAAGTAGTGAATCAGTGAGTGATGGTTATTTCTCAGAGGGGTGTTGCAAATTCATCTCTATGACAACTGCTATTTGTATTTGCTCATAACTGCCCCGGCTCCTGCTTGGGGATTAAAACTATCCAGGGTGGAAGCGAGTTCTTTAGGAAGCTTGGGCAAAATTCATGAACTGTTTGAATTAGGAAGAAATTTACTTTGCCCATTTGTTATTTGTATACAAACTGTTGAATAGTCCACTTCCGACCCCCACCCCAAATGGGCTGAGGTTTAAAATTATTATTTTTTCTATTGTGGTTGCAACCAGATGTCCCAGATGGGATCTGGGCATCTTTGTATTAGGCATTGTACGAACACAGAATAAACTTCACATGTGACTAGTTCTCAATGAGGAGGAGTTGCTTGGTAAGTTATAACCTGGGACAGGGGGAGGGTGAAAATAATTTTAAAAGCCTGTTAGGCAACAACTTAACTAAAAAGCCTATGGCATTAAAGAATCTTTTTCTTTCCATCATTTAGAACAAACCTGTTGTCAAGCTCTAGGCATTTTTACAATAAAAACAGCATCGTGCATCAGCCACAGCTAAGTTAACAAAGGTGAACAAAAAACCTCCCTTGCCAAACAAGAACCTGCAGCTGCAGGCTTTGTTTATGAAGAGGATTGAATGTAAAAATCTTCTGGGATGTGCCAAACAACCCCAGAGTGCCAGCTAGGGAAGGGGGGATTGTTTTTATTCTCTTTCTGCCGCTTAAACTAAAACAGGGAGTGTGCGAATGTGTGTGTGTGTGTGTATGTATGTATGTATGTATAATAAAAATGGTAATGCAGCATTGAGGCTGAACATTTGCATGTCACACAAAATAGTCAGGAAAACTTAATTTGAGGTTCCAGTCGCCAGGCTTACCTGGCTATGTGAATATAAGTAATAATGTAGACTACAGGTTAGACCATTAAATGCCTGATCCTACAAGGTGCTAACTGTCCTCAGCTCCCACTGAAACCAGCTCTGCCGGAGGACGTGCAGCACCTCACAGAATCAGGCACTTGGTTTTTGGGAATCTAACTTGAGATAACAGATCTGATTTTCTTTAGCTCCCTTTCACTGCAGGAGGAGCTCTGAGTGTTCAGCACCTCTGCAAATCAGACACCAGCTATCTCAAGTTGGTCACCGAAAAATAATAGCCCTAATTATCTAACTTAATATGAGCTATGTGCAGTGCAACCTTGCGTAGGAACCTTTTCATTTCCTGGATCAGTGCTCAAGCTTGCTTTCTTATTAATGCACGTGTTGCATTTTATATATATGCAGCTGTTGAAGGCTCCAGGCCTGCAGTCTGCTGCATGGTGGGACCTCATTGACTTGACTGGGACTTCACCCAATGGTGTGTGGAGCGACTTGCAGAGTTGGGGGCACACATATTGTGACTGTTCACTGTAGCTTCTGTTAAGGAAGGAGACATTTTTGAGCCTGAACTATATGGCAGTCCTCATACTTCTTAAAAACCTATTCTGCTGGTAAAGGTCATCATAAGATGACAGACAAATATCTCTCCCCCTCCGAACTTTCCCCAGTAAAGGCACTGTGTGCAAGGGAAGGAGCCATGGAACAGGATTTCCCCCAGTTTGCCCTGAGAATCTCCATCCACTCGCCCAGTAGTGACCTTCTTTCTGTCCCATCACGGTGTCCCACCACGGTTGGTCCAGGAGCTTCGCCTCTGCAGTGCATGTTTCCTGGAACAGCCTTTCTGTATCTCCCTGCCTCACTGGCTCCGCATCTTTTTCCAACTACCATCTGAAAGTGTCTCTCTTCTCCTCTGCCCTTGCCTCCATAAATAATAGCAGAGGGAAGAGGGAAATTAACTCAGAGAAGCTTTTTGATAGTTTGTATGTCAGACACTATATAAACTAGTTATATTGGATTGCATTGCTCTCCACTTCAGTGCAGCCATTGATTGCTCACTGGCTCTCGGCCCATTAGTGCCGTTCGGTATTTCTCTTTCCTTCAGACAGCACTTTTTCTTTTCTTCCTAGTTAATGAAATCTGAGGAGCGCTGCGCTCAAACCCCGTCTTCAGCCAGTTCTCTTCTCCCTGATCCTCCCTCTGTTTCCGGAGTAGCTTTCGTCTCTTATTCCTGCCACCTCCTGGTCGACACGTCAGATAATTCACAGAGTAGTTCGGTTGTCCTGCCGGTTGGCAAAGGTCATTGCTCGCTGAACGCTTTGGTCATAGGACCATTGTTTGTTATATGTGTTACAGTAGATAGAACAAAACATGTAGGGATTGGCCAAAGGATGACAAAGAGGGGAGGTCATGGTAGGCGAGCAAATATTCAAAGGATGCAAAGCCCTAGGTTTCAGAGGAATCCATTAGGGTGGGATAGGAAAGAGGGTTATAGCAAGGAGAAATGGGATAAAACTGAGCAAAAGAATACTTGAGGCTGAACATCAGGAAAGCCTACTTAAGAGAAATGGCTGTTAGACTGGAGAAGTTTCCTAAAGAACATGATGGAAGCACCGTCGCTTTGATGGTATATGACTAGCTTGGACAAAATATTAGAAAAAACAAGCGGAACAGTGTGGTACTGACAGGGGTAGGTGGATGAACTGATCTGATTGTTCTCCTCCTCCCCCATCGCTTAATTTCTTTGATTAGAGGCTCCAATGTAGCTCGGTGCCATATACACCCACTGTCATTGTGTATGTAATGCCGTAGGAAAAAAATGCTTGGCTGGCTACGGTGATGATTGCTCTAGATGTGTCTATCAATAACACAGGCAAAATGCCAGCCCTGAAGAGTTTGTAAACTAAATTAGGCAGGTAATGACCTGGGATGAAAGAGGAAGGGAAACAACTAAAACAAGGGTAGGTTAGAGAGTTATTTATAAGTAAATCAGGTCATTTAGTTTGTTGTCTAATTATAAGGGAACCATACAAGAGAAAGTTAGATTGAGATCAGAGGAGTTGGCTCATGAAATTGGGGGGATAAACAATTCTCTCTCTAAAAAATTGAGCACATTTTGGAATTGCTTTGCAGAGTGGAACTGCTCCTTAACAATTATAGGACCAGAAATGGATAAAGCTTCTATTTTTTCATAATTAATCTCGAAGCCTGAATGGCTTTCCAAATCTGTCACACAATTAAATCAAATTTGGCAATGCTATAATAGGGTTTGTTAAGTGTCAAGTGGTTTCACCTGAGTATTATTCTGTGTTCTTTGCCACAAACATTGATCTCTGTTTAGCTCTTTACTTGTATTATAAACTGAACAGGAATTCTTTCTTGTACCTGCTCCTGCTTTTGTCGAAAGAATTAAAAAATACACACAACGCAGCTTTGCTTTATTTTTATCTGGAGCCTGGAATAATAAGTGGTGTTGCTGGCCAGGAGAGAGATGCATGGGCACAAACTTACGCTGGAGTGGAAGCATGCATATTCTTTTGCCTGGTTCTAGTCAGTAGAGTTCCTCATTTCCCTGAGCACAACATATTTGTTGAAATTACAACACCTATGAAAACCTGACCACATGCGAGATAGTGTAGCTTTGTATCTGTTTTTCTTTTATGATCATTAATGTGACTCGTAACTTTGTTCCCATTTCTAGCTGTAGAAATATTTTGCTTTGGATTTAAAAAATAAACATGAAAACACTAAATTGATGGGTTTGATGTAAGGCTAAAGAAAACAGATCCATTCGTTTTTAAACCCTCTAGAGACAAAACAAGTCTTAAAGCTATGAGGAGGAGGAGGGGAGAATAGGGTTTTTAGATACTTCATAGCTTTGCTGGTTGGTCTTATTGGCTCATTCCTGACTAAAGCCAGGCCTGTCTGTTTCTCGCCCCCTGTTGTCTCATTTCGTCTCATCCACTATAACTGCAGTATGCAAATAGTTGAGTAAGGGAAGGATGATTTGCATTCCCACTACACAATCATGAGTTATTCATAGTTAGCAATGGATGAAATGCCGGGTAAAGGAGGAGGAATGGAGATGATGAGAGAGAGAGGTGATAAAAGAGACATTTGACTTCCAAGACAGCACACTAAGCAATACGATTTCACAGATCAAATATAGGTCAGGACCATTCTAGACCCTGTCGCAGCTGGTGGGTTTTGTTACAGTTTCCAAAGTAATATCTCTCTTCAAACATATGAGACATCGGCTAGCATCCTCGATGCCTCACAATTAGGGTTCACACCAGGGATCTGACCAGAGATGGCTCTAGCAGCACTAAAACAGTGACGTCTTTGTGGTCATGAACACAGATAACTCCAAGCTTGTACTGCTGGGCTTCTCTGCAGCCTTTGACACAGTGGACCACAGTGTATCACAAACACGTTTACATGACACAGCAGGAGTAGAAGGCCCAGCAGTACAGTGGCACTCAGTCCTTTCTGGCAGAACTCTTGAGTGGTGATGGGTAACTGCCCTTCCTCTCCAGGGGTGCTCCCCTGGTGGGATCCTTCCTATCCCCAGTTCTCTTTAGTATCAACATAAGACCACTGGGAGAAATAGTGAGACGCCCTGGGCTCAGCTGCCAGCAGGATGCTGATTGAATTCACTATCTACCTGAACTGATGCAACCACCACCACCACAACTAGAACATCAGAATGCCTACAGGATGACGAGCAAGCGGAACACAGGCATGACTGCAGTGATGCTGGTTGGAAAGGGGAAATACATTGATGAGTTGGCCATGACGTTGTCTCCACCTCCCATTGAAGGCTCACAGCCCCTGTTTGTCAAAGTGGTCAAAGCTTTGGGGTCTTGCCTGACTCATAAGAACCCAAGAATAGCCAGACTGGGTCAGACCAAAGGTCCATCTAGCCCAGTATCCTGTCTTCAGACAGTGGCCATTGCCAGGTGCCCCAGAGGGAATGAACAGAACAGGTAATGATCAAGTGATCCATCCCCTGTCTCCCATTCCCAGCTTCTGGCAAACAGAGGCTAGGGACACTCACTAAGCTTGGATGACAAGGTAGCATCTGTTTCCCAAAATGCCTTTTTACCTCCAGCGTGCTAGGAAACTCCCAGATGAAGACCTGCCCACAGTGATTCCGGCATTCGTCACCTCCAGGCTGAATTACTGTAACTCGTCTCTGAGGCTGAATGTGCAGACGATTCACAGGCTCCAGATGGTACAGAATGTGGTTTCCCGCCTTCTTGTTGGCTCAGGCTGCCATGAGCATACCTGGCCCATGCTCAAATCCCTCCACTGCCTCCCAATCAGCTTCCGATGCGGGTTTAAGGCCTTGGTCCTAATCTTCGGAGCAATTAAATGGATCAAGCCACAACTACATCAAAGATTGAATTTTGATCTATGAACTACAGTGACAGCTGTTCTCCTTTGGGGCAGTGCAGATCACTAAGCCCAGCACGAAGCATGTGAGAGTTGAGCAGAGTATTCTCAGTCAAGGGAATCCAGCTATGGAACAATCTTCTAGAGGAGATCAGGAGAACCCAGCCATAGGAAACACTGCAAGCCCTTCTTCCTCTTTAAGAAAGCCTTTCCACTATCAATGATGCACAAACCATGAACACCCCCTGCCATTCCCCCCTGCTCCCTATCCTGAACAGAGTTTTGACACCGAAAAGGGAGATATGCCAGAGACTCATGAAGTTGATAGGGACTTTGCTATTGGTTTTATGTGGTAGGTGCACAAATGCCATGGTGAAGAAGTGAGGTTCTTACCCACGAAAGCTTATGCTCCCAATACTTCTGTTAGTCTTAAAGGTGCCACAGGACCCTCTGTTGCTTTTTATGGTGATAGATGGCAGTATAGAACCCTACATAGATAGATAAGATAGTTATTGGACTATGCCAGGTCCAGTAGGTAGGAATGAGCCATCCACCCTCCTGCCCCTGCATTCGTCCTGCAAAACTCATCTTGGGATCTGAGAGTTAAATTGGGTTCTTCAAAGGGCGTGTCTTCACCACTGAGTTAGCTGTTGCCCCTAACGCATGTTCCATCCACATACAAAACGCTTTAACTTGAGTGCGTGGCGGTGCTTGAACTCAAGCTGGCCAATCCGTCAGGGTATAGGCTCTAGTTCGAGTTAGCACAACTCCTCAGCTGCTGACACAACCACTCTGTGTAACTTCAGTGGTGTCGCACAGTGCAACTGCTCTCACTTGAGCTTGGCCTAACTCGAGGTAATTCGACTGTCGATGATTTGTTAGCTCTGCAATGAAGGGATAGCCCAAGGATTTTGGTAGGGCAGATTATTCTGTCAGATACACCTGTACAATCCTATTGTCTTCAAATTCTGTCACCAATTAAATGTTTGCAAACCCTATTGTTTTTGGGTGTAACAGTGGGCAGAATTGCGACTTGAATTTATTTAAGAATTCAGCTGCTGATACTGGAGTCAGAATAGAATCCAATTCACTCTCCCATTGCTGTCTTGATGTCTACAAATGAGCCCCCTCTAATGGAGCATTATAACTGCCGGTCCATCTTGCTGCAGTTGGAAGTGTTGTCCTTACCTCTGAGCAGAAAGCCTTCGGAGTCGAGCCTTCTGCAGCTTGCTTTCTGTTATGGGAGATGTGTTCCCGTTCACCCAGCTTTTTGGTTTGCCTCATGGCCATAAAGCTATTGCTTGTCGACTCAGGGTTCCTCTCTAAATGCTTTCCTGCAAAATAGCTCTCTGCCCTATATGTAAATGTAATGATTCTATTAGCATAGTCTGAAGATGCATATTAAACCAAACAGCCCTAATCCGTTTTTAAACATCACAGTTCATTACCAAGTCCATCCTTGCTGTGAGAGAACGCAGCCCTTAGCTGGTAGTGGATTAGGGTAGCTGTTCTGCATAAATACACTGGGTGAAATTTGAAATTTAAGTAACCCCTTAGCTGCTGGACATCAACGGCACCTCCCCTGCCACTGTATTCCATCGACTTGATCGCACATTCGGTGGATTGTTAAGACATACCTGCAACTTGTAGCAACTGTGGTGCTGCCTGGTCATATCTGGGACCTGTTCTTCCTTCTCCAGCTGTAGAGGAACCTCAGTCTGAGTGGGGGTTGGGGAACTGGGATGAAACAGGATGATCCTTCGAGTGGCAGTTCTGCAGCTTAGAGTGCAGCGCACAGAAGAGAGGAAAACATTCTGTGTGCAGAGGGAGGAGATGTGCGCTAGTTAAATAGTTGAAGGTGCGTGCTCCAATTCTCCACCTGGTTTTAAACTGATTGCTTGCTTGAGTCAGGAATGTCTGCCTCCTACACGTCTTGCCAGACACTGACTAGGTGCGTGATATTGTTTCTTTTCCCTTCCCTTCCACTCACATATCACGACTTGGCCACTGTCAGACTGTAAACAAATATTATAGCAATTACATAAAGAAAAACTCTTCTTAAAGAATGCTATTAAGCATTCAAAATCCAGTACTCAGAAGTTAGGAAATACCACTGAGTTGATAAGTTTCCTGATGGTGAGGTATCTTAAAATGCTTGTGCAGTTAGGATGTAATCCAAGTAATGTCGAGGGAGCCTAGAACATATGGATAAGATGTCCTTTTTATTGTTTGTATAAAACTCTACAAACACGTGAACCAGAGGTAGCATTGAAATACAGAGTTTGGGGGTGGTTTTGTGTTTCAGATCCACAAGTGAGTTCCCAAGGACAGCCCTCTGGTAAGAAGCTTTGCTCTCTGTGTCAGCCAACATTGATGTGATGGGATTTTTGCCTGTTCTTTGACCCTGCTTAGAGGCTCCAGGCTTCTTTTCAGCCTCTGGTTAGTAGGTGTCATTTCATAGAGCCATAGAAATGGAGGCCCTCGTAGGGACCTTGAGAGACCTGCACTAGGGTAGGACCAAGTAAACCTAGACCAGGGGTTCTCAAACTGGGGGTCGGGACCTCTCAGGGGATCGCAAGGTTATTACATGGGGTGATCGCGAGCTGTCAGCCTCCACCCCAAACTCTACTTTGCCTCCAGCATTTATACTGGTGTTAAATATATTAAAAAGTGTTTTTAATGTATAAGGCGGGGTCGCACTCAGAGGCTTGCTATGTGAAAGGGGTCACCAGTACAAAAGTTTGAGAGTCACTGACTTAGACCATCCATGACAGGTGTTTGTCTAACCTGTTCTTAAACCCCCCCAATGATAGGGATTTCACTACCTCCTTAGCTAACCTGTTCCAGTAAGTAACTATCCTTATATTTACAAAGTTTTCCTTAATATCAAACCTAAATCTCCCTTGCTGCAGATTAAGTTGATTACTCCTTGTCCTGATTTCAATGGACAATGGAGAACAATTGATTGCCTTCTGCTTTATAACAGCCCTTAATGTATTTGAAGACTGTTCAGAGATTCCGAGATTCCAAGGCAAGACAGGACCATTGTGATAATCTAGACCGGCCTTCTGGATAACTCAGGCAACAGAATTTATGCAAAATGATTCCTAGAGCATATCAAACATCCAAGCTTGATTTAAAAATTGCCCGTGATGGAGAATTTACTGCGACCCTTGGTAAATTATTTCAGTGGTTAATTACCCTCACTGTTAAAAATGTACACCTTATTTCCAATCCAAATTTCTCCATCTTCAACTTCTAGCCGCTGGATCATGTTACACCTTTCTCTACTAGATTGAAGAGTCCATTATTAAATATTTGCTCCCCATGTGGGTACTTATGGATTGTAAGTACTTCTTCACACAATACACAGTCAACCTGTGGAACTCGTTGCCAGGGGATGTTATGAAGGCCAAAACTATATGAGGGTTCAAAAATAATTAGATGACTTCATGGAGGATAGGTCCATCAATGGCTGTTAGCGAAGATGGTCAGGGATGCAACCCCATGCTTTGGGTGTCCCTAAGCCTCTGACTGACAAATGCTGGAACTGAACAATAAGGGGATGGATCTTTTGATAAATGCCCTTTTCTGTTCCTTTCCTTTGAAGCATCTGGCATTGGCCACCATTAGAAGACATTTCAGTAGTGGTTGCACTAGTGCCAATGAAAGAGGTAATATAACCTCTCTACCATAGCCACCGACTCTGTGGGTGCTCTGGGGCTGGAGCACCCATGGAAAAAAATAGTGGATGCTCAACACCCACTGGCAGCCCTGTGGGTCAGCACCTCCCCATCCTCCCCCACCCCAGCACTTCCTGTGCACCGGCAGCCCTGCCGATTGGCTCCTCCTTCTCCCTCCCAGCGCCTCCCGCCTGCTGCGATCAGCTGTTCCATGATGTGCAGGAGGCGCTCGGGGGGAGGGGAAGGAGCGGGAGGTGTGGCGGGGGCGGGAAGAGGTGGGGCGGGGTGGGGGCTTGGAGGAAGGGGTGGAGCAGGGGTGGAGCCTGGGGCGGTGTGGGGGTCGAGTACCCCCCCGGGATCTGAGTAAGTCAATGCCTATGCGCTCTACTCCTACTTGAGATTCTCCTGTTTATGCAACCAAGAATTGCATTAGCCCTTTTGGCCATGGCATCTCACTGGGAGCTCATGTTCAGCTGATTATCCCCTACGACCACCAAATCTTTTTCAGAGTCACTGCTTCCCAGCATAGAGTCCCTTATCTGGTATACATAGCATACATTCTTGGTTCCTAGATGTATACGTTTACTTTTAGTCGTATTAAAACACATATTGTTTGTTTCACCCAGCTTACCAAGCGATGTAGATCACTCTGTGTCAGTGACCTGTCCCTTTCATTATTTACCACTCTCCCGATTTTTGTGGTGTTTCCATTTTTTATCAGTCATGATTTTGTTTTCTTCCAGGTCATTGATAAAAATGTTAAATTGCGTAGGGCCAAGAACCGATCCCTGTGAACCCCAATGGAAACACCCATTCAGAATTGCATTTTGAGACCTGTTATCAGGTCCCCACTCAATCATCGTCTCTCAGTACTAAATATGCCCAGGTTTTTTAACCTTTCCTCACAGGTCAGGTATTCTAAACCTTTTGTCATTCTTGTTGTTCTCCTTTGGACTCTCTCCAATTTGTCCGAATCTTTCTTAAAGTGTGACACCCAGTGTGGGACCCAGTACTTTAGCTCTCACCACTGCCGAGCAGAGCGGAATACTTACCTCCCATGTCTTATCTACCACACTCCTTTTTATATACCACAGAAACATATTAACTCTTTTCTCAACTGCATCACGTTGTTGGCTCATATTCAATTTTTGATCCACTATAACCCCCAGATCCTTTTCAGCAGTACTACCGCCTTGCCAGTTATTCCCCATTTTTTTAATTGTGCATTTGATTTTTCCTTCCTAAGTGGCGTACTTTCCACTTGTCTTTATTGAATTTCATCTTGTTTGTTTCAGACCAGTTCTCTAATTTGTCAAGGTTGTTTTGAATTCTGTTCCTGTCCTCCAAAGTGCTTGCAACCCCTCCTAGCTTGATGTCATCTGGAAATGGGAATTGTTGACTCTGATTTTAATGCTGCCAGCTGGCAGGCTTACGTTATCAGTGTTTTGGTCCTTGTGGCTGCTGGCTTAAGTTTTAATTAGGGCACTTTGAGCTTCAGTAGGGGTGTCTCTTTTTTATTGTGTAATCTGAATACCGTAAATATCTGAAATGATCTCTTTGCTCTGGGGGTCTGGACGGGATCTCAGAATCACAGTCTGCATTGGAAGTTAATCATCGCTGACCCTTGACACAATCTGTGCACACCATTGTATGAATATTTGGAGGGTAAAATGTAACTGAAGAAACCACAGGTTACCACCCCAGCAAAGGGATGTCTGAACGGCTGGTCACTTCAGCAGTGCTGGTGAGGTCTCTTATTTAAGCTCTTGTGGGAGCACTTTGCAGGGCATTGACTCTGCGGTGGGTACCTGAGGCCTGCCATCATGGCTCTGGTCCTGCTTGTATGTTGTCATAACAAATTACAGCTACAGAAAACTTCCTCTGTCTCCCTGGATGTCGTTGAAGGGAAAGTACCTTGTTAAATATTCAAATTATAGTGATTTGAAGCTTGGTTAAAATGTTTTATTTTGAGATTGACATGCAACGCCTAGCCAGTGGGGTGAATTAAGGACAAAGAGACCCTGATGGGAACAGCAGTCAGACTTTCCCCCCGTGGTTTTTAATTTATTTTTTTAAAAATCTTGATCTTCACAGTTCTTACATCAGCCCTACTGGAAGCTTGGAACTAATTTTTCCTTATCCCATCAGTCTCATTCATGTTTTGGTTTGTCACCACAATTGACTGATCCCCTTTCCTTACCTCTGCTCCTCTCTTGTGCCAGTCCATCAGTGGGGCCCAGTTTGGAGCTTGGCCCCACAGGAGAATGGGGTTTCAAAACACTTGACAACGGTTAGGCAGCTGGTGTGCTGTGAACTCTGGTTGTACACGTGCTGGAATTGAGTCCCAGTGACACTGTGCTGCCTGTCTGTTGTATCTATCTGTTGTCTCATCTTTTGCTTGGACCAGAAGCTGTTTGTGGCATGCGCTGTGTGTGTGAGTGTGTGTGTGTGCACGCGTGCAGTGCACTGGAGACCTAATCCCTGACTGGGGCCTCTAGGTGCTACCATAATACAAATAAAAAACAATTTTCTGTGCCAAGTGTTTATATAGGATATGGCTCCTAAATCAAAGTTCTGATCTAAAGAGTGCACCTTGGTGCTGTTGACATCTGCTCACTGTGTGCCTGTCTACTAAGCTGAGGAAAGCCAGTTTTTATTGCACCCTGTCTACTGTAACTCCAAGGGAGTGAACGGGATTCTCTTCTGCCTATTGCACAGCATCATCAGCTCAGTTCCAGCTGTGGCTTCGTTTGCTGTTGGCTGTGATCTATGGGTACGGGAAGAGGAGCCTGATTTTCGGCTCTTGGGCTGAGCGGCAGTGAAATAGATGCATCGTGTTTCGACTTGCCAAAGGAGAGAATTTTAATATAGAAGTGAGGGAGGGACAAATTACTATGAAACAAGGATATGTCCTTTTTGCATTCAGTTTCCTGACCACGACTGCACTGAGCCTGGGAAAGCCAGAACTATTGCCCCAATTCAACAAAGTGTGTGTGTGTGTGTGTGTGTGTGTGTGTGTGTGTGTGTGTGTGTGTAAGTCCCATGGGACTTCAGCGTGTGCTTTAGGTTCTTTAATGATTCAGGGTCTGTTTGTCTTTGAAATTTCATCTCTCCCCTGCTTCTACTCCCCCTTGGACACCTTCACCCCCTATTTGAGTGGGCATCTCAAAGTTTCTTCTATTGGCCTTCTTTTTGAGTGCTGGACTCTGTATTTTGTTCATCTTCTTAAGTCAGGTTCCATCTTGGTTCTTAGGTGGGTAAGGCTGGGTTGGAGGTAAGGTTGCCGCCACCTTTTCCAGTTTGTCCTTTGTCCAGGACACACTCATTTACACACACTGTCATTTTGCTGGTCCCACATTATTTTGGTCCTGGGCATGGGATTTCCCATATAGACTTGGCAGAGTCTTGCTAAATTTGTGTTGGGTTGTGGCCCTACCTGGCTTATGCCAATAGTTTAATCCTTGCTGGATCCCATAGTAATTCCCAGTCCTGGGGATAAAATCCCAGAACAAAGACTCTGTGGTGGAGTAGATTCCTGGTTGAACAATGTGTGCAGAGTATGAATCCATGATGAAAGGAAATACAGTTTCCTTGGGTTACCTCTGACATAGGTAGCCCTGTTGTTGCTCCCACAAGGTCTGGAGGCGACCAAGCCTGTGTTTCTGGTGTGGTTTACCTGAGAATTTTGGATAGACCTGTCCTTGGGGACAAATGGCTGTTGCAATTCCTTTTGTGTAGGGAGATTTCTGAAGGAGAGTTCGGGGCACCATTCCATCACTGTGAGCATATTTCAGCCCACATACTCCTGGAGAAGAGGTTTGAAAGGGGCACTGGAGATACTGTATGTTCCTCGGCTGGGAGAGAATTCAGAATAACACAGGAAGCTGGTAATGCTTACCCTTGGCCATGTGTGAGTATTTTGAAAATAATATCTAATAGAACACCACACTATGCCACTCCAGCGAGATCATGCTCTACTTGTCCTAGAGAGATAGGAGTCTTTGGTTTTGGTTATAGGTTTTATGGTGGAGGAGACCTGTGAAAATGTCTGGGGTTTGCTGTGTAGAGAGGCTGAATATGCATGAGAAATGCTTCCCCCTGTGCTGGGTGGGAAAGAAAGCAGGGCTTAAGTTTGCTGAATTTGAGAAGTGTGCACACACTTGTGAATATCTGGCTCCCAATAACATGCTCTTGAATATTTTTCAGAGTTTATCTTTTGGTAATGTGTGTGTGAACTTCAAAAATACATTATTTGGCTTATAAACCTTAACTCTGGAATGGAGCATTTATATATGTAAAAAACCCACACGACCATACCACACCTGCTAACGTATGAAATCGATATACAGGGATATGTAGAAGGAAAACTAGTCATACAGTTTTAAATACCACTGAAATCCATGGGGCTAGGAGAGATTTTGGGGTAACAGGCTCCAGATTGATGGCTCTGGAATCTGAAATCCTCTTTCTATCTACAGAACAGGTTCAACATCGTCAATACTTTGTGGGAAAAATAGGGACAATTGGCATTTGCCATGGGAAAAATACTATTGTAGTAAAATGTTAGTACATCACTAAAGGAAATCCTGCCATTGAGTTTTTGCAGAAGCTATGGTATTTACTACAGTGTTAATATACTGTAATGAAGCTGTATTAAAATAGTACAGTGAAGTCATAGTGACTGACCATGGTATTTGTGTACATAACATAAGAACGGCTGTACTGTGTCAGACCAAAGGTCCATCTAGCCCAGTGTCCTATCTACCGACAGTGGCCAATGCCAGGTGCCTCAGAGGGAGTGAACCTAACAGGTAATGATCAAGTGATCTCTCTCCTGCCATCCATCTCCACCCTCTGACAAACAGAGGCTAGGGACACCATTCCTTACCCATCCTGGCTAATAGCCATTAACGGACTTAACCTCCATGAATTTATCCAGTTCAATTTTAAACGCTGCTATAGTCCTAGCCTTCACAACCTCCTCAGGCAAGGAGTTCCACAAGTTGACTGTGTGCTGTGTGAAGAAGAACTTCCTTTTATTTGTTTTAAACCTGCTGTTAATTTCATTTGGTGGCCCCTAGTTCTTATATTATGGGAACAAGTAAATAACTTTTCCTTATTCACTTTCTCCACACCACTCATGATTTTATATACCTCTATCATATCCCCCCTTCGTCTCCTCTTTTCCAAGATGAAAAGTCCTAGCCTCTTTAATCTCTCCTCATATGGGACCTGTTCCAAATCCCTAATCATTTTAGTTGCCCTTCTCTGAACCTTTTCTAATGCCAGTACATCTTTTTTGAGATGAGGAGACCACATCTGTACGCGGTATTCAAGATGTGGGCGTACCATGGATTTATATAAGGGCAATAAGATATTCTCTGTCTTATTCTCTATCCCCTTTTTAATGATTCCTAACATCCTGTTCGCTTTTTTGACCGCCGCTGCAGAGTGTAGAAACTCTGCTATTAGTTACCAACATTCAAACATGCAATAGTATGTGGAGATGTGGTGTATTATTTACTATAGTCCATAGTACTACAGCGTGCTGAGGCATGTGCAATAGAGTACACTGTAACTAGTGTAACATACACTGTAATAGTCTGTACTGAAACCTACAGTTAGAAACACAGGCTCTGATAGAAACTCCATTGAAGTCAAGGGAAAGACTTACATTGATGTCATTGGGCTTTACTTTGGAGACGTAAAGCAGTGCCACTGTCATGCTACCCTTACTCCTGTGAGCAGTACCTTTTAAACGGTAAGATATGGTTGTTAAATACTGTTTTATTTGCTGTGGTTTTACTTTAGTTTCTACAATAAAATGTCTCCTCATAATCGTACTGTGTGGCGTAGTATCAGGGTTATAAGACATTGCACTGTATACAATTTATCTTAATTGACTAGTAATGATGGCAACTTTTCCCAATGGGTATTTTTCTGCTGTGGGATGCTGGTCTCTATGGGGCTGCTCTGACCTTCCTTACTTTAGGAAAATTCCCACAGACTATAATAGGATAAGGAGTAGCCTATTAATTCATCCTCCTTTTTAGACCAGTGGTGCTATAAGTGACTGTTCTGAATGTCACTTCGTCATCTCTTCTTATTTAAGTAGGATCATGAAGAAACCCCATATTCTTTAGTGTCCCCAAAATATGCTTTACAAATAAAAGGCCAGGCCCCTGCCCCACAGGGCCTCCATTTTGATTTGAGATGTAACACAAACGAGGGCGACGCGCGCTAGTGCAAGGGTGGTGGAGTGAGGAGGCAGACCCCAATTCATCAAAGCACTTAAGCATGTGCTGAAGTCTCGTTGTGCTCCTAAGAACTCCCGTGGTGGGACGTCCAACCTTGGTATTACAAAGGCACATAGTCACAATTTGCCACGCGTTTCAAGGCAGCACCTAGTTTGCATATATGCAGTTACATAATTTTTAAATGAAAAATGTAGCAGTGCTGTTTCCTTGGTGGTGGGAGGGGCGTTACTTATTGTTGAATGTCAGCAGCCCCAAAACAACCTCAAAAACCTTGCAGTGGATCAGTTTTGCTTCCACTCTGCAGTTAAAGGGAAAGAACAGCTAAAAGCCACAGTTTAGGGCTTTTGTGGGCTGCATCCAGTTCCTTATATTGGTCAAAATTCACTGCCATTTGTTTCCAAGTCAGTGAGAAATTCCCTGTCGGGTGGAATGTGGTTGAGTGATGTGGCTGTTACTTAGCATTTTCAGGCCAGTGCTGTATGTTTGTACAGCACTTCCAGACTGCAAAGAGCTATGTAAGTGCCATGTACTAATGTTCCCATTTTACAGGTGGGGACACTGAGGCCCAAACCCATGTTCCCAAAGAGAGTCAGTGCAGAGCCAGTCTAGCCAAATTCCTGGCTCCCAGCCCTGTGCTCAGAGCTCGGGAGTTTGCTGTTTCTCTGAATGCTCTGCCCAGAGGTTTCTTTGCTGGTGGTATGGATGCTATTTCAGCACCAGCACTCATTAATATTTTTCTCCTCTGTCTGTGGTTAGTGCTTCCTTTTCAGAAGCTTTCTCGATTTTTGAAGGCTTCCAAGGCCAAAATATGACAGAACGTTGCTTCTTGGTTGAGCATTGTGTTTTTACCCTTCTATTATGTTCTTTTGTTGTCCGCTTTTCGTTCAGTGGATCACAGGCACCTGATGGGAAATAGTAGTGGAAAAGACCAAATCAAAACTTCTATCAAATTCCCTTCTTTTTAATGTTCTTCCCCACATAAAAAGGTGACACACAATCAATCTTCCAGTGACCCCAGCTTTTCCGCTCAGCAGCCTTTTGCTTGGATGTCGTCATTTTCTAAGTGCAGGTATCACTCTTGGGCTTTAGGTGTGCTTTTGAATGAGGTTGTTTAACAATACCTCTGCAGGAAAACACTTCATCAGAGGTTCTTGGTGTATTTGACAAACATGAATTAACTAAGTCTCCCTATCTCCTTTTGCAAAGGTATGATTCCCCCTTTTACAGGTAGGTGAACTGAGGGATAGCAGCTAAGTGACTTGACCAAGGCCACGTTAATGAGTGAATGGCAGAGTTAGGAAAACCCAGAAGTCCTGACTTTTGCAAGATAGCACTCCCTTGTTTGTTGCTGAATTTGAAATTGCTGCAAATTTTTGCATGTTCCCAAGGATCCTTTGCTTTTGACTCTGACTCTTTCCTCCCTTCCTTTCTTTCACTTCTTTTCTGCCTTTTCATATTTTCTGTTGTCTTCATGATGGGCTGAGAAATGGAGTTACTCCTGGGGGAATTCTGCACCTCTGCAGGGGTGCAGAATTCATATCTTCTGCAGATTTCTTGGCTCCCCCACAGAAAAATGGGGGAGCCAAGAAATCTGTGGGGAACACACGCCCCTTCCCCGGCAGCCTGGGCACATCTGCTAGGAGCATCCATCAACAGAGAGCAGATCACTGTGGGGGGGAGGAGGTAGGCTGGGGTGTGTGTGTGTGTGCACATCCATGGAGAGACGTTAAGGGGGTGGGGCTGGGCGCCTGCCTACGTGGGGACCAGTGAGAGAGAGACACTCTTGCTGCATCCCAGGCTTGCAGGTGTAGGGCTCTCTCTGTCCCAGAGGCAGAGCAGAAATGTAACAGGCAGGCTGCTAATGTTCCCATTGTTAGTTAATTGTTCCCATTCTTAGTCAATTAAGGCTCCTTTACCTTGCCAGAGTGGTGTAAAGGAGTCTTATTGTAAATGACAGCTAAGAAGGTTTTGTGCTTTCTCACTTTTTCCGGTGTCACAGAGGCACATTGGGGTTAGATTACAGTTTAGAATCTATTTTATGCGGACCTGCGGGATCGGTCGACGCTACGCACGTCTCGTGCGGCGCCTCATGGTCTCAGACGCCATCCAATGGTCCAGGGACATCTACATCGAGCACATCACCGGCCACCGACAGTACCAGGAGGCGTGAGCCAGAGTGACATCGTTCTCCCACTATGAGAAAGGGACCAAGTGACTTTCTCCGTTGGATCATATGAACTGGAACCATAAACTCCCTGAACATTAAATCTCACCAAATGAGGGTCAATCCATCCTCATCATCATATCCACTCATTATACTCCACACCCGAACATAGCCACTCTATGAACTGCATACCCTCATATCTCAATGCCTGTACTTTGACCCATCAACCTTTTACCCCCAATTGGGGATATTGCAGATTATGTATTCCTTATGCCACCTGATCTTAAACCAAACTTTGCACCCTCGATAATCTGTACGTTATTCCCTGATAATTACCAGAAACTTGTATGCTCAAACTCTGTTCACTTTTTCATTTTTAACATCATTTTAATAATTTTTTTAAGTCTGTTCTTAACTATTTTACTTATTCATTTAAAAAAATGCAGGACAATGATTAGCAAAACTCTATGACTTTCATGTGTGAAAGTCTGAGCAATTTAAAGCGACATTCTACTTTACAGGTTTCAGAGGGGTAGCCGTGTTAGTCTGTATCAGCAAAAAGAACGAGGAGTCCTTGTGGCACCTTAGGGTACGTCTTCACTACCCGCCGGATCGGCGGGTAGTAATAGATCTATCAGGGATTGATTTATCGCATCTCGTCTAGACGTGATAAATCGATCCCCGAACGCGCTCCCCATCAACTCCGGAACTCCACCAGAGCGAGAGGCGGAAGCGGAGTCGATGGGGGAGCCGCGGCCGTCGATCCCGCGCCGTGAGGACCCGAGGTAAATCGATCTAAGATATGTCGACTTCAGCTACGCTATTCTCGTAGCTGAAGTTGCGTATCTTAGATCGACCCCCCACCCCCCCCAGTGGAGACCAGCCCTTAGAGACTAACAAATTTATTTGGGCATAAGCTTTTGTGGGCTAAAACCCACTTCATCGGATGCATACAATGGAAAATGGAGTAGGAAGACACACACACACACACGTCTCTAAGGTGCCACAAGTACTCCTCGTTCTTTTTGCATTCTACTTTATAGAACACCAAAATAAAAGTAATGTACTTTAAATGAAAATCCAAGATTATAACTGGAATGCAGGTTATTGGTTAGCAAGTATTTGTAACTTAACTTCCATGGGTTTAGGAAATGCTGAACAGTTACTGTGATTTTTTTTTCTGTATGGTAATTTAAATAAATCACCAAAGTAAGTGAAACTGGTGTGAATATATTGCATTATTTTGACAAATAAAATATGCAGAATTTTGGATTTTTTGGTACAGAATTTTGGATTTTTTGGCATAGAATTCCCCTAGGAGTATGGCGTGCATGGCTGTAAATGGAGTGAACCAGAACATGAATTCTTCCCACTAATATTCCTCTGTATTCTGTAACTCCATTGCACATTCTTTCGTAATTTCTCTTTTAATTTTAAAGAACTCTTTCATTTGAAGACTTTCTGATTCAGACAATATTAATGTGAGTGTCTAACCTCTGCTGAATGAACTTAATTCTTTTTATAGGCAAGACCTTGCAAAGACCTTTCTATTTTCCTCACTGAATATGTATAAAACTTTAATATTAGCTCCATGAGTCTTGCAATGTAGTTTTATTTAAAGACGGGAGTGTATTTTTCTCTCTGTTTTCGGGAAGGCGGTAAGGGAGAACTGTAGGGTGAGGGGATGGGGGTCAGGAATTAAGAGATCAGAATAAATGTAGATGGTCTAAATTGTTCAAAACATCCAACAGAAAATAACGAGGAGTCCTTGTGGCACCTTAGACACTAACAAATTTATTTGGGCATAAGCTTTCGTGGGCTAGAACCCACTTCATCAGATGCATAAAGTGAAAAATACAGAAGCAGGTATAAATACATGAAAGGATGGGGGCTGCTTTAACAAGTGTGAGGTCAGTCTAAGGAGATAAATCAATTTACAGCAGGATACCAAGGGAGGAAAAATAACTTTTGAAGTGGTAAGAGAGTGGCCCATTACAGACAGTTGACAAGAAAGTGAGAGTAACTGTAGGGAGAAATTAGTATTGGGGAAATTAAGTTCAGGTTTTGTAATGACCCAACCACTCCCAGTCTTTATTCAGGCCTAATCTAATGGTATCCAGTTTGTAAATTAATTTCAGTTCTGCAGCTTCACGTTGGAGTCTGTTTTTGAAGTTTTTTTGTTGAAGAATTGCCACTTTGAGGTCTGTTATTGAGTTACCATAGAGACTGAAGTGTTGTTCTACTGGCTTTTGAATGTTATGAATCCTGATGTCAGATTTTTCACTTCATGCATCCAATGAAGTGGGTTCTAGCCCTCGAAAGCTTATGCCCAAATAAATTTGTTAATCTCTGAGGTGCCACAAGGACTCCTCGTTGTTTTTGCTGATACAGACTAACACGGCTACCACTGAAACCTGCCAACAGAAAATGTGACTCTTTTCTCTATCTACTTATAATGTAAATGTTAATGATTCATCAGCACAGTTCCCCTGGGAGATGTGATCTTTATTATCCCCATTTTACAGATGGGGAACTGAGACAGTGCGAGTAAGGCCCTGATTGAGTCATCCGTGCACTTAAACACATGCTTATGTCCAGTGATGAGCTGCCAAAATCTTAGGAACCGGTTCCCTACCGGGTCTTCGGCGGCACAGCAGCGGCGGGTCCTTCAGTGCCGGAGCGAGTGAAGGACCCGCCGCCGAAGAACCGGTAGGGAACCGCCTGGTGAGAACAAGCCCCATCTGACCCCCACAACAGCCTCCCCCCCCCATCTGACCCCCACCCATGTCCTGCCCCCGACTGCCCCCCTCAGAACCCGCAACCCATCAACCCCCCCGCTCCTTGTCCCCTGACCACTCCTTCCCAAGACCCCCCACCCTAACTGCCCCCCAGGACCTCACCCCCTACCCAACTCGCCCTGCTCCCTGTCCCCTGACTGCCCCGCCCCCTCCCACCCCGTCTCCCCGCTCCGTGTCCCCGGGACTCCCTGCCCCTTATACAACTCCCCCAGCCCCTTACCATGCCGCTTACCCCCACCTCCCTCCTCTCCCGGAGCCTCAGCGCACGGCGTCCAGGAGCAGCCCTGGAGCTCAGGTGGGGGACAGGACGGTCCCGTGGGCCGGATGTGGCCCACGGACCAAAGTTGTTTGCCCACCCGCCCGGCCCTTTAACAGCTGGTTCTCGATCAGCATCTAATTTTAGCAACCGGTTCTTGCGAACCGGTGCGAACTGGCTCCAGCTCACCACTGCTTATGCCTCACTGAAATGAGTGGTGTTCAGCACAAGCTTATCGACATTGCGGATCAGGGCCAGAGTGATTTGACCCAGGTCCCGCAGGACATGTCTGGCAAAGCCAGGAACTGAATCCTTGTTTGCTGAGCTCCTCTGCTTTAACCACAAAACCTTTCTTACTTCTTGTTTTCCTTTAAACTATGTAAAGATTTGTGTTTAGAGCGCGCTCTGCTATATAGCCCTGACAGTCTGCTCAGTGCTGTCCCAAAGAATAGAGGATGAAAACACTCCCTCCCCAGTGGATCCTGCAATTGATGGAGCCTCTTGTCTCATCTGAATCCCTTTGAATTTGGGAGTGAGTGGTGGTCAGTGCTGAATTCCCAGATTCAACCTCACTGCTTCCGTTTTGGTGCTAAGTTTCCGCCCTGACCAAAAGGGGTCTGTGTTTCAGTTCAGCTACAACTGAAATCGCACGAGATTTCAGCCATTCAGAATGTCCTGAAACTCACGAGTACCGCTGCTTTTTTGAGAGGCTGACACCGTTCAAGTCCAAAATCAGTGCACACAAGCTCTTGGCGCAGTCGCTGTTGAACAGAAGCACCTGGTGCAGATTCAGACACACAGTGTGCGCTGCTCATTACTGAATGCAACTGTCTAATTGCAAGACAGAGTACATTTTCCTTTGCTGAAATGCACTTACTTTCTATGCTGGATTAACAGTGAAAGGCTTCTCAGAAGATATGGCTTTATGGGATGGATTGGAATGTGGGGTGATCATTTTAGATTTCTTTTATTAATAATTGCTACCATCTATCTTCCCATGACCATGCCCCATTGTTTCTGCGTTGAGACTAGGTAGACTGTCCCCCACCCCCCGAACTGGATAAATATGTCAGTAACAATGAAATTAACATTGCTCACTATGGTATTGCTCCTATGTACTTACTGTTCATTGCAATCTGTTTCCACTTAGGTTCCAGTCAGATTAGGCAATAACACAATTGACCCCAAACTAGACAGCTTCCTGTTTGTGTGCTTGGATGTGTGGTTCATAACCAGACAGTCTCTCCTTCCCCCCCAACCCTCTCACCTGGCACATTGGTAAAAGGCTGTATGAACTCACGAGTACTTTTTCTTCATTAGATGTCTGACAAGTCTTTATTAGCCTTTTCAGTGTTGTCCCCCTGATGCCAGCTGAGCATTGGTGCCTAGGTTACATTTCTGAACTTACAAAGAGAAATATAAGCTCCTTCAGTTTCCCCTCCCTGTACATACGGGCTGCAAATTGAGGCTGGTAGAATTATTTCTCTCTTAACAAAGTAGCCTTTCATCTTTTTCAATCCATCTATATAATCAGACTGGTGGGCTTATTACATTTCTGTAGCTGTCAAATTTCTCTGATGATTAGAGTGGGGAAAATATGATCTCTCAGTGAGATCTGTAAGGCTGTGGAATAATCTCCCCAGGGGGGTCATGGCCGCACCATAGCTTGAGTTATTGCAAACTGAACTTGCCTAAGTAGTGGGAATGGGACTGTCGGGAACATTCCCATTCTGGTGTTTGGGTGGGATGGATTAGCTGACATCACAGGTCATGAGCCTCTATCCTGCTTGCTAATGGAGAGAGGAATTTCCCATTACCAAGGAGTCTGCTGAATTCTGATGTGTGTTTGAGACATGTTTCCTCCAGAATCGCACTGGCCCCAGTCCTGCAAGCACTTAAGGTAACACTTAATACAGTGGTTCTCAAATGTTTGTACTGGTGACCCCTTTCACATAGCAAGCCTCTGAGTGTGACCCCCCCCTTTATAAATTAAAAACACTTTTTTATTTATTTAACACCATTATAAATGCTGGAGGCAAAATGGGGTTTGTGGTGGAGGCTCGCGACCCCCCATATAATTACCTCGCAACCCCCTGAGGGGTCCCGACCCCCAGTTTGAGAACCCCTGACTTAATATGAAGTATCTCTATGTGGTTTGTAAAGGGTTCATTAAGAACGTTATCTACCTGTCTTAGATACTTAGAGGGGCCCTATCACAGCACCTCACAGTCTTTAATGTCTTTATCCTCACACCACCACTGTGAGGTGTTATCCCCATTTTTCAGATGAGAAACTGAGGCACAGAGAGCCTTGCTCTGTGCCTCACATGACATGTGGCAGAGCAAGGAATTGGACTTGGAGGGCTTCATACCCACTGGACCATCCTCCTTCTCTTCCTGATATAGTATGTTACTGACATGAGCAGCAGCAGCTATAGATGGGTATAAGCACATCAGTAGAAGGTATGGTAGACTGTTATATGCCATGGTTAGAAGCAACATCTTGACCTGCGGGAGACTAATAATAGATTAATCATTTATTAATGATTTATGAACGAACCCTTAATACAAAGTGTGACCCAATTACCCATGTGGGTAACTCAAAAACACTGTCTGAATAGTCCAATTGAAATCCAGTTGGAGCCGAAGATCACAGATTATTGTCACAGCAGCAAACTCCTTGCATGGTGGGTGAGGAGGCAAGTTCCATTGGGTGGATATTGCTGCTTATTACTGTATTGTATTGTGGTAGTATGTGAAATTCAGAGCTGGTTGATATTTTTCAAATTTAAAGTTTTTTCATTGGAAATTGCCCTTTTTGAAAACTAAATGTTGACTTAAAAAAAATAAGAAATGTTATATCTCATCTTTCTCAAAATGGTTATCTACATTTTTGCTTTACTGAACACTGGGATCTTGGTAAATGAAAAATTCCGATAATTTTTTGACTTTTAAAACCTGTTTTGAAAATGTTCACTTTGAGGTCTCAAAATAGAAAAAAAACCAACACGTTTTACAAACCTTTTTGTTCATTTCTCAGATAGCTCTGCCGGCAGCCCTAGGGGACTTTCTGCCCCGACTGTGTACATGCGTACACATGTGTAAAAATGTTTCCTGCCCCAAACAGTTTGCAGTCTAAGTCATCTCTTTTTTTAAGACAGAAAAAGCCAATCATACTATACTACTGTACAGTGTCTTTGTCTGAGCCGTCATGTCTGTATGCCACAGAATCGTCTCTGCTTTCGAAGGCAGCTCATGTTTACTTCAAAGGGTTTCTTCCCATCCAGCAAATTCCTGGGCAGTCCGATAGCGCTGCACAGGCATGCATTCTGGCTGGGTCAACCCACCTCTTCATCTTTGGGAGGTAGATAAATTGAGTTCTGTGCGTGGATCGTATGGTGCAACCGTAAAATCTGAGGTTAGTTTTGCACTTTGTCACTATGGAAGATCCAGTGGCACCATTTGTAACAATGTGGGCTTGCCCAGTGTCTTAGGTTGAAATTCCCCTGCTTCCCAAAATGTTGTGTCATGTTCTGTTTGCGAGTTGACCATCTGACTGCTACCTTTACCCCAAGGGTGGCTGCATTTCAGTGGCAACTTTATTCCAGTACATGTATCGCAATAATGATTTGTGCTTCCTCTCATCATAGAATCTCAAACTGCTTTGCTATAAGGTAGGTCAGTATTATTCCCATGTGTTTTATAGATGGGGAAACTGAGGTATAGAATGTAAGAGATTTTCCAAATCATTCAGAGGCTCCATGTGTTAGTTATGAGGCAATCCTATCCCTATATACTGTATAAACCACTTTGAGATCTGTTGGGCTCAAAGACCCTCTGTAATGTAAAGAGGCATAACTTTCAGTGTACTTCTTTGGAATTAGGTTTGGCAGAATGCAAGTTTTAATAATTTCAGTTGATAATATCAATGTTTATTTTACCGCATTTTAAATCGATTTACATTTTTGCAGTTGCAGGACGTTTTTTGGGAAGGTCAGGCAATGAGGGGATCTGACAATAATTATGTAATGGTCGTATACCAAAAGATTCAAAAATTGCCATCACATGTCAAAATATACAAAATAATTATCCTTAACTCACACTCCACCAAGTTCCCAAGCAGCGTGTTTCCTTCTTTGCCTGTCTGTACATTCCGATTATTATCAATGGAAATATTTTATTAATCGGTTTGTGTGTGCACGGGATGAACTACCATTTACCAGTAAAATCCAACCCTTCCAGCGGGCGAAGTGATAAGCACAAGATGAAAAATTACCTCAAATGCAATAATTAAAGTTAACTCTCCTCTCGGCGTTTTGATTTCATTTTATTATTTTGAAAAATGCTCATTTATAGTTGCCCAGAAGAGTTCCATATGTCTCTGTTTGTTAGGACCAGCGGAGCTATGCTGAAAGAACAGCTGCATCAATCCCATTATAGCTCACAAGCACGGCTGTCTAATTCATTGCCGTTACAAAAAGGCTCCTAAAATGATTTTGAACAGTTAACCCCAGAGCTGTCTGTTTCTATTACGTTCATGTCGAAAGTGCCCTCATATTTTGTGAATAGGCTGCTATTAAATTCAGCATCTCCTGCCACTCCCTCCCTACACCTCATATCCCCTCCTGTCTCAGTTGCATATTGCTGGCTTTTTAAGAGAAGTAAGGCAGTAGTTTTCTTTCTCTGGAGATCACAAGTGAAATATCAGAAAATAACCCCATTTATGGTGTTTATCATCCCTGGTGGAGACGCTTTCTTGGATAATTTCTTGTAGAAACTGGGTAAATCTTAACCTCCATGATGTTTAGGAGAGCACTTTGTGCTTTTCATGTCTGAAGGCAGTGGTTGTGTACGGAGGCTTAGGGTTGATTAAAATGTCAGATCTATGTCTTGCAGCGCAGTGATCTCCTTGGAGGAACTGGTGGAATACCCCATTGCTGGGGACACTTCCATGTCCACTGGACGAAGCATTGCAGGAAACACCAAAGGGAGCAATCCTGAACTATCCATGCGGAAAGGGAGGCATGTATTGAAGCAGACTAGATGCAAAGCATTAGGTCCTCTCTGATTTGGATGATTTTTTCCCTCCCCCCCCCGTTCTTGTAATGACGGAACAAATCTGATTAATGCTCTTTTGGTCTCTGGTGTCATGGTCCAGAGGGGGAGGCTTGGATTATTGTAGAGTTGGCAGATCGGCTGTTGAAGAGCTGGGCGTGGGGGAAGTATTATTATTATCTGTATTACTGTAATGCAGTTATAGATGCCCCATGCTGCCTAAAATAATTTCCATTTATTATCCATTAATCTCCTTTGGCTCCCAGGTCTGCTGTAATATTAGACGACCGTGTAAAAATCCTGACTCCTTCGCTTTAAGAGTGTGTTTGTGCCTCTTCTCCATTGGTTTGCTGGGAGGAAATAAACACCGCAAGATCTTATTTTTCAGAGCAGTGGCTCACTAGGAGGTGTTAGTTCGCCCACCGGTTTATGGACAAGGAAAGAAGACAGCCATCGTTGCAGTACAAATGATTACTCAGCAGAATAGTGCGTAATGATTAGAATGGGGGAAATGGAGGCAGGACTCCTGGGTTCCAGGCTGGACCCCTGACTATCCTGGGCAAGACACTTAGCCACTTTGTGCCTCAGTTTCCCCCATCTCATATGGGGATAATACCTGCCACACAGCGATATAATGAGGATTAATTAATGTTTAGAGCTTCCTGAAACTGTGAAGCCTCACGTAAAAGCAGTGTCTGTTACTTCTCTCATCCATTGTCTGGGGGGCCGGGGGTGGGGGCGTGGGAGCGGGATCAGCAGCAGCAGTGCAAGGGCAGAAAGCATCTCTCCTTACAAGAGAGGTCATGGGGCTCTTCTTGCTTTCTGTGTGTTTTTTCTCTGCTCCTTCCCTCCCTCTGTCTGCCTTCAGCTTTGCATCCACTGTCAGACTGTTAGAGCATGAATAGGTCCCAGCGAGAAAGGAAAATGGAACTGTTTAGGGATCAGTGTCTCCTGGGAGAGAACTAAAGAGAGAGCAGTGGGAACAGCAATAGGAGTCCGTTATAACAGTAATAAAAGGGAAAGGGGGTTCTACGGGTCTCTTGAGGAAATGAGGATCTGACCCTAGCAGAATCCACCTGGATTGTTCCCTGCCTGTCCTGAAATTCCCTTCCTCAGTGAGCTCATCATGATACTAGTTTTGTTTGACAGCCCAGCAAAAACTCGATGCTATCTCTATCTTTTGTATTTAATGGACTTATGTTCATCAGCCCATGGGCAGCCATTCCTGGCCTGGCATTAGTTTTACCCATCCTCCTATTTTCCTGCCTGCATTATAGGGTGTCTTTTGCTGTGGCTGGAGTGTCATGTCGGTCGGGGTTAGAGCTGAGAATGGGGAAAAGGGTTAAAAGCAAGCATCTGTTTTAAGTCGGACGCTCAAGATCTCAGATAAGCAAGTGGGAGCTGTCAAGCTCATGGTCCGACTACTGCAATGTTGTGTGTCAGACAGGCCAAGATTGGATGCTGCACATGTAGCCGGACCCGTCTGAAGCACACCCGCTTGTGCAAGGCTATGCCAAGGGGCAGGGAGGGATTTTGTGATCATCTGATGTCCTTGGCCCATTGCGTATATTTGTGAGAGTAACTGCATGGAAGTGTGTATGGGATTGTCGAAGTAGCTGGTTAGAATACCCAACACAGTTGTCTACAAAGTTGCATTGTGTGCATGTGGTTGCATGGCTCATTTAGGTGCACACACATTGTGTGTGTGCACGTGCATGCAGTTAAGGTATGTTTGTGTGTCTGTGTTCAATTAGGTGCCTAATTGACCATGTGCTTGCAACAAATGCCTGATCTGGGTGTGCTCACGCTCAGGGCCTGATCCTGAGCCATTTGAAATTAATCGAAGGAGACCTTCAAGCTCTCCTTTGCCATGACGCCTGCAAAAAACATGACAATGGTTAGGTTGTTGCTGTGCAGAGACCACTGCCTATCATGCTGACCAGTACTGTCTCATTGTTTTCTTGTACTCCCCTGTTTGTGTGTATCCATCTCTTGTCTCATACTTGGATTGTAAACTGCTTGGGACGGGGATTGTCACTTTGTGCAGTGTCTGAACAGTGCGTAGCACAGTGATCCAGGCACCCCTTGATGCCAGCTGGCAGAGGACGGGGTTGCATATGATTTTACAGGCATCCCTTGGGTTGGGTGTATGTGTAATAGTTCACTGAAGGGTGGCATGTGAGGGCTCTACTGGGAGCCAGTGCCCCACTGGTTGTCATAACCATTGCAAAATGGGTGTGTGGATACTATTTAGGGAGCTATGTGTCTATGTTAAAATTATGTTCTTGGAGTTCAAGCAGGTGAACCATGCCTGGGAAACGTTCCTGGGATGCCCTGGTACCCAGCTGCCCTTAGCGTGAGCAAATCTTGTCTGTCCCTGCTCTGCCTCCCTGAATTTGCCAGCCGCTGGCAGCAGAAGCCCTGCCTTCCAGGCCTCTGCAGGCCTCGCTCTCTTTGTACGGGCAGTGATGGGCACACGCTGACCAGTGGATAGTCGGAGCGTTGCCTCCAGTGTCCAGCCCTTTATTCACTGAACACTCAGAATTACCAGGCCTGCTATTCTGAAACTAACAGTAAATACCAGCTTGTAAGATTCACACATGACCACCACAGCACTGAAATATAGTGAAAATGAGAATAAGTTGATTATCAAAGTCTAGATTCAAGTAATGGTAAGTAATAATATTGGAAACAAATGGTTAGCTATAAAACAAAACTGTAACGCACTTTCTAGAGACTAAATTTAACTAAAAGGTTAATCTCCTGTCTAAAGAAGCTTATCTTTAGCGGAAAGGGATCTGGGAGTCATAGTGGATCACAAGCTAAATATGAGTCAACAGTATAACGCTGTTGCAAAAAAAGCAAACATCATTCTGGGATGTATTAGCAGGAGTGTTGTAAGTAAGACACAAGAAGTAATTCTTCCGCTCTACTCCGGGCTGATTAGGCCTCAGTATTGTGTCCAGTTCTGGGCGCCACATTTCAGGAAAGATTTGGACAAATTGGAGAAAGTCCAGAGAAGAGCAGCAAAAATGATGAAAGGTCTAGAAAACATGACCTTTGAGGGAAGATTGAAAAAATTGGGTTTGTTTAGTCTGGAGAAGAGAAGACTGAGAGGGACATGATAACAGTTTTCAAGTACATAAAAGATTGTTACAAGGAGGAGGGACAAAAAATGTTCTTCTTAACCTTTGAGGATAGGACAAGAAGCAATGGGCTTAAATTGTAGCAAGGGCGGTTTAAGGTGGACATTAGGACAAACTTCCTAACTGTCAGAAGTACTGGAATAAATTTTCTAGGGAGGTGGTGGAATCTCCATCACTGGGGATTTTTAAGAGGAGGTTGGACAAACACCTGTCAGGAATGGTCTAGATAATACCTAGTCCTGCCTTGAGTGCAGGGGACTGGACTAGATAACCTCTCGCGGTCCCTTCCAGTTCTACGATTCTATCTCACCAAAGTCTTCTCCAGCATTTTCAGCCAAGCCTGGTTGAAATAGGATATCCCCATATGAGATCCCACTTTCATGAAACAAATCCACTGTCTCTTTACCTCCTAAGTGAGGGATGCCCATGTGTCTTCTCTGCCCCCCAAATATCATAAAGCAAACCTTTGCAGTGCACCTCAAGATATGGTTCGCTCCCCAACTCTTTCTCCCTTCTTGCTAGTTTTTTTTTGTAGTTCTTACAGTCCTTTATTTGCATTCAGTTGAGAGTTGTGTTAGGAGACCCACTGTGAATGAGACAATACTCAATATACATGTAAACAGGTAGAAGGGTAAATATCTCTTGCCTGACAGAAAACCAGCTTTTAACTTTGCTGGTGACCAGCCCCCCAGACGCAAACTTTAAGAACATATTTTCAGTATATATACATAATTCTTACACAGTATCTGTGCATTTGTTTCACAATGATATTGAAGACTAGTGTGATGCCAGCTTTTATTTGAAACCTCACATGGCACTCTTTGGTGAACTGGAATATATATACCAGACTCAGGAGATTCCTGTAACCTCCTGCACCCCCTTGTCAATTGGCATTCAGAGGTTCTTTGGGTCACAGTTTCTTTCAGGCGGGAGGTAAGACACCTATCTTCCTGTCTGGTCATTTCTGTATTGTATGCCTCATAATGTATGCCTACTTGCATACTGAGTCGCAGGTGAAATGTACAAGAAAGGAAATCTACAAGTTGAAACAAACGGTAGGGCGGGGGAAGGCTGAGGGGGTCCTGTTTATGAATAAAGACAAAGGATTGTACTGGTATATCTTAAGGGGCAAAGAAACATGAGTCCTTCACCTAGGACGCAAGCTGACAGCATGTCTATCTCATGAAAGGAGGGTCAAAAGCACTGCAGCAGTTTTGGGTGAGCATTACTCTACAAGAGATGAGCATATCTAGTTAATTAAGTCTAGGCTCTAGAATGCGTGTTATGATTTTGGTTCCTATGTGACCGTTTGTTTCCAATACTTCTACTTGCCGTTACTTGAATCTCTGTACTTTGTTAGATTACAGTGAAATCACACACAAGTTTAACGTATTGGGGTGCTGTGTGTTCAGTGGAGCGGTGGTCGGAGGTGGAACTGGTAAACCCTGTTTCTTGAGACTCAGAGAATCCGTGAATGTGGCAAGAGTCCAGTGGAACAGGGCTGGACAGTCCAGGGAGACACTCGGAAGGTGTGAGGATTGGATTGAGCCTATAGCTAACCTGTAGACAGTGGGACCTCCAGGCCCAGAGGGGAGTGCTTGTGTTGCCTGTGGGTTCTGAAGTTGGGGAGCTGACCCCCACCCGGGACATACAAGGCTCCCAGGTGGTAGCAAAGTGCTTCACAACCCTAGGTACTTCTGGCAAGCATCAGAGGTCGTGGTCCATGACGAGGGCTATTATCATCATGTTCCCATTACATCTCTGGTGTTTAGGGCAGCAATGAAGCTCCTCCACTCCCGTCTGTTTCTGGTAAGTCTTTCAATGGTTCCTCAGCTGTGCCCCAGGTTTTTCAGCTCGGCTTCCACAGCTCTTCGCCATGTTGTTTTCGGGCGGCCTCGTTTTCACTTGCCTTCAGGTGTTCATCTGATTGCTACTCTGGTTATGGAATCAGTTTCCATCCGAAGCACATGGCCAATCCATCTCCAACGCGTCCTGGCAATGATGGTGCTCAGATCCTCTTGGCTGCACTGTGTCAATAGATCTGGGTTTGAGATTGTTCCGGGCCAAAAGATACGGAGGATTTTTCTGAGGCAGGTTGTATGGAATGAAGACAGTTCGGACATATCATACTTTCTCATTCCCCAGGATTCTGCACTGTGAAGTAGTATTGAAAATACGCAGCTCTGATAAATCTTGAGTTTGGTTGAGGGCAACTAGGTGCTATGGAAGTACAAATAATAAATAATAACAATAACCCATTCACTTCAGTAGGCTTTGGATGAGGCCTTGAGTGCATACAAATGGATGCATGCCATTGCATGTGGCTAAATGTGAAAGTTTGGCTCCAAATATATTCCTGAGAAGCAATCTGCTTAATTTTCCAGCCAAATGATAGTTCTGATCACTGCGTTCCTTTTATGGTCAATTTCTGCTGTTCCTAGAGGGAGTGATGATTCGATAGTGCCTAGAACAGACACTCATTGAGGAAAGCACGGCCGAGACCCCGAAACATGGAGCAATTGAAAAGTCATTGATAATAAGCAAATGACTGCTTTATTTGGATGCGAGTATTAACGTATTGTGCCTTTTTTCAAGATTCAAAATGCTTTAAAGAATTTGTATACAGGTATGGCTCTAGTCTTCCATTAGAATAGATAAATACCAAAATCTAAATATTTTTACTTTTCCTCATCCCAGAGTTGCAGTCACCTTTGGGATGGGACACAATGTCTGTATAAATTAAAAACTCCAGTAATTAGATTTAATTCCCCTGAGTGCTCAATGAACGGTGACATAAAGGAAAGAGAGAGGAGTTTTTCAAGGCATTTCTTAGAGATGCTTTACCCAGAGCTCTGTCCATGAAACTGCTGTTTTGATCAGTAATAGTTATTTTGATGCTGCTTTTGAGCAGTAAGTCCACTACGGGACTGCGTACTAGGCATAAGAGAATCAGATATGCTGTACTCAAAGCCGTAGAGGTCAGGCAGTTTAAAAGACATCGTAAGGTAAGTTTGTTCATTCTTTCTTTTCTTCTTTCTTTCAAAAGGAGGAAAAATACTTCCAAGTGAAAGGCACTTGCCTCCCTACAGGCGTCTGTCCATGGCAAACTTGCAGTTTTAAAATTAGGCCTTTTTTTTTTTTTAAAGCCCACAGCACTAAAAAGCTCTTCATCTGCCAATAGTTTAAAAGATTAGTTTTCCCCTTTAAAATCAATTAGCAAATTGAAAATGTCATGGCTATATATATATAGATACACAATGTGAGCGTTCTGCTGGATGTTCTCATTTGGTGGTTGTGCGTGGAATCAGCAGAGGGAATCACATGCTGAGCTTTTCTCGTGAGTCATGCGGCAGCGCGTTTACATGGCTGTGTGGTCGCGGCACCAGTGCTGGGAGAGAGCTCTCCCAGCGCTGTAAAAAAACCCACCCGTACGAGAGGAGTAGCTCCCAGCTCTGGGAGCACGGCTTCCAGTGCTGGTGCACTGTCTACACTGCCCCTTTACAGTGCTGAAACTTGCAGCGCTCAGGGGTGTGTTTTTTCACACCCCTGAGCGAGAAAGTTTCAACCCTGTAAAGTGGCAGTGTAGACAAGGCCTTAGACGAATAAAAATGACATCTGCATTTTACATTAAACTTGCTGCTGAAGGGCAAAAGGTCAGATAGGCTGTTAGATGGGCAAAAACGGGCACACACTGCAATCTTGAAGTGTAGCCCTATTGGCAATGCATGTTATCAGTATTTGAAAAGAGAGCCATTTTGCTTGGAAATGCAGGTCATATGATACGCTTCTGTTCCCTGAGTCGATGAGGTCTTGCTGTCTAAATCAAGGTTCTGGTAAAGATGCTCTCAGTCGTGAATTAGAATATTCTGCAATAATCACTGACAATTCACTGCTTCAGCTATTCCTGCCAGTCAACTCATTTGCTAGAATATTCATGGAAAGCAAATGCATTAAGGATGCAGGCCCAGCCAGTGGCCAGCCCTTTAAAAAATCAAGTTTATTTGTGGAAAACTTTTTGCAGTATTCATCCAGAAGTTTTGTCCTCAACTTGTGGCTTCTCAGTGGGTTGCTTGTGCATGTATTTTGTGTTTTCTTCAAAGTTCATTTAAGACTATATGGCTAAAGGGGGACTTCAGTAACCTTTAAAACTGCCATTTGAAGTACAGTTGTCATCAGAAAAGTGACTCTACAAATGACATTGTGGCATAGTGTCCAATATTTCTGCTCTCAGTGTTGTCCCAATGTGCTCAGTTTACTATACACAAAAAAAACCTGATTTTTGTTTTTTTCCCTAACTAGCAGTGCTGCGAACTCAGTCTGGAATCTGGAGAACGGGTTGCTCTTTCTGTTTTACGTTGTCACCGGTGATAAAGATTCAGCAGTCAGAACGGAGCTTGACAGTTCTTTTGATGAAGTGTGAGGCAGAACAGACTCCCATCTCACTGTTCCCTGTAGTGGCGTCGGCTTTTGCAGTGCTAATGGGAGTTGGATCTTGTTTTGGGTCAGGAAAGGTAGTGGTGCTGACTCTGTGACACACAGGGAGCAGATACATTTGGTAAGATGGTGTTATTTTTACATAGTCCTTCTTGTGTTACCGGATGCCCCTCCAGAGTTTTCTGTAACCAGTGGGGTTGGGTGACTTGTTAGTGCTCAAATAGCTGTATGTTCTGAGACACTCACCTGTACAAAAGAATGCCATATGTTCTCAGATGGTTTCTTTTCAATTCAGAGCACTGCCAAGCTTTGTCTATATAGCGTATTGGCCAAACATCTGGAATCATCTCATGTCATTTGTCTAGTGTTCCAGCCAACATAACTTGTGCCCAGCAAGGTAAGCATTACTTACATCAAACTTACTGGTAGCTATTCAGAGTGGAACTGCACTAGGCAAACACTGAAGAATAACAAGACTTTTTATTATCTGCAATGTGCTGCTGAGCGTCTGTTCTTTTTGTCCCTGTCCCCTACAGCTCAGTAATAAGTTGGCTTAGATGTTACAATTGTATTACAAAACCCCTTTTTTCTTTTCTTTTTTTAAAATGTGTAATATATTAGACTTGTTCTGTCTCAAAACCCCCCAGAAAAAAACATCCAGTTGCTCCTGTCCAATTGTGGGAGGATGCTGGAGAATCTCATTACAGCCGACTGGCTCTTTTAATGAGAAATGTGATTCCATAAATGCAACCAATTAGTGAAATAGGAAGAGCACAGCTAGAATGTCCTCCTCCTCCCCCTTCCCGTTCCCTTTGGCTTGAAGCCTCCCTTATGACCGAAGATGAGAGGGAGTGAGGGAGAGAGTCTGATTGCTTGTACAGCTCAGATGGGGGCACTTACAGAGGCTAAATTGTTCTGTGATCTTGGATGGAACCCAACTGGCAGCATCTGGAAGTGCCTTCTTGACAATCCGCAGTACATGGTTAACCTGCTAGTACTCAAGCCATTAAGCTAAAACTGCTCAAGATTAAGTTGTCCGTAGCGGCTGTGAAATAGTCAAAGTTATTTGTTTTTTTTGATTAATCCACTTTAAAGTTGGTGCTGCTTCATTCTTCTGTGATGCCGCCTTATGAGAGACTTCGCATGAGGTGTTACAGATTCAGCTCAGAGGCACAGTTAAGGGACTAATTATTGGTGACTAAATAAATTACACATAATTGCTACACACAGTCCTATTGGCTGGAAACCTGGGCATGCCAGTAAATTATTTTTTTGGACACGCTGGCTTTCATTTGCTCTGCTCTGTCTTTTTACCCTGAGTTACAGAGTGGAAGGAGGACATTGGGTAAGTTGAAAGGAAAAGTGTCTCCGCTCCTATGGATGTCTGTGGGATCCAGGAGCGTGCTCTGCATTTTCCTGGATCTGCTCCAAAGCAGGCAAGCTAATTAAGCACTAACACATCTTGCTTTCTTACCTCTTTCTTTTGTTCTCAAATTTTAATTGATGTGTAACAGTTCTCAGATAAATCTGTTTTCCTGCCTGCAATGTAAGTAATGGAAGCTCCAGCCTTGATACACTGAAAACTGGTCTTGACAATGTGATGGAGAATAGACCAGTGGTACAATGCTCCATTGGCCCCCGATGGATGGATTTGATGTCCTAATGAGAGCTTTTCCATCTTTGGCTTCTAGGCCGTTGTATAGACCGTACCGTTAAGGGAGCTTTCCATTCTGCTGCAGTATGTTCACTTGAACTGAATAAAAGCCTCAATAATAATCATCATTTTATATTTATATGGCACTCTCCATCTGGCTGGATCTGTAATTCTTCCATTACATACACAAACAGCAGTTTTGTCCTTGGCAGAAACAAAATATCATAAATTGGAGATACTTTTAATTGTTGTTTCTAACCTTAATTATGGCAAGTTGTTGGTTCTTCAAACTTTTCCTCTGGAATGAAATACATAGACAGCATTTTCACCCTGTTGAAAGGCATAAAAATGAAACCCGACACATTCTGTTCTTGTTTGTCAATGTGAAGAAATAGCCATTCAAAGTATGAATAATGTAGAAGGGATGCAGGAGTTTATGGGAAATGTTGAACCAGTTCTGCTCATTGAAACAAACTGAAAGTTCACTCAGTAAGGAGCCACTCTTTGCTGTGAATAAACTGTGAAAAGTGCATTTGGAAATGATTTTTAATGATAAAACTGACATTTTGGACCCCTGGATGGCCACGTGGGACCCAGTGCATACACTACGAGACCGTGAAATGGGACTAGTTGCTAATAAAAATAAAAGTTAGAGGACATTTCTAGAGCATCTTCTTTTCCAAAGTTGGTTGGGGTTATATGAGTGTATTTGAGAGCAAAATTTGGTTTGTTACATATACAGTAAATTCTTTGCCCAGTGCTGAAATGCAGCCCCTTCTGGGATGGGGTATAGTACCTATTTGACAGCATACAGAAACACTGTCTAACAGTTTCACATAGGAAACTTTCCAGAGTGGGAATTTTAGGGAGGTTGAATGGTACTATCCAAGTGGGAATTTGGCCAGGACCCTAGGGCTCGTGTCCTTTCTTAGGGAGGAGGAAATCCCTGGGGATCCTTTAATGCTTCCCAATTGAAAGTCCCAAGGGACAAGTAGCGGGTTGTATGAGTCTCTCCATTGAATTCCCACCTGCTGTGTTGTCTGTTTTCTCCTGGACAGCAATTCCTGGTCAGTCTGTTGATGTGTTTTGTAGGATGGCATGTTACTGATGCCTTTCTGTATCTTCAGCGAGAGTAGACTAAATACCCAGCTGTAGTTTAGCATGGGTTGATTATGGTGGCAGATTGAGAGCCTAATTATTTGATCCTGGAGCACCTTTTCGCCTACGTGTTCTAGATTTGGGGCACGCTTGTTCCTAATGCCCAAGATCTTGTTAAGAGGCCGCCCGTTAAAACACACAACTTAGAGGAGTGTTTCTCTTTTCTTTCGTTCTCTTTCCAGGCATGTCATAGGGTAGAAACTTACTAATTCACAAAGTTAATTATGAATAGAAGCATCTTCATGAATTTAAATTAAAACAAATTAAGATTTTTTTGAAATTTAAATATCGCTCTGTCACATTGTGCTAGTGCAGAAGAACGGAGTGTAACAAGCAAGTGGAATGGGAAAGGCTCATGCATGAGCCAAAATTTGATCTAATTAGTGTTACTGAAGCCTGGTGGGATGATTTGCATAATTGGAATGTCAGAATCACTGGTTATTACCTGTGTAGGAAGGATAGAGTTGATAAAGAAGGGTGTGTGTGTGTGAGGCATTGACACTCTCCATTAAAGACACTGTTACTTGTTTTAAAGTCACTGATAACTCAGGAGAACAGGATCTTGAAATCATACACATAGGCAGAGGGTGAACCGTGGGCTTGGGGAGGCTAGCCACTAGCCCAGCCCTCCCCTTCTGCCTGAGGCCCTGCCCCTCCCGCCTCCCTTCCCCCACCAGAACCCAAAGCCCTGGAGTGCTGGGTGGGTGGCGTGGGCCCCCTAAGTCTGAGAGTGCCGGGCGGGCAGTGCCCACCCGCCCCAGCCCCAGAACGCTGGGTGGACGGGCGGCACAAGTACTGGCTCCAGCCACCCAGAGTTCCTGGCTGCAGGCTGGTCCCAGCCCCGGGCTCCAGCCACAGGGGAAGAGTCGCAGAGCGCCAGTGAGAAGCAGGAGGGAGCCTGGGGGCGGAGCGTGGGCAGGACCACACAAGGCTGTTTGGGAAGACACAGCCTCCCCTAGCCTTTGATACACGCCACCCGTGATCATACAGATCAGTGTGCTAACTAAACCCAAGAAGGAGGTATTGGCGGGGCTGTGTTATAGACCACTGAATCAACCGAAAGAACAGGATGAGTTACTCCTTAAGCACCTCTCTGTAATGTGTGGAAAGAAAAACTGTATTATGTAGAACTTCAGTTTGGGAGACATATGCTGGAGGTCTCATGCAGGCAGTAGTAAAACATTATTTAGAATTTCTAAAAAATATAGATGATTTTCTGACACAAGCGATTTTTCACCCAACATGAGGTAACTCTATCTTGAACCTCATTATGACAGATAAAGATGAATTCATCTCTGGGCTGGAAGTTGTAGAGGGACCAACGATCATGACCTGATCACATTTGATATGAGCAAAGAGAAGATAGTCCCAGTGAGTTAAGTGTACTTGGTGCTTCAAAAGGGCTGATTTCCCAAAGTGAAGGAAAATTCTGAGGAAAGTTGACTGGCAGGAAAAATTCAGACAGAAAAATGTGAATGAAAATTGTGAGCTCTTTAAGGAGAGTTTATTAGATGGCCAAGTAAGCCACAATTCCACAATCAAGAAAGAGGACAACTGTGGCTTAAAAGCCCATCCTGGTTCAGTGGCAAAGCAAAGGCAGCAATTAGAAGTAAAAAGACAATATATAACAAATGGAAAAGGGAAATAGCAATTGATATAAATGAGAAGATATGAATCACAGAAAATTGATAAGGAATGCTAAAGACATTAGGGAAAAATCCATGGCTGGCTGGCTGGGCTAAGGATAAATAAAAGGAATTTTTAACTATATTATGAACAAAAGAAATCCTAGCAGTGGCATAGACTCATTATTAGATGGAGATGGTAAAGTTGTTCATAATAAATTAGAAAAGGCAAAAATGGTCAATAAATATTTCTGTTGTATATTTGGAAAGAAGTCTGATGTTGTATTTGTACCACATGTGGTTTATGAAGTACTTTCCAGTCTATTAGTAACCAAGGAAAATGTTAAATAACATCTACCAGGGATAAACATCTCTAACTCAGCAGCCCTGGATAACTTGTACCAAAGAGTCCTAAAAGAGCTGGCTGAGGAGATCTCTATATCACTGATGTAATTTTTAAATCTTGGAATACCAAGGAAATTCCAGAAGACTGAAAGAGTGCAAATGTTATGCCAATATTCAAAAAGAATAAGTAGGCTGGCCCAGGTAACTATAGGCCACTTAGCCTGTCATCAGTCCTGGTCAAAAAAAATGGAAAAGCTGATTCAAGAATTAAAAGATAGAAATAAAGTTAATGCCTGTGAACATGGTTTTATGGAAAATAGTTTTTTTCAAACAAGCCTGATTTCATTCTTTGAGGAGATTACAAATTTGGTTGAAAAAGGTGACTGCATAGATTTAATATACACCTCTACCCCGATAGAACGTGACCCGATATAACACAAATTCGGATATAACGCGGTAAAGCAGCGGGGAGCCCTGGGCCCTTTAAAGCGCCACCTGAGCCCCGCTGCTTTACCATGTTCTATCCGAATTCATGTGGCGCCCCGGGCCCTTTAAATCACCGCCGGGGAAGCCGGTCCAGTCCGGCACGGCGTACCGGACCGAACCCGATATAACGCTGTCTCACCTATAAGGCGGTGAGATTTTTTGGCTCCCGAGGACCGCGTTATATCGGGGTAGAGGTGTATTTAGACTTCGTAATATGTTTGACTTAATACCACACAATGTTCTGATAAAAAAATTAGTACAATCCAATATCATTAAAGCATCTGTTAAGTGGGTTAAGGACAGGCTAATTGATGGAGCTCAAAAAGTAGTCACCAGTGGGGAATCATTACTGAATGGGGGTGTTTCTAGTGAGGTTCTGCAGGGACTGGTACTAGGCCTGATGCTATTCATCAATGATATGGAAGTAAATCACTGTGGATGAAATTTGCGGATGACACAAAGATCGGCAGTGTGGTAATAAATAATGATGAGGGCAGGGGCAGTCATACAGATTGATCTAGATCACTTGTTAGACTAGGCACATTCAAGCAAAATGCATTTTAACAGAGCTAAATGCAGAGTAGGAACAAGGAATACGGGCCATCCCTTCAGAATGGGGGGCTGTACTGTGGAAAGCAGGGCTCTAAAGAGGATTTAGGAATCCTAGTGCAATGCTGTGGCAAAAAGTGCGGATGTGATCCTGGGACTTGAATTAATATGCAAACTAGATACCATTAACTTGGGCTTGAATAGAGACTGGGAATGGCTGGGTCATTACACAGATTGAATCTATTCCCCCATGTTAAGTATCCTCACACCTTCTTGTCAACTGTCTAAAATGGGCCATCTTGATTATCCCTGCAAAAGTTTTTTTTCTCCTGCTGATAATTGCTCATCTTAATTAATTAGCCTCTTAATTAATTAGCCTCATGTTCTGTATGTATATATATCTCCTTACTATATGTTCCATTCCATGCATCTGAATGTAGCCCACGAAAGCTTATGCTCAAATAAATTCGTTAGTCTGTACTCTGTAAGGTGCCACAAGTACTCCTGTTCTTTTTGCGGATACAGACTAACACGGCTGCTACTCTGAAACCTGTCATAAATGGGGGTAGTGAGTCGGAGGAAGGAGGTTATTTGTCCTCTATATTCAGCGTTGATGAGACCGAGACTGGAATACTGCACCCAGTTCTGGTGCCCACATTTTAAAAAGGTTATCGAAAAATTGGAGTGGGTTCAGAAATGAGCCACAAAACTTGAGGGCCGGGGAGGAACGCTTTCCAGTGAGAATATTCAAGAGTTTAATCTGTTTAGTTTATCAAAAAGAAGACTGAGCACACATTTTTAACAGTCAGTCAGTCAATGATTAGCCATTGGAGCAAACTACCAAGGGAAGTGGTGGATTCTCCACTATAATTCAGCACTCTCATTCCACTGTCCAAGGTAAATGAGGTGCAAATGCAAACCACCAGCATATCAGTAGAATAAAAGGTCGATTACATTTTAAAAATCATGTCAGTTTTAATAAACTGAAGTGGTGTTTGTGAAATAGGGAAAGACTTTTAAAAATAGTGTAATGGACTCGTGTGTGTTTGTGCACGTGATCATGTGTGCATAACACTGCTCTCCACTGGACCGACCCAGAACTAGTCTGCTATGTTTCCAAGACTCTATACTGCTTGCGGGTAAACAGTGATTCTCTTATTAGCTCCGCTTTTGAAGCAGGTAAATTGGAATTCTGTTTATCCTGATTGCAATTGTGAAGTGCTGAGTAACTGTGCCCATGGTGAAATCCTAGGTGATAATAGATTTGTTACAGTCTCAGAAAACAAATCTCATCTGAAATCACTATTTCAGCTTTTTTCCCACCATTAAACTGTTGTGAATTTTTCATGGTTAGGATGAGTCCCTCTGTATCCCTCTGTTGCCTAATATGCACATTGAAAGCTCTGTCTTTAGGCAGGTCTTCACTACCCGCCGGATCTATCTATCTATCGGGGATCGATTTATTGCGTCTAGTGTAGATGCGATAAAATCGATCCCTGATCGTGTCCCTGACGACGCCAGAACTCCACCGCAGCGAGAGGCGGAAGCGGAGTCGACGGGGGAGCGGCAGCAGTCGACTCGCCGCCGTCCTCACGGCCAGGTAAGTCGACCTAAGATACGCCGACTTTAGCTACGCTATTCGCGTAACTGAAGTTAGCGTATCTTAGGTTGACCCCCTCTCCCCCCCAGTGTAGACCAGGGCTTTGTTTTATTTGTGCTTGATGCCTAGCACCATTGGGTCCTGATGGGTGCCCATGGCTACTGTGGTACAAAAAATAAACTGGCCCAGGTTGTTTCCAAACTGAGCCCCAGTTCATAGGAAAGGTTTGTGAACCTGTGATGGGGTCCCTGGGGTGCAACCTGGACTGTGAGACTGCTGAGTCCTCCAAACCCACCAGCCTGGGATGTCCCTCACACTCTGATGATCATGTCAAGCTACAAGCCTCTGACAGGCACTGCACTTACGCAGCCACCCACAGGCAGGGACACACTCAACTTGGTTACATGAATGCTCTCCCAGCCACTCATGAACCATCAATAGAGAGGCTCCAGCCAATTCCCCCCAGCTCCAAGCTTTGCACCCCAGAACTGTACCGTCTTACAGTGCTCAAGACTCCCTTGGCCAGTGAAAGTTCATTCAGTAGTTGGCCACTCCCTCAGTGTGAAATGGACACACAGTTGCCTTTGTAGTCTGAACGGAGATCCCCCAAGCACTTCTCCCAAAACACAGAGTTTTAGGTGAAATATAAAACAGATTTATTAACTACGGAAAGAGAGATTTTAAGTGATTATAAGTAGCAGGCAGAAGAGATTAGAGTTGGTTACTTAAGAAACAAAAATAAATTTGCAGTCGAAATTCTAATTTAAACAGACTAAGCAAGATTTGAATCAAGCCGTGTCTCATCCTAACAGATGGTACAAGCAGCTTACAGTGCCTCAATACAGACTGAACCTTATTCCAGCCTGGGACCAAACTCCCCAGTTCAAAGTCTTTTTCTTCCAGATGATTTTCCAGGTGTTGAGATGGGGTGGAGGGTGGAAGAGGGGAGGAGGGGGAAGGGTGATGAAATCACTCTCCCTCTTTTATACTTTTTTCCAGCAGGCTAGAAAGATCCTGTGTTAGTCCATAGTGTACATGCTCTCTCTGAGAAGTCTCTGGGATAATGGATTGGGTGTTGATGACCCATTAACACCTGTCTGGCTGGTGATTGCTACCCCTTTGTTGTATGCCCTAGGTGTTCCCAACCTCACAACATATTTCAGTCACATATAACAATACTTCATAACTTCACATACAATCCAACAGGATATTAGTGTTGAACAGATCAAGACTTTTAAAATGATTCCTCACAAGGTATGCTTTGTACAAAACACATCATCATTATACAACAGAGGTGAATATGAGGATTCCAGGGTGCTACTTTGAGGTACAAAGTGTCCCAGAACCTCAGTGAAAACTTTAACAAGTCTAGGATGAACTACAGGATTTTCATGTTTTCAGGCTTGGTTGCCAATATTTCACCCAGCTGTAGTGAAAACTCATGTGCCCTACTTAATCAGATTCACGTGGGTACGGAGGAGAATGTTCTTGGGGGTTTGTAGAATCCCTGTAGTCTGTGTGTATCTCTTTCTTTCACTTTACTTATCACATGTGCGGTTTTTCGTAGATTGCTAAGACCAGAAGGAACAATGGCGTTCCTGTACTCTGATTTCTTGCAGAACACAGACCTTGAAATGTCAACAAGTGGTTCATGCATCAGCCCCTAATTTTTGGGTGAGCTACAGCAGATCATTTAGAAAGACAGCCAATCTTGGTTTAAAGACCTCAAGTGATGGAGAATCTACCACATCCCTTGGTGAATGTTTGCAGTTGTTAATTTTCTTCAGTGTTAAAAATGTGCATCCAATTTCCCTTCTGATCTTTGCTGACGTCAGCTTCCGGCCACTGGATATTGTTATCCCTGGTGACATAAAGAGTAAAAAATATCTCAGTGCAATGTGATTTTTGAATTGAGCTGAAGTAGGGAGCTTTTAAATAGCTAATGCATAGCACTTATATTCTGCATCAGGGTTTAAATACCTTGGTTAAATGGCTCAATCAATAGAATTCCCTCCCCCGATCATATTGATGGTTATGTTTTAGACAGAGATTTCATATTATTCTCGTCTCTGTGTTAGGAGAGCAGGAAGTTGTTTTAAAAAGTTCAGTTCTAAAATGTCATTCCTGATGGAAAAATTGTTATGAAATGTTAATGGGGGGGGAGGTGGGCTGTTTCTATGGAAGATGGCAACCGTGTGGAACATGCATTGTGGCCTGGTCCACACTAACCCCCCACTTCGGACTAAGGTACGCAAATTCAGCTACGTTAATAACGTAGCTGAATTCGAAGTACCTTAGTCCGAACTTACCACGGGTCCAGACGCGGCAGGGAGGCTCCCCCGTCGATGCCGCGTACTCCTCTCGTCGAGCTGGAGTACCGGCGTCGACGGCGAGCACTTCCGGGATCGATCCGGGATCGATTTATCGCGTCTAGACAAGACACGATAAATCGATCCCAGAAGATTGATTGCCTGCCGCCGAACCAGGAAGTAAGTGTAGACGTACCCTGTCACTCCTCGGAAAGTGTGGAAGGACAAATCCAGGCCTTGTACAAACCTTAGAAGCTTTTTTCTGTCTCTTATTTACCATATGGCATGTCAAGTAATTGTAAGCTTTATGTTTTATCTCCTTAGTTTGTAAATATTCCGCTGTCCTTCCCTCTTTAGTGCACAGAACACTCCTGTAAACAAGATGCTCCATCTTTAAAGCTCTTGAGTGGCAGAGGAAGGATAATCAGACTAAGAGAAATGAACTCTCTCCAGACCCTGTGAATGGCCTGAACTAAACAGAGCACATGGTGACTCACATAAGTTTGCTTTGTAGTGGCAATTATCAGAACCAGGGCAGTAGGAACATGCCGATGAGGGGGTTAAAGGGCTACTCTTTGCAAAAACACTCCTGAACACCAGATCCAGAGTCAGGGCCCGGTCATGTGCGGTGTTGAGCATCTTCACCTTCCTTTAGCTTTCTTGTGGTATAAGGCCTCCATCCTGTATGGGGTCTTTTATTTAAAAATGGAACCCAGAGTTAAATAATAATAGCGGGAGCTAGAAATGAAGAGGCAAGGGGGGGAACAAGATGCTTTCTGCTGAGATTTGCAATTAGATGGAGCATTTGGGTGTTTAGCTCTGAGGAGAGATGCAGAGGAGAAGGCACTTGCACTGGCAGTAACAAGAATGTGTGGATGGCCAAAGAGACTATCTAGTGTGAGCAGAGGGAGTCGGGATGGGAGTAGAGACAAGGTTCACTTAGGTGGATTTGTTAAAGCCTGACTGATTTTTTTTTTAACAATACAAATGGAGTGGAACCACCTGTAAGGGCCATATCTGACCTTTCCCACAAGTGACTCTTTTAAAACATATAGTAAAATTCTGTCTGAACTTGAGCTTTAAATGCTCTCTACTCTGAGGCTACATTAGCTGATATATTTGATGTAGTCATTTAGGACAGGTGTTAGTACTAAGCATTATTATCCCTATGTTCTGCTCTACTTTTCAAAGCACGGTCCGTGTTTTAATTAACCCTTGCTGGGCAGGTAAGTATTCTCCTTATTTGACAGATAAACTGAGTACAGTGAGGGACAATGACTTGCCCATGGCCACCGAGGGAGTTGGTGGCAGAGCCAGTATTATAACAGAGGAGTCCCTGTCACCCATTTGCATGGGCAGATCTCTCAGCCATTCTGCCATTCTCTATAGGAAACTGTGGTGACAGGTGAGGTATAAAGCCCTGGTCTATACTAGGGGGTGGGGATTGATCTAAGTTACGCAACTTCAGCTACGTGAATAACGTAGCTGAAGTCGATATACTTAGATCGACTTACCGTGGTGTCTTCACCGCAGTGAGTCCACTGCTGCCACTCCTCTATCGACTCTGCCTGCGCCTCTCGTGGCTCGGGGGTTGATTTATCGCGTCTAGACTAGATGCGATAAATCGATCCCCACTGGATCCATCGCTGCCTGCCCATCCGGCGGGTAGTGTAGACATACCCATAGACAGACTGTGTTTGTATTTTAGTGCGCACACTCACTTGTTCTAAGTAGAGTTGACTTCCCAGGTTTTTGACACGTCTTTGTGCCCTTCGAGCATCCATGATAGCTGTGACCCATGAGGCTGTGTGGAGGGACGGGGAAATGTCCCATTTTCCCTCCTTCCTCTTTGACTTCCCCCACATGGGAAGCATGTGTCCTTGCTGGAGAACACGGGTGGGAAGGAACCTTGACTAATTTAAAGCTCCGTATTTGCTTCGTTTAGAGGGAAGAAAGAGGGCAGCATTCCTGGCTTCACCCAAACCTTGCCGGTGTAATTTCCTGGGTGCCGTTGCTGTAGCGTCAGGTATGGGACAGGCGGGTTCAGGGAAAGGGGTAAATGCCTGGGACAGTTTTGTTTGTGATGCAGGAAGAAGTCGGGTCAGAGTAAGGGTTCGTGGGGCTGAGAGGCAGGGCATAGATCAGCTTTTCCCATCTCCTTCTCCCACCCCGCACTGACCTGCCACTCACCTCTTCCCACACCCTCTGAGGGGCTCGTCCACCTGCTTTCCCCTGGAGCTGACAAGTTCCCTGCCAAGGCTGGTTCAGACAATGCTGCCAAACCTGCAGGCACAGAGTGGCCTGGGTCACGTGAGCTCCACCCACACTGGCAAGCTGGTGCCACGTGGCATGGCTGCGAGCTGCTTGGGCTGGCAGCCGGTAGCCCTTTCCAAAAGGGCACAATTTGTGGGTACGTTCCCTGCTGCCTCTCCCTGCGTACCCGTCTGTTATGGCCCAGCACTGTGCGGGGAGCAGGCCGCACACTGAATCCCGACTTGTTTTCACTCATGCCCCTCTGGATCTGGGTGCTCAGGCTGTTCTTCCCTCCCCTCTGCAGTGGAGCCCCTCTGGGGAATCAGGACTCAAGGCCCCTCTCCTTGTGTCCCCTTTAATGTTGCACCCTGCTTCTGGGGAGCAAGGCCAGCAATGAATGTAGTATTGCCAACCCCAAATGCTCAAAAATCATGAGTCAGGCTCACCAAAAATCATGAGACTGGCTTTAAAATCACGAGATGATGTAAAAATAATAGATTTGGGGTTCTCTTTATTTGCCTTCCGCTTTTTGAGCATTTAGGGTGCACTGGAGTCACATTTTAAAGCTTTCTTCTCAGCCGCGAGAGCTAGAAACTTACTTTTTCTTGAAGAATAAAGGCTGAAATCATCACATACCCACTTGACTCCAGGTGCTGGGGCTTTAAGGAAACTGATCATTATCATGAGACTCGTGACAAAATCATGAGAGTTGGTAACACTGCGAATGGAATTAGACGGCGGTTTTCTATTGCACTTTTCAGGCTCAAAGCACTTTGCGAAGCAGTGGTTAGTGCTGGTTGAGGCAGCAGGACTGCAGACAAACTTGGCTGCTCAGCAGTAGCTTGCAGTCAGCTGTGAATAGCTGGATGTTTTATATTCATGAACTCAGGTATTAGATGGAAAAGATGTGTTGGGTTCTCCAGACCATCCCCTGCCAGGCCAGGACAGTTCCTAGTGGGACACTGTTCAGCGAGCAGCGACAGTTTCCCTGTCTTTTGTCTGGTTTTCTTACTTCTTTCTCAGGCCATCTCTCGCCTTCATTTCTTGTGGGAAAGGGGGAAGGACAACTGACATAGGCCTCGTAGTAGAAGGGATTTGTAAGTGTGATTTAGTGGCTAGGACCCTGGACTTCGACCACGTGGATTCTGATCCTGCTTCTGCTGCTGACCAGCTCTGGGTCTTGACTGGAGTCTCTAGGCAGTACTGGAAAACAAATAAATAGTAATTGAAGGAGAAGAGGATGTGGTAGGCTGGGTCAGGGTGGGAGCTCCTGAGACATCCATGAGACTGGGAGGAGTGCACGCAGTTGGGCTGGAGACCAAGCAATGGTTGAGACGGTGAAAAGAGGTAGGAGCTAGGTTATGAGGAGCCTTGAAGCCAGGATGGGAAGCTGAAAGGTCTAGGGAAGCCAGAGAAGAAGGGTCCAGTACATGGGTGGGGTGGCAGGAGAAGTGGACATTGCATTGGAAAATCCTGCTGACAGAAGGCACATCTTGGACAGGGTTCTGCTGAGCTCAGGTTAGCTCACTGGGTCCCAAGCTGTGGTCTGCGGATGAGATGGCTTTTTTAGCTGATGCCTTCAAACAGAATCAGGTGTCTATTGAGGGCAGGTCACAGAAAGAGGGGTTTAAAACTGGTGGGAAGGGAGGATCTCATTTTGCCCCTGGGAAGAGAGAACGGGGTTGGGAGCCTAAACATTCTTTTCCCCAAAAACATTCCTCTAACTCTCATCCAAAATCTCCTGTAAAAGTAGAAGAGCTCAAAAGGTGCTATCAGTGTAATTTCACTGACCACCTGAGGAATAAATGCCCTGTGCTAGGAGGAAGAAGGCAAACAGTAGCTCATGTTAATTCTGCTGTCCTCAACACAGAACCCCCCCAAGCAATTGAAGCCTATCATATTGGTTTTGTGAGGTTAGCTTCTGCAGAACCAGATATGGAGCACATTAAGGCTGTCCAAATTGATGGCAGGGCATACTTGGGGCAGAGGAATACAGGGGCCCAGATCTCTCTGGTTAAGCAGAGTGTGGTCCCAAAGGCTAGTATGTTACCTGGCCAAATGGCAGAGATTGTGGAGGTGGGCGAAAGCAGATTCCTCGTACCACTAGCTAAAATCCATGTGGTTTGGGAAGGTTTGGAAAGTGTTTTGACTGTGGGGGTAATGGAACACCTCCTAGTCGACCTGCTCCGGGTAATGATTTTTTCCAGGTAGCTCAGGTTAAAGTATTTACCTGCAGCAGGAGGGAGTTTTATGCTGGGACCCCCGTGGGAAAGGGTAAGGTCTCAGGAACTGCTGAGAGAATGGGAGAGAGTCTCCTTGATTCTTCTGCAGCAGGGAGAAACCACATGCTTCCAGGTGGGAGGGCGGTTGAGACCAACTCCTGCACTGCAGCTGGAGGCAACACCACATCAGGAAGGGATGGGGGTGTAATGCCTGCCAGGGAGAGAACTGTCCAGGTTGTTCGATGCCAGCAAGTTGCAGCTGAACCAGAGATAAACTTGGCTCTAGGGAGCAGAGAGCAAGGGATCTCAGAAACCACTGAGGTGCGTGAGGATTCCTGTAACTCTGTAACACAGGGAAGCAGGGTGCTTCCAAGTGTGGGAGGGGCTGAGACAGCTAGTTCCTTTCCAGCAGAAGGCAACATGCCCTCAGGCGCAGGGGCAGGAGAAGTGTTGTCAGGGATTAAGGAAACTGTCCCAGTTGTTAGCTGGCAGAGTTCTGCAGATGTACAAGAGACAGAACCATTCCTAGGGAACACAGAGAAATGTGTCTTAGGAGCGGGCCCAGAGGAGGAAACTGGGGAAGGAATAGTCGGGATACAGGAATGTCTCCTCACTAGTCATTTGGGGCAGGATGCCCAGGACACTAGGAAGATGGCTGGGTCAGCATCTGTGCACCCAGGCACTCAGCCTATGACCCAGGTTTTGAGAAGGAACTGTGTAACTGACCTCCTGGAGGGGAGCAGTCACACAGCTGACTTCTCAGGGACAGAGAAAGGGGTGGTGGAGGGTACCCCAATCCAGGTCCCAGTTTTTCAGGATGCTATTTCTGAAAAGTTTTTGGAAGGTAATTGTGTCTCTTTACATCAAGATGCAGCTCCAACGCCTGGGACAGCAGAGGAGTTGAGACCAGGACATTGGCAGGTGGTAGTTTGTGAGAACAGAAATGACCCAACTGACAGAGAAGGGGGTGTTTTCCCCCAGGCTGGTGAGACACAGAGAACAGTTATGGGAAAGCTGCTGGGAAAAGGTGAATCTGATCAAAGGGTAAACACACCTAGCCCACAGAGCACAGATCATAGTCCTCTAGGAAAAGGGGGCAAGGAAGGACTCAGTTCTAGGAGGGGGAAACACCGGGTAATCCCAAAGGGAGAGCTGGGTTTTCTACATATGTACAGTCCTGGGGTTGGGAGACTGCTCCCCAAAGGGCCAGCCAATGTGCAGGATTCCCATGGACGCTTATCTTGCCAGACCCTGAGATATCAAAATGCCAGAAACATGATTAAATTAAGAGCCCATACAGAAGGGAACACTGGAGGGAAAGAAAAGCCAGTGACTGATTACATGGGAGCGAGTCAAAGGACACCATGGATAATGAAGAAACTAACCTCAAACTACATTATCTGAACAGAGGGCGTGCTATCATAAAGATACTTGTAAACACCCATCTGTGATAAATTTTTTTTTAGTATTAATGTTAAGTTTTGGGATAAGAATTTTAACACGGATGTTAAACCTTATGGTAATGCTAGTTCTCAGTTAATACCTGTAAATAGATTTAAAGCTGATCACAGCAGAGAAACCATAACAAACCTGGTTTGCTGTATGTGAATGGGGAAACTGAGGTATGCTGCATCATAGCCTTAATGGCTGGAGGCCAAGAGAACTATAACACAAACTGCCTTCGAGCTAGTCAGTGACACACCCTCTTTCAGTAAACTAAGAGGGAAGGTGTGATGCGCTGTACCTCGGGGGAACACCCTGCACCCCCATGTTCAGCATGTCAGAGACTCGCCTTGGGATAACAAGCCTGGTACATATCAATTTCTTTGTTAAATTGATGAACTCATATAAGATTGCAGCATCCAGCAGGCATAACTGGACACTGCAAGACAGAGGTTCCTAGGGCTGTGTCTGAGACCGGAGATATTGGCTAGTGTCATTCACTTGCAAGTAGCTGGGAGCAGCTTACATGCCGGAGGCTGTGTGTGAACAGCCCAGGAGTGGGGGTTCTCACAGCAGAGCAGGGTAAGGCTGCTTTTCAGAGTTGAGGATTGGAGTGACCTAGCAGATCACCGGTCCAGATAACACCAGAGGGGAACGTCACACACACACACACACACAGTTTTTTCTGTTTGCTGGTCACTTTAAATCCTCACACACTTTTGGGTCCCAAAGCTGTCCAGTAAACAAAAACAGCAAGCATCTCAAGCTGTGACCTAGAATTTAATCCGTCATCCAAGATTTACTAGTTTTCCATTCAGTTAAATTCTCCTTTTACTGCATGTGTTTAGTTCATCTAGTGCTATATTTACTACAATAGATAATATGAAAGGTCTTGTACGTGCTGGGATAAAAGGAGATCTTTGTTCAGAGTTGAGTTTGCATAAAAGAAGCACTGTGGTAGGAGAGATACGGTGGCTGTTGTAAACTTCCACTATCAAACAAAGGTTTAATGTTGTACTGAGATCAGAGGGAAAGATAGACGTGTGTAATATAATAATTCATATAGAACAACACTAATGGAAAGTAGAACACAAACAGTTTGCAGCAGGCATTCCTTTGTAAAAAGGATATTGGAAGACCAAACAACAAAAAAACATCTGTTTTAATATTTAATGCAGAAGGGCAAGGATGGAATTTGTCTGTATAATTTAAACACTTCTGCCTAAATGAAAGTAAGAATAGAATGTAAACAGCTACCAGGGAGGAAAGTGCTGTTTGCTTTTTCAGTTACACCCTGAGAGTAAAATAACATATTTGTTGTTGGGGATTGAAATTGACTCGGATCCATGGTTTTTAAGACCAGTGCTTGGAAGGGGGTTACTCAGGGCCCGTGCAACCACTAGGCAAACTAGGCAGCCGCCTAGGGCGCTAAGAGTTGGGGGCGCCGCCGCCAATCAAGACGCTGGCTGAAGATCACAGACTGTAGGGAGGTAGGAGGTATATGATGAGAACCACGCTCCCAATGAATTGCTCTCCGGCCATTTAGAAAGCCAGGGAAGTCCTTTGATTGTGAATGGCTACAGATAGGTACATTTACACAGTAATAGCTCCTTTGTCTTGTAGATTGCACAGCAGCCAGAAGGAGAGTGGAGCAGCTTGCGGCAGGAAGTGTAAGACCGCTGCTAGGGCTGAGCTGTGCTGTCAGTAAGGTGCAGCCGGGACCAGCTTGCTCGGAGAGTGCGTTGCAGGATTTGCAGGCAGAGGAGGCTCTGCTGCTCCCTGGGGAGAGAAGGGAGGGACGCCGCGGCTCTCTCGCGTGGAGGGGAAGCTAAGCGGCATTAACCTATCTCCCTGCGCCCCAGCTTTGGGTCGCGCACTCTCCGCCTCACTGTCCTGCCTGCCCCTCGCCCCCCTGCTGGAGCGAGAGCCCAGCATTCAACGCCCCAGCAGGATGGACTCGTGAAGGCAAAGCAGGCGACATGCTCCCATTGCCCTGTTGCAATTGCACTTGGCACGCTGTTGCACGCCAGGGACTGGAGAGGAGAGTGCCCATTTCACCTTGTGGCTCTTTGAATCCTACCCTGCCCGACGCCCCCCGGCCAAACCCAGATTGCGCCTTCTCCCCCCTCCACACCCAAACCCGGTCTGCTCCCCTTCTCCTCCCCAGCCAAACCTGATCCTCCCAGTGACCGAACCCGGTCTGCTCCCCTTGCACTCCCCAACCAAACCCGAACCCCC
>NW_020664409.1:108051673-108069750 GCF_002925995.2 Terrapene triunguis | reverse complement strand
GCTCCCCTTGCACTCCCCAACCAAACCCGAACCCCCACTGACCCGAACCCAGTCTGCTTCCCTTCCCCACCAAACCCGATCCCCCAGTATGACAGAGTATCCGCCATTCTAATTTTATAAAAACAACAAGGAGTCCGGTGGCACCTTTAAGACTAACAGATTTATTTAGGCACAAGCTTTCCTGGGTAAAACACTTCACTTCTTCAGATGCATGGAGTGAAAGTTACAGATGCTTGGAATGACACATGACGAGAAGGGAGTTACCTCACAAGTGGAGAACCAGTGTTGACGGGGCCAATTCGATCAGGGTGGATGTAGTCCACTCCCAGTAATAGATGAGGAGGTGTCAATTCCAGGAGAGGCAAAGCTGCTTCTGTTATGAGCCAGCCACTCCCAGTCCCTATTCAAGCCCAAATTAATGGTGTTAAATTTGCAAATGAATTTTAGTTCTGCTGTTTCTCTTTGAAGTCTGTTTCTGAAGTTTTTTTGTTCAAGAATAGTGACTTTTAAATCTATTATAGAATGTCCAGGGAGATTGAAGTGTTCACCTACTGGCTTTTGTATGTTACCATTCCTGATGTCCGATTTGTGTCCATTTATTCTTTTACGTAGGGACTGTCCGGTTTGGCCAATGTACATGGCAGAGGGGCATTGCTGGCACATGATGGCATATATCACATTAGTAGACGTGCAGGTGAATGAGCCCTTGATGGTGTGGCTCATGTGGTTGAGTCCTCTGATGGTGTTGCTAGAGTAGATATGGGGACAGAGTAGGCAACGACGTTTGCTACAGGGATTGGTTCCTGGGTTAGTGTTTCTGTGGTGTGTAGTTGCTGGCAGACTCCTTGTTGTTTTTGTGGATACAGACTAACAGGGCTACCCCCTGATACTTGACACCATGCAAGGCTCTAATTTTATAAATTTTATTAATAACAATAATTGGATATTATAAAGGTAGAATAAAATGTAGTAGACTTCTCGATATGAAAGAATGAAGGACGGAAGTGACAGTGTATTGTGTATAATGTATGTGATTTATTTTAAGATCCATGCTATGTTGTGCAAAGTGAAAACAATAACAATGTCAACACTGCCAGGTTATTCATTTATTTTTATTAAATATGGAGACTAAATAATGTAATTAATAAATTTTCAAGCCGAACATGTATTAATTCTAATGAACAATGCCATATTATGCAGTATTCATTTTTGAAAGTTTATAATAAGCGATGCTCCGGGGGGAGGGGAGGGGACGGGGTGGGGGGGGAGGCGCAAGGTGGAAGTTTCACCTAGGGCGCAAAATATCCTTGCATCGGCCCTGGGGTTACTGATCCTGAAAGCAGGGCCATGAAAAATCTCACACACTTGATAAGACATGGGAAGAGTTCCCTAGAGATTGGCATGGCTTAAGTCATCATTTTCTGCAGGAGATAATTTTGGTCAATTCCGGGATTCCAAAGCCAGAGGGGACCATTGTGATCATCTGGTCTGGCCTCCTGTATCACACAGGCCATAGGACTTCCCCAGAATAATTCCTGGAGCAGATCTTGTAGCAAAACATCCAATCCTGATTTAAAAATGGCCAGCGATGGACAATCCGCCACAACACTTGATAAATTGTTCCAATGGTTCATTGCCCTTCCTGTTAAAAATGTCTGTGTTATTTCCAGACTGAATTTGTCTAGCTACAATTTCCAGGCAGGAAAAAATACATGAGAGAGGTACTGACAACCTCCAGCTTCCAGGTAAATGACTTTCTCAAGTGGTTGGTGTAGCTTAAAGGAGGGACCTGAATGAGGAGCTCATATGACAGCAGAGAGTGGAGGGAAGGGAAGGACAGAAGGAGAAAGTCCAGGGGGAGTGGGAGGAGCCGAGCAGGGGAGCAGAGAAGTGAAATCTGTTTATTGCACTGCAGTAGAAGAGTTCTGAGGTACAGTACTAACCTTAAGTCAGTGGTGTTAAATGTGAAGTTACATCAATTTTAAAATTATTAGTAGCAGCTAATGATGATTTATTCTAGTGAAACACTCATTAATCTGGAGTAGAATTTCTCCTTGCATCGGCCTTCCCCTCCCGAACCCTTCAACATAACAGCCTCACCTCCTCTCTGGGGAGTGAACGGTTTGAAGTGGCAGCTGTTTCCTCTGCTAGGGCTTCCTGGTGGACAGCTGCTGTGTGATCATCATTCCAGCTTGCCCTGCTTTGGTGTATTGTTGAGGAGAGCTGCAGGTGTGTTGCCTTCTTTTGGCCCGCCCTGTTGTTCCCACCTGCTTTGTGCCTCATTGTTGTGGGATGGAGCTCTTTGCCCCTGTGGGCTTTGAGGCTTAGATTTGTTTCTTTCTGTTATGCAGGGCAGTAAAGTCAGATGCTTGTTAGCCGGCTTATAGCATAGCAGACACAGCGGAAATCTAGTAATGTATAGGTACTGGAGACCGTTTCCATATTGCTCGCACAGTTTGAGACAGAGTAACTGGAAGCAGGGCTGGCTCCAGGTTTTTTGCCACCCCAAGCAAAAAAACAAAAAAGCTGGAGTGCCATCCCTTGAAAAGGGCCGCCCCACGCACATGCTTGGAATGCTGGTGCCTAGAGCCCCATAGGACCTAAGACTGCAGTTTCTGCCTTATTAATTGAAAAAAGCTAGTCTGCTAGGGAAAGCGACTGGTGATAGAGCAACGTACACCCAGTGGATCCCAAAACGCTATTCAAATATCTGAATTGTAAACAAATTTGCTTCACTGGGATTGCACAGGTGTGAAGAGAGCTGTGTGTTTGTCTCTGTGTATGTGTACAGAGGCAAAAAGCTACATACAGTATTAACCTGAATGTTCCACTTTTCCAAGAGGCATGTGATGTGTTTGGTATTCGAGCTAATAGAAAAAATGCCAATTATTTTTCCTGGGAAAATTTGAAAAATGTCATGTTTGAATTTTTTCCATGAAGTTGATTCGCCCCCTCCCCCAGATTTTAAAAACCTACGTCTAAAAAAATTGCTTTTTGAAAACGGAAAACCAAAACTTTTTACCTTAAACAACAATTTTTAGAAAAAAATATGTGACTTCTGGTTTTTCAAGTGAAAAACTGGAAAATGTTATCCACAATGAAAATTTTCCATGTTAGAATTTGTTTTTATTAACAAAAGCAAGCAAACAAACAACACCAGACGAGTGGCCCAACTCTAATTGAGTTCCCATCTCTTTGTTAGGGAAGAAAATGAATTGTTGTTATTACAGTAGCATACAGAGACCCTCATTAGGATGAGGACCTAATCATGCAAAGCGCCGCCCAGACACATATAAAGGAGTATTGACTTTATTTGAACAAGTCACTTCCCTTCTGTTGCCTCTGTTTCCCCTATTCCCAACAAGTCATTGGTGTGGTCCATGATACTGCAAAGATTAACGTTACTGCTGCAAGCCATGACATTGATTTCAGTGGGAATAATGGTAAAAGCCTACATGTAAGGGATGAAGATGTCGAAAGAGTTCTTTTCAGTGCTGCTGTGCTGAGTGGGTCTGAAACTGATTGGGACGGTATGCGGAGCTCTGTAACACCTTGAATTGCCTCTTTCAAATCCAGAAGAACACAACCTGCAGCGCTTAGGGGCATGGAAGTGGGATACTGAACCATGTCTATCTGGGGCACCCGACTGGAATGCAGACTTATATGGAGATATACCTATCTCATAGAACTGGAAGGGACCCTGAAAGGTCACGAAGTCCAGCCCCCTGCCTTCACTAGCAGGACCAAGTACTTATTTTATCCCAGATCCCTAAGTGCCCCCCTCAAGGATTGAACTCACAACCTTGGGTTTAGCAGGCCATGCTCAAACCACCAAGCTTAGGCAGTGAATGAAAGTTGTTACCCTCTGATTGCTGAGCTTGAGGCCTGGTGGATCCCTGAGGGTATGTTTACACTGCAGTGCTGTGTGTGTGTGTGATTACAGCACGTGTAGACATACCAGAGCTAGATCAAAGCTAGTTGCAGGAGCATGGGTGTCTGCATGGGCTAGACCCCTCCAACCCTGTGTACATACTCCAGTGGCTGCCGCCGGTGGTACCTTGGCTTCACTGCTGTTGTTACTTGAGTTAGCAAAATCAAAGCTAGCTTGGGTATGTCTATGCTGGGGTGGCCACCTTTCTAATTGCTGGTAACTGGACCCCCGAGGCCCCGCCCCCTGCACGGCCTCTTTCCTCGAGGCCCCTTCCTCGTCTCCGCCTCATCCCCCCAGGCCCTGCTCCCTTCTCTGCCTCTTGCCCCCAAGGCTCGTTACCTGTTGCTCCTTTTCTTCAATCCCCCCATCACTCACTGGATTGTCTCAAGGAGCCTGCCTGCAGGTAGGCAGCGGCCCCGGCTGAGCAGGGGCTGGCGCGGGTTAATGACCTGGTGCCTGCGGTAACCGGACTTTTGGTTCCAGTGCCATTTAGCGTGGCCAGATCCCCGAAAACCGGACTCTCTGGATAAAAACCGGACGGGTGGGAACCCTAGTCAATGCATGGTGCAGTCACCACCCCACTGCAGACATACTTAGGGTTAAATTCACCCCTGTGCAGAGGGTAGGGTTGCCAGGCGTCTGGTTTTCGACCGGAACGCCTGGTCAAAAAGGGACCTTGGCGGCTCCCTGCCTGCCCTAGCTCCGCATGGCTCCCGGAAGCGGCCACAGGGCCCTTGCGGCTCCTAGATGCATGGGAGGCCGGGGAAGCTCCGCGCGCTGTCCACGCCCCGATGGCCAGCTCCGCAGCTCCCATTGGCCGGGAAACGTGACCAATGGGAGCTGCGGGGGTGGCACCTGCAGGTGTGAGCACAGCACGCAGAGCCTCCCTGGCCGCCCATGCAGGGCCTGCAGGAAACTGGCAGCCGCTTCCTGGGAGCCACGGTAAGTGCCACCGGGACCCCGCACCCTGAACCCCCTCCCGCACCCCAACCCCCTGCCCCAACCCGGAGTCCCCTCCTGCACCCAAACTCCCTCCCGGAGCCTGCACCTCGCACCCCCACAACACCCTACCCTAGACTGGAGCCCCCTCCATCACTCCAAACCCCTCATCCCCTGCCCCTCCCCAGAGCCTGTACTCCCAGCCGGAGCCCTGACCCCCTTCCCACACCGCAACCCCCTGCCCCAGGCCGGTAAAAGTGAATGAGGGTGGGGGAGAGCGAGCGATGGAGGGAGGGGGGATGGAGCAAGCGGGGGCGGGTCCTTGGAGAAGGGGAGGGGCAGGGGTGCTCGTTTTTGTGCGATTAGAAAGTTGGCACCCCTAGCAGAGGGCCAGCGCAAGTCCTATGCACCACTTAAAACTTTATTTTACAATTCACCCAGCCGACAGATGTGTACACCAAACAAACCACCCTCATGACTGAAACCCTTATTGCCAGCTTTGGCTGGAAAGGTCTGGACTGAATCACTTACAGAGGCTGAATTCCCTTCTCAGCCCTGGAAAGGGGTTCCACCCTCCGGGTTGCGTCACAATGACAGGAGACACAGAGTGGGGGTAGCCTAAATTCCTCCTGCCTTTGCTGTCCCTTGGATAAACAGTCTTCCAGCACATCGGTCTGCAGGCCTGTTGGTGGAACGTCTCTCACCAGAGCTTCAGTTTGCTTAAAAAAACCTTTAATTAAAAAAAATAATAATACAGATTGCATCCTGCATAGCTTTTGTTTGCACCCACTTTCCTGCCCTCCCACCCCACCCCATGGGCTTATTATAAACTGCTAAGTGATCATTGTGAACAACCAGAGAACTGGAGCAGTCTGGACTTCTCTTATTGCATCAGGTTTGTGAGCTATGGGAGAAGGAAGTGTCTCCAACTTGCTTCGGAAAAGCCTGCCCTCTGGAGAGAGCAAACAGCAGGTTTGCTGTCAGATGAATGTTCAGTTCAGTCTCTAATGGATGGACAGAAGCTCACAGCCAGAAGTCCAGAATTAGATCTTTGTAGGCAAATGGTAAATACAGATTCCCTTTGGGACCAAAGGGGAATGGAATCTGTCATCTAAGGCACCAAGCACAGTAGAGTACAAGTCCTGCGTTGTGAGTAAGCTTAGAAGGTGGAAGGATTCGATTTTTATCGGGGAGTGTCGGTAAACGATGAAAAAAATATTTCCATTGATGAAAATTGAAATGTACAGATAGAAAAAGTTAAAAAAAATACTCTTCCTGAGAACTTCTTAGGCTACGTCTTCACTACCCGCCGATCCGGCGGGTAGCAATCGGTTTATCGGGGATCGACTTACCGCGTCTCGTGAGGACGCGGTAAAATCGATCCCTGATGGCTCTACCGTCGACTCCGGAACTCCACCTCGACAAGAGGCGGTAGCGGAGTCGGCGGCAGCGCGGCAGCGGTCGACTTTCCCGCGTCCTCACCGCCAGGTAAGCCGACCTAAAATACGCAACTTCAGCTACGGTATTCACGTAGCTGAAGTTGCGTATCTTAGGTCGGAAGTCCGCTGTAGTGTAGACCTAGCCTTAGAAACTGTCATGAAATAATTATCTGACACTGCCATAATTTCTTGCAACTGTGAAAATTTAAATTGATAAAAATAGAAAAAATGCTTAAAAATAAACATTGATACTATCCATCAAAATTATTAAAAAAAATATCAAATTCTGCCAAGCTTGATTATGAGGCATCGTAGACTAAAGAAGGCTCCGTTTTGTGAGTTCAGTCTTAACCTATGAAGAGATTTGATGCTACAGGGATACCTGTTGCCTTGTTTCTGCCTGATTGTAGCACCTTGCATCAGAAAATCTCATAGCGCTTTACAAATATTCAAGAATTATTAAATCAGTTGAAGAAATCTGACAAGCCCCTTTGAGAGAGAGAGAGAGAGAGAGAGAGAGGTATACTATCTCTGTTTTATAGATGGAGATATGGAAGCCTAAAGAGGTTGGAACTTACCCACAGTCCCACAGGAAGTCTATGGTGGAGCTTCACTGAACTGCGCTGTAAACCACAGGGCAATCTTTCCTCTTCATAGTTTCTTAAGCTCTGATCTTGCAGTGAGCGGTGTGCAGGTGCGACTCCTGTGCGTATGTTCAGTTCATTACAGGATTGGGGCCTTTGAAATGACAGCCTTTTCTTCTGCAGCGTAAGGCAATAGCGTATCCTTCCTTATGTTGATATCCAAATAAGAAATCTGAATGTGTGTGAAAGGATGCTGTCAGCTTAGGTTAGGCTCAATTTTTTTAAAGTTACAAAATCTAAATATATATAAATAAAACAATAAAAACAGAAAAACACACACACACTTCTTTCCCTGGGCCCTTGTGGATGAGGGAAAACCCACAAACACAATAGTATTGTGCTAGTGGCCAGATCCCTGAAAACCGGACAGTGCTAGTGCGGCAGAGCTAGGCAACGAGACAGACAATAGCAATGCTGAAAAAGATTAGGTTAGTTTCACTGTCCATGCAAAATATACATTTCTGAAAAGAACAGGAGTATTTGTGGCACCTTAGAGACTAACAAATTTATTTGAGCATAAGCTTTGGTGGGCTACAGCCCTTTTCTTCGAAAAGCTGCAACATCCATTAAATGCTTAAAATTCTTTTAGCTTTCATCCTCTAGGATAGAGGTGGGTAACGCAGGAAAGGAGATGTACAAATATGGAGTTGAAATAAAGAATGCGTAAGGCGTTTTTAGTGGGGAGTAAAAGGAAAAATTAAGAGCGTCTTTATGAGGTCTCCTACCTGCTCCCCTCTCCCCCTCCCTCCAAAAAATGGATACATAGCCAGGGAAGGATAACAGGGTAAGGAAAACTCTGGCCCCATAAATTGCACAAGGATAGATTCTGTTTAAGATCCATTGGTCTTTTTTCCTGTGTGTAATAATCTCTAACACAAGTTGTGATCAAAGTTTGGACCTGGAATCCTTAGTACCAATGCACAGACTTTGAACTATCACTGAGCTTAAAGGAGATAAATTAGCTGTCAGGAGTAGTGTAGGCTTTTATACTTTATATGGATTAGCCCAGGGGTTCTCAAACTGGAGGTCGGGACCACTGAGGGGGTCGCGAGCTGCCAGCATCCACCCCAAACCCCGCTTTGCATCCAGCATTTATAATGGTGTTAAATATATTAAAATATGTTTTTAATTGATAAGGGGGGTTGCACTCCTAGGCTTGCTATGTAAAAGGGGTCACTAGTACAGAAGTTTGAGAACCACTGGACTAGCCATTAGCAGATGGCTTCTAGTGCCAAGGAGGCGAGTGGGAAGCGAGTAGGTAGAAGGGTTAGGAAATACAGCTCTCAGGGATTGTGGGATAACATCGGAGGATTATCAAAACCTGGGCTCCGTAACCCTTCAGCTATATCCAGACTGTAAAGTAGGTGGATTAGAGCTCAGTTTATAGCAAAACCCAAGCTCTAACCTATACCCCTAGCTGGGCAGGCAGCCCTGGGTTCAAAACACCTATGCATCCAGGTTTTTAAGGGGTTTGTGTGTGGACAGAAGGGAGTTTGGGCTAAAAACAGGGTAAGAGTCTGGGTAAACCCTTCTGTGAAGACATACTGGGACCCAGGAACCTCTTGGTGCCAACTAGCAAGGGGCACAGAGACAGTGCATAAGGGACAGGACTCCTCTGAGTCTGGTATTCACCAAAAGAGTGTCATGGGAGGTCTCAGATAAAAGCTGGTGCCACACAGGTCATCAGTATCATGGCAAAAAATATGTACGGAGGTTGTGTAAGCAGTTATGTATATACACTGCAAATGTGTTCTTAAAGTCTGTGGCCAGGGACTCGTCACCAGCGAAGGTGAAAAACTGGTTTTCTGTCAGACAAAACGTTAATCTAGCTGTTTACATGTAAATTAAGTATTGTATAGTTCCCAATGGGTCTCCTCTCACCAGTCTGGACTTAATGCTAATAAAGATTTGTAAAAACTTCATAGAGAGAGAAGTAACAGGAAAAGCAAGCAGCAAAGTGAGAGGGGTCTGACTATCTTGAGGTTCACCTCAAAGGTTTGTTCTCATATATTTAAGGAACAAAAAAGACACCTTGTCATCCTTTTCCGAGGAAGTGAATAGACAGTGAGTTTACTTCATGAAAGAAGGGTCTCAACCAGGTTTGGATGAAAACACTAGAGAGAACGTTGGGTGAAACAAGCTTTTTTTGGCTTGAGGGTAACCTGTGAGCTAAGTTTCGTCTCTAGCAAGCATATTACGGTTTTGTTTTATATGTAACCATTTGTCTCCAGTATTCTTCCTCACTATTATATGAATCTCTGCGCTTTGATAACACAATTCTTCTTGCTTTCACTATAAATATATCTAAGAGCTGTGGTGTTAAGCAAGGTGATAGTCCTGAGTGAATCTTACAAGCTGGCACAGCAGGCCTGGTAATTCTGACAGTGTCCAATGGATAAGGGGCTGCATGCGACAGGGAATGCTGAGAGGACTCGAGGCTTGGTTTGTGCCTTTCACTAGACTGTACAGAGAGAGCAAGGCCTGTGGAGGCCTGAAAGGCAGAGCTTCTGCTGCTGGAGGCTGATGGTTTCAGCTGGAGGCTGATGATCCACTGCAGGCATGGATAAGACTGCCTCTGCTAAGGCAGATGGTGGTGAGGTGCCTCACAACTCTGGGTACCCTTGGGGATCATCACACATACCCTAGCAGAGGACGTAACAGATGCTTTACAAGTGTGTTACACATGGAAGTCTGAAAATTCTTATTTTCTTCAGGCCTCGCATTGCCTTGTCCAACAGAGACATGGTGGAGGGTTTGTTGTTCTCTCTTAAAAGGTTAACTCAACTTTAAACAATATATAGGCACAAAAATCAAATTAAAAAGAAAGATACCAAGATAGGAAAGATACCAAACCAAGAAGTCACTGATAATGAATGGAAGGTGAGAAATGATATTAAATGAGATATTCAGTTATAGGCTTCCTAACATTAAAAGCTGTTCCATCTTGTCACGCTTGAGAACCACTCTCAAATTGTTCAATCAAGAAGTGAATGGATTCAGTGGTCTATAATATGAAGTTGTGCAGTCACCCTTCTGATCTTGAAAGCTTATTTTAACGTCTAGGGTTAATACATACGGGTGATTGCCATTATATATTACATATAAGATATACGTTGCCACAGTAAAATAACGTAGGAGGTAACTGGCAAGTTTTTTTAATGGTGGTCACTGCATTTGAGAGTTTTCTGTTTATAAACTTTTGCATACTCAGCTATATTTTCTGACTATAGCATGTCATCTAATAATTTTACAAACTGGGTTTAGTTTGGTTATTAGTTAGTTGGTACCAAAATAATTGGTTCATGGAGACCTTGAAACAAGGTGTGAATAAAATGTGTTGCCTGCTAGCCAACCCGCAAGAGTCATTAATGGACAGACCAGTTTTGTGCATCCTGAGCTCACCGTGATGTATTGCAATTGAGAAAGTGAGGATTGGAGGTAGACACAGGTCAAAACGCAACATGAACGTTCCTATAAGTGACATTCCATTCCACCAATGATCACATGCCTATACTACCTGCTCCCAAAGCCGCTTCCTTTCTGACACAAGCCCATATCCACACGCCAGCTTCTTAAGACGAAATTCTCAACCTTTACCGTTTTGTCCAGATGTTGTGTGTGTATATATCGGTGTTTGCCATATAAATCAGATTTTTCTTTCACAGTGGCCATGTTCAACTTGTCCTTCCACTATTCCAGGAGCTCCATCCACAGTGGCTGGGGGAATGGTGGGACACAGCTAGGTTGAAAGGCAGAGGGTATTGAAGCTGGCGGAGGCGCTTAGACCTGCTGCAGTGCTTTTAGGGAAGGTTCCCCCCCATGAGGCACTGCTGAATGTAGCTTATGAACCCTGGGTGGCTACTACCCCTCTGGTCCTCCTCAGAGAGTGGTTCAAGCCTGTCCTCTTGCTTCCTTCAGGAGCTGCACAGAGCACTGGATGATTTCGTGCTCCGTTAGCAATAGCACAACGTTCAGTTGCCTGATTTAGGTCCATGATTTAGGTCTAACTTGCTTCATAGAAAGCAAGGCCTTGACTCTAAGGAAGATCATAAGGCATGAGATCCTTGATGGTTGAGTAAGCTGCTCCCCCATCTAAAGTCCTTTACAGTCGCATGGGGAATAGGATGCAATTCTAAAGCGGAGGGAAGGGAGACGGTGTGTGGTCCAATGGGAGAATGAGTAGCTATATGTCTTTCCATGTTTAGCCTGTAGAGACATCTATGTCATTCTTCAATCACTGTACTACTTGCTTCGCAATAAATTCCTTGAGAACTGAAATATGAGATAAATCCACCCTGCCCATATACTCGCGGAGCAGTGTTTTTCTGATCCTTTTAAATGTGACTGATGGTCATAGAAACTTGCTTAGAGACATTCCTGAAAGGGTGAAGGGAAAGGAAGGAGCAACGTAGTAATTGTAAATTAACGGTGGTCTCTAATAGCTCTGACCTTAGACCATCCAGTGGAGACCAATTAGTTACTGCATCTTTTATTTTTCTTTTAAGAAGCATAATGCTAAATTGATCAGTTGAGTCAAGGTCAGCTAAAAATTGAATACTTCATGTGTTACAGACTCCCTTCTCACAGGGTGATGGGCAAAATGGGCTGGGAAGTGGAATCAGGTAGGATGGAAAGCTTCAGTTTTTGTCCTGTTAACCCAGTAACCTGAGATATTAGAGCAGGCCTGCTTGGGAGAGTTAATTATTATTTGAATTACTGTAGTGCCTGGAGACCGCAACAGAGAAAGACATAGCAAGAGACCATCTTTGCCTTGAACAACTTACGGTGTAACTATGCAGGCCCAACAAAATGTGGGAGGGGGGCACAGATAGATGAATGGACTTGCTGACGGTCCCAAACAGGAAGTCTGTGGAGAATCCACAAATTGAACTTGCCTTTCCTGAGTCCCAATGTCTTTACTGCAGGACTATCCGGGTAAATCCCTAGATATCAATCACTAAATACCGGTAGATGCAGGTTCTAAAAGTAAGGGGCTGGATTCTGAGAGCGTTACTGATGTTAAGTAGCACCTTTCTCGATGAGTCCTGTTCAAACCGTTGGGATTACTTGCAGAGAGTAAAGTACTACTCAGGGTGAGTTGGGATGGCAGAATCAGGACCAAAACTAACAAGTGAAATGAAAAACAACACCTCTGTCTGGTCTATCTGTGAACAGAGGCTGAATGAGATCAGACTCCTCTGATCAAGAGTCTGGCAAAGGTAACTTCATATAATAAAGTAATTGACAAATCTTTGGCTAACTCCAAACCAATGAAAAACATGGATGTTATAATCCTATTATATATGGTCAAATATGTTTTGGCCCCTAAAGACAGCACGGCTACATAAATGGTCTGTTCATTCACTGCATGAGTCACATTAGACATCTTGAGTTTATCTGAGCAAAATCTGTTTTAGTGGAAACTTCTAGGCCCTGGAAGCTAAATGAGGATAATTTGGGGGCTAAATAAAGTGGGGGAGTAGCAACTGAACTATGTTTCACAAATATTTTGGAATCAATGTTGATAAGTGAAAGTGTCCTGTAATAATTTCAAATACAAGGTTATCTGTGAGTTTTTTCCAGCAAATTGTCATTGCTTCTCAGGGGCAGGGAACAGGTGGAATCTTTGGCTTCCATCTCGTCCAAAAGAAGCGTAAGTTTTGGTGACAGAAGATCTGTAAATATTTTATAGAATTCAGCAGGGAATCCATCTGGACCAGCGTTCTTTTTTTAGCCTTCACTTCTCTTATGGCTTAATTTTATCCACAGAGAACAACAATCTTAAAACTTCTTGAATTGACTTTGAAAATGCGTTTTGAGACAACCCCTCACATTAATGGAATAGAAGCATGTATTTATTTAGATCTATTTAAAATGGGCCTATCCATCCCCTTTGAAGCTTGTATGCTCTTGGTTTTACAATAAAAGCATTTATTTACAGCAAACTGTGATATAGACAGCACCCCGCAGAATCGAACTGATGTAACTGTTTATAATACTCAGATGAAGTAGCAGCAATATCCTTTTTTTCCTCATGAGTATTTAATCATTACGGGCCAAATTGTGCTGCCTTTGTTTACACAGAGCACACCTTACTCCTTGAGCGGTCTCATGGAAGTAAAGGAAACTATACAAGGAATAAAGTATAATGATGAGTATGTGTGTCCCAATCTAGCCCCAGGCTCTTTAAAATTCATGGAACTTTTTGGTTTAATTGCTTAATTTTATGTTTGGAGTTATAACAATTCAACTGTGCTTCAATTCCAATGTTTTATTTCATTTCATGGCCTCTGACTTGGGCAACATATAGATTGTTTTGAAGGCTCCCCTGCCTGATAGAATCTCTCATTGTTGCTTTTGTGGTTCCCTTTATAGTCTGGAAAAGGAGATTTGGGTTCAGATTTGAAAGAAAACAAAACCCCCAACATTCTATATTTAATGTAAAGGTAGTGTTTTCCATCTTCCTATAGGAGATTTCTCTTTAAGGTTTTTCCAAATAAAATTAGGCATGATCTGATGAGACAATATTCTCTACTGAGAAAATAACAATATAGGGGAGCTAGGAACTGGAGTATGAATTTGGATACTAATAAGATACAGATCCTTGAATGCATACTGTGAGGGTTTAGAGAAAGAGTCCTTCTCTTTGGGATTAACTAGCCATCATAGATCATCCAGACTTGACTTTCTAATCAGTGATTTTAAAGCTTTATGAGCCTTGGGAGGTGTATAATGTGCCATGGATCTGTACTCCTAGGCACTGTCAGTGACTGCAGTCATTTCCACAATGTAAGTGAAAGAGCAACAGATAGTAATACTTCTACTGAAAACCCTGCTGACCAGATGAGTATTTTGTTTCTGTTCTTGGCTGGGGAGAATAATTCATCTGAAGCTGAGATCTTGCCACTGTTTCAGTTCCAGAATCAGAATAGGATACGTCTCTTGAAACAGTACAATCAATCAGATTCAAGAGTGGTTTGCATCATTTATGAGCATGTTTGCTTTGCATTCTAGTCTCTCTACCGTACCCATCCCCATCTTGGAACTCCCTAGTGGTTCTGGTAATTTTCCCGCCTCTGAATATATTTTGCCTCCTCAAAAAATGGAATATTTACTTATTTTTCCATTGGATGTATTGGCCTTTGAGCATTACACAAGAATATTTATTACCCTAGGCAGCTGTAGGCTGAGAGTAAATTCATAGACTCTGAGTCCAGAAGGGACTGCCATGATCATGCGCTCTGAACACCGGGATATGCAGATTGAAGCCGGATTGAAAGTACGTCTTTTAGAAAGATGTCTAATCTCATTTTAAATGACAGTGAGTCCACCACCCCCCTTGGTAAACTGTTCCAGTGTTGAATAGCCCTTACAGCTAGGAAATTGCATCTGACGTCACGGCTGAATTTGTCTAACGTCAGTTTCCAGCCATTAGATCTTGTTATGCCTTTGTCAGCAAGGTTGAACGGCCCTCCCCTGTCACATCTTTGTCATGTGTAAGTACCTGTACACAGTGATCAAGTCACCTTCCAGTCTTCTCTTTTCCCAGCTATTAAATCATGCAATCCAAATGCATTTAACTAGGAACCAGCCTGTTTCCATCGCTATTTTTAATAGAACTCTGCAGGAGGAGGCTGGTAGAGTGGTTCTCCATGTGCTAATCGTAGGCCCGTCACATGATTGCAGGAGTGCAAGAACCATGACTGCCCCTAAGGAGGATGCAGAACTCTGGCTACACAGAGAGACAATTTCATATGAGTAACACTTTACATCTGCCATCTAAGGCTCTCAAAGCACTTCCTTCTGAATTCTCACAACACCCCTTAAGGTGGTTGTTTGTATCCGCATGTAAATGGTGAGTAAACTGAGGCATGGAAAGCTAATGACTTCTCAGCCCTAGTGAAAATGAGACCCAAGGGGTCCTAAAGTAAGGCTCCTCACTTGGAGTCTAGGCACCTATATAATAAGTGGCAGCTTTCATTCTCAAGCTCATTGCTTCAGAAAGCCAGGCTACGTATATAGGAGCCTAAATGTGGATTGAGGAGATAAACGGTAGGCACCCGTTTTGGAGAATTTCGATCTGTGTGGTTAAAGCTAAGCACCCCAAACGAGAGGTCACATTTGAAAACCCCGCTGTGCGAGGCACTGTGGAGTAAGAGACTCCCCTGGCTTGAAGAGCTTGCAGTCTAAATAGACAAGACAGAGACAAGGTAGGAGGGGGAAGAGGTACAGAGAGTGGAAGTGACTAGTGTCACATGGCCGGGACGTGGCAGAACAATGATTATAACTCCTACTCCGATGCCCTGTCCGCTAGTCCAAGCTGCCTACGTGCCTACGTGATGGCTACTATCTTGGCTGGCTTTCTACAGCTTAAGCTAAAGAGCCAGGCTCGGTAGCTGGGGCTGTGACAGACTCACTTTCTGTGTGGATCAGGCAAAGAGAGGGACACACATGACCACTGGTGTCAAGTATCAGAGGGGTAGCCCTGTTAGTCTGAATCTGTAAAAAGCACATTGACCACTGGGTTGCTCTCTACATGAGCTACCATCTCTGCCAGGAATTCTCTTTCCCATTTGTGGTCCTACAGAGGAGGGGAAATTACCAGAACCACGAGGGAGCTCCAAGATATGGGGATGGGTACGGTAGAGAGACTAGAATGCAAAGCAAACATGCTCATAAATGATGCAAACCCCTCTTGAATCTGATTGTCTGATTTATTCTTATGTGTCTCCTCTTCCCTTCCCTTCAGCCCATCACCAATGCCTATTTATTTTTCTTGGTCAAATCTCCTTTATTCACCATTACTTTTTCTGCTGGTTCGCTTATTGTACATGCTATTTCACGCTTTTCATTTCATTCTTGAGATTTCCGTTTCATTTTCCCATAAAAACACTTTTCTTCAGTACAGGCAGCTTGTAGCTGTAATTTTCCTGGATGTTTTTTTCTGCTTCTATAGATCTGGACGTCTTTATATATATATGTCTATATTTGGTAATATAACAAAAGAGAAGGGTGCAATAAGATATTTGAATTACAAGTGTTTTGGACCATATCCTAACTCCATTACAGAGGGTTTTTTCCATTGCTATTTATTCATTCGTTGTAAAATGGCATTTTCGTAAAGGTTTGAAAAAAACTGTCAAACAAACAAAAAATCATGTTTAAAAATGCAAAATGGGAGGAAAAATATCCTATCAATTCTGAAATCCTGCCCTATATGTGGTATTAATTCACAAGAACAAACAAGACTAAACAAACAATAATAATAAATCGGGGCCTATTAGGTTAAATGAGCTGGATATGGAATAACATTTAGCATTTATATTTCTTTAATGTATGTATTTTCATTAAAGTTATAAAAGAAAACGAAAACCCTAAAAATCCCATCTGTTGAAGGGACTAAGAACCCTGGCCATAAATAACAAAAACGAATAACATAAAACAGCCAGCAGAACACAACACACCCCTTTCCACCTCCATCTGATTCGTCTCAGAGCCCATAGCACTGTATGCTTTCACAGCTGGGTGACAATCTGGGTCCAGACACCCCCAGGGGAGATTGGGCTGAGGGTGTGAACCTCCAAAGAATAAACAGTTGAATCAGCTGGTTGTGGTATAAAAATATGTTGGGTAAGATCTTTTGTGAAAGCTTGTAGTGTCTGAACTTGATAGTCATTGTGAGATATGTGCTTAGATTGTGGTTATGAATTGATGTATTTGTGTAGATATACAGCTGAGCTCATAATTTGTGCTGCAACATTCAGCTCCACCTTACAACAGGGAGGTGGTCAGACAAGCAGGGAGGGGCCGCCTCTCCAGCCAGATGAGACTAGCTCCAAGCACCTAGCATTGTACATAGAGTGGCCAAGTGCCCAGTTTTCGACTGGAAAGTCCGGTCGAAAATGGAACCTGACAGTGTCCAGTCAGATCTACTGACTGGACACCCAAAGTTCAATTATTGTGGGTAGGAGAGGTGGGGAGGTGCTGAGTCATCACCCGTACCAGCCCCCACTCAGCCGGGGCACCTCCTACCTGCATTGGGTGGCTGCAGCTCCCAGCCCTGGCTCCGCAGACGAGTCCCTCCTGACCCGGGTGGTGAATGGAAGGGGAAAAGCAGCGAGCGAGCAGTGATGGGGAGGGGAGAAGAATAATGGATGGGGGCAGGGTCTCGAGGCAAGAGGCTGAGTGGGGTGGGGCCTCGGGGGAAGAGGCGGGCCAGGGGAGATTCAGGCACTCCTGCTGGAGTGTCTGGTTTTTAAATATTACCAACTTGGCAACCCTAATTGTACAACCCAGGAAAAGACAAACGATGGACCATTCGAGTTAATGGAAAGACATTGAAACTGAAAAGAAAACCCCAGTCTTGGAAACTGAAGAAAAGAGGGAGTTTCCTTCACTCTGAATCACCATGAGTCCTCCTGCCAGGAGGAAGAGGGGGAGAAAAAGGAGGTGGGGGAAGCTTTTTAAAAGCTGGCTTGTGGCTGAGGATTTTTATCCAGAAATCATGGACAACTATCTAGGCGGTGTGTCCCTGAAATGCTGGATCTCCTCTCTGATGGGGGTACACTGAGAAACAGTTCAGAGAAAATAGGTAACTTGTATTAGAAAAGAGAATTTTGCAAACAGAGATGTGGAAAACCTGAAGCTGTGCCTTTGTTCATTTTCTGTGTAACGTGTATGTCTCTGCTTTTCCTTACTTTTCATCTTTGAGTCTGTGATTTTTCTGTCAAATAAAGTTTTTATTTATTTTTTACCCCAAGTAAGTCTCTGTTGTGGAACCTCTGTGAAGTGTGTGTGTGCCAAAATGAACTGATAACTGGGGGCAGGTTTCACTCCTGCCGGAGTGATGAACCAGAGGGGAAAAGTCTGCGTCTGGTAGTTCAGAACTTGAGGTGGTCAGATTTGGGGAGACTGGGGATCAGAAGGGCTGTTGGGGTCACCATGCAAAGAGGAACTAGGATTCTGGACACCGGGGTGAGACTTTTATGCTTATAGGCTGGCTATTCGTGTCAAGGTTCTGACATTAAGGCAGCGAAGGTTCCAGGACAGGTGGTTACAGAAACTCCTTACTGCTCTGAATGATCCCCAAAACATCACAAGCTGCGGTATGACTCACAGCAGCCC
>NW_020664409.1:108024365-108051273 GCF_002925995.2 Terrapene triunguis | reverse complement strand
CACACACAAGCAAGCCATGGAGGTCGCGGGGGAAGCATTACACAGTACCAAGGGAGAGAAGCCAAACAGGTTCACCCTAAGGTTACCTGGGGGTATCCTGGTAGTGCTGCTTCCATGGCCGTGTGCAGACTGGCAGGCTGCAATGTCAGTTACTCTTAGCAAATGCACTATTTGAGATGACTTGTTTTGGCCCCTGTGCCTTCCCTTGAAGATCAGACCATTGTCTTCCCCCTCTGCCCTCTCTTGTGTTACCCAAAGCCATTCTCCTTCCAGCTGAGCAGAACTGGATGGTATTTCCTCTGCATCTCAGCATCCCCACTGCCCCAGAGCCCTCAAGGGTTGTGATGAAGTCAATTTGAGGGTATTACCATGGAATTCAGTGGTAACAGGTTCTAATTACTTCTTTCTGGCTAGATCACAGGGCCTGTACACATCCTTGAGCTCTCTGCTGCTTTTGAGACTAGTTCACTAGATCTTTTCCAGGGTGGGTTTGATTTAAATCAAATTGATTTAAATCATCATTTAAATCACTAGTCAGGAAGACTCGATTTATTCATGGATTTCTACATAAAAGTGCATTCTTGTTGGTTGCTATAACCTTAATACATATTCTTCACAACTCAGAGATAGATGTCGGTTTCATTTTTAGAAGGCACACACTATTCATTTTTAAAGTGATTTATTTTGAAAACTTTTCAGATTAGTTTGACAGGTATATCAGAAAATGAATGATTGTTTGGTTATTTCATTTACCAAAGGTGATTGAAGCAGATATTTATGAAGTCATTGGGAGGTGAACTATCTCCAATTCAAGAGGTTAATCACTAATATTTGGAGGATTTTCTTGCCATGCTGTATTAGGAGGAGAACATCACCAGACAGACATTGAAATTGTTTTATTTAACTAAAACAACAACGTTATGTAGTCTGGATTTTTTTCTTCAACAGCAAACATATAATATTTGAACAAAACAAGCATATGAATTTTTGAATTTAGTTAAACATTCAAGTTTTTTAAAATCAGGTTTGTTTTTGTTAAAATTGTTTTTAACTAAAATAGTTAAATGAAATATTTAGAAAACAAAACAAAAATTAAATTGACTATGTCAGCCAGGTCAACATGAGAAACTTTAAATATTGGCTTCTGCAGCTAACTCAGTCATCTTCAACTTCATTTTCCTGTTTGTTCATAATCTGGAAAAGAAAAACAAGCTTTCTTGCTTTTTCAGGTCCCAAACGATTTCTCAATTGGGAATGAATGAGTCCAAAGGAAGAAAATACTCTTTCTACACTGGCAGAAGAAGCTACTGCTGTTAAAAGAGAGATTATCACTTCAACAATCTCTGAATCCAAGTGCTTAAGTGACTTCCACCTTCATTGGTGTGACTTTCTTTAAAACATCATCAGCAAACATTTCTTGAATGGTTCCTATACCCAAACTGGGTCTCTTTTACGGCCTGCTGCCATTTATAGATTTTCCCTTCCAGTTAGAGAATGGTATGGTAGATCTCAAATCAATGAAGGCTACACTTGGAAAGACCTCAAGACTTTTGGAATATGCTGCTCAAACCGTTTCACTTTTGTTTCTACTTCCTGTCCCTCCCTTCTCACATTTATTTCCAGACTTCTTCTCCTTGTCCAGCGCTATTCCACCCCCAACAATCTTCTGTTCATTGAACTTTTTGAAACTTTTCACTTTTAGAGAGAGGTGAGGGATTGACTCTGTGTACACAAATTAGCAGAGGGACAATAGGGTTGAGGTCTGTTATTTCTCACCTCTATATATTTATTTATTTATTTATTTAAATACATTGTTGCTGCTAACAAGCATGTTATCTCCCGAGGCACAAATCCACAGTTTGAGAACTGCAAAACTAAGCATGTCTGAGGGTAGCTTCTAGACCAGTGGTCTCCAAAGTGGGGTGCGCAAGAGGATCCTTCGGGGTGCGCGGCAGGAGGAGCGCCGCCGGAGCAGAGCCGCTTTTTTTTGTTTTTTTCCCTTCTGCAGTTCGGCCGGGAGTCCGAGCGGCTTTTTTTTTTTGCTTCGACAGTTCGGCCGGGAGCAGGGGGTGCGTGCTCAAATTTTTTTTACTGATGGGGTGCGCGATCAAAAAGGTTTGGAGACCACTGTTCTAGACTGAGCACTGAGTCCCATTGGGTAGATAGAAAGATTAACCAAATAATCTATACAGAAGCCCCTGGAACCCCATAAAATTGGGTCCTTAATCCATGAACTATTAGAACTCATTTACAAAACTTTTCTTAAACATTACATGAATATATTGTCTCATCCTATAGAATTAGAAGTTATAATCCCTATTCCATGATGAGAGATCTGTGAGCTATAATGTGTCTTAATTAAAACTCTTTAGATAGGTTTTTTCCTCAAAATGCATTTTATCAAAAAAATCCAATTGAAATAAAAATCCGTTTTTTAAATTTTTTTTTAAAAAAACCATTGATTTTTATCCACCCTGATCTTTTCCCCTTAGACCAGGGGTTCTCAACCTTTTTCTTTCTGAGCCCCCCCAACATGCTATAAAAACTCCCACGGCCCACCTGTGCCACAACAACTGTTTTTCTGCCTATAAAAGCCAGGACTGGCATTAGGGGGTGACAAGCAGGGCAGTTGCCCTGAGCCCCACGCCACAGGGGGCTCTGCAAAGCTAAGGTACTTAGGCTTTGGCTTCAGCCTCAGGTGGCGGGGTTCGGGGCTCTGGGCTTCAGCCCCATGTGGTGGGGCTTCGACTTTCTGCCCTGGGCCCCAGCGAGTCTAATGCCAGCCCTGCTTGGCGGCCCCCCTGAAACCTACTCGCGCCCCCCCCCCGGGGGGCCCTGCACCCCTGGTTGAGAACCACTGCCTTAGACCATGTATCTTTTCTTGGGTTCCCCCACATTATCCTGTCCGGTTATCCTGCTTCCCTGACCACTCCCTTTTAACTGGTGATCTGCCTCTCTCCCGTTGCCTGCAAGAGTCCCCCCAGGACTCTGTGCTAGACTCTTTCCCCAATTACGTGTATTGTAGCAGCACCGACAAACCCCAACCAAGATCAGGGCACCATGTGCTGGGCGCTAGATTTACACAGAGTAAAGCGACAGTCCTTGCCCCGAAGAGCCCTAAATAGACAAGACAGGCAAAAGTGTGGGAGGACAAACAGGCACAGAGAGGGGTAATGTGCCAAGGTCTCCCAGCAGTTCAATGGCAGGGCCATGACTAGGACCCAGAATTTCCTACCCACCCACGCTGCCTTTTGTTGCGGCTGACTCAGAAAGCTGGCTGTCCAGGAATGCCCGAGAGAAACTCTCCATGTCGCATTCCCATGGCCTGATTCTCAGAGATGCCGAGCACCTCCAATTCCAGCTGAAGTCAGGGAGAGCTGTTCGCACTCAGCTCTTCCGGACTTCAGGTCTTCAGTCTCTGGAGCCATCCAATCCCTGCTTCCTTTCTTCTTTTTCCCCACACCCACCTCCCCATCCAAACCCTTTAAACAAACAAAGAAAAGCGGTGGGGGGATGGGGGAGTGATTGCAAGAGGTTTTCATAATATTGTGACCTGAAATTTTAAAATCAGCTTAGAGGGAGTGTGAAGAAAAGTTGCAAGTTTTTTGTTTTGGGGGGGGGGGGGGGGGGGGGGGGGGGGCGGGAAATTCCTTGAATCCCTTTTAATACCTTTCCATTTTACTTTCCTTCCCTTCCCCCCCTTGCTTTAGTTAGTTTCCCAATTTACCAATAATGAGGAACTGGCTATTTGACAGTGAGTATTTGGACTGAGGCTTTGTCTTCACTGAAGAAAAAAAAAAAAGAAGGGTAACATTACCTGGAGATAGCATCTTGAGGTGAAATCCTACTTGAGTCAAGGCCCGGGTAGTTTTAACGTCCATGTAGCTAGGCAAGGTGGTCAACCCTATACCCAGTCTGTCTCCCACTTGGGGTTGACCTCAGCCGGCTACATCAAGATAAATTTGAAACTGCCAGGCATTGTCTCCACTAGGATTGTACATCAAGGTAGCTAACTTGATGTAAGCACAGCTTTTTTGGCAGTGAAGATAGACTGAATTGATGTTTGGGAGCTGATTGGTAGAGTCTCTTTTGTCCTGCATTTCTTCCATTTGCTTTGTGGAGTCTGAGATTTTAGTGACTTTTTTTGTAAAGCACTTATTGTTCAAGTCTTGGTGTTTTATCTCTTTTGTGACTCAGACCCATTAGCGAGGTGTTAGTTTCCCCCTCCGTATTCATGCATTGCTTCCCTTGTTGCTATCAGGTGCTGTCTGGGCATATCAGTGGGAGAATAAATCCCTAAGTATGCAGCTAACAAACCTGAACCAGAACCTCGGGTAGCCAGCTGAGATGAGGCTTTTCATCTTCTCCAGTTTATAATTGACAACCTGTTCCTTTTCTGTAACTCTTGGAATGGTTGACAGATATGGTTAGCTCGGTATAGCGTTAGCGCGTATGTTGGTTTTGAAGAATGGAATCTGTCTGCGTGATCTTGGGCTTCTTTTGGACACACACAACCAAATAAATAAATAAATTGCACTCATTATAAGTTGTTTTAAACAGTGGCTGACTGATAAGGAGTTTGCCTCTTTACGCTACCTTGTGTTGTCAGCAGTCTTCTCTGTGTCCCTCATAAACTTTTTGATGAAAGAGACTTTGAGATAGAAACTCAGATAGAAACTTTGACAGCAAAGCACTTATAAGGAGAAGATCAATCCAGTCATCTAGACCCTCTCTTCCTTCTTCCCTGATTGATGTGGGATTGTTCCCTACAATGTATTAGAATATTATCCGGTGCTTAGTTGAATTTATTATTGAGTAACTCGGGTGCTGGGTTCTTCCATCAATTCCCTTGGGTGAATATTTCACATTCTAAAAGATTCTATCTCACACAAATTCACCTTCACTTTCTATGCATTCAATTTCCTTGGATCGTCCTCGCAATTCCTCTCCCTCCTGCATCTTCATCCCTTTTCAAATAACTGCCGAGAGTTATCATATCCAAATTATTTGTACTTTGGCCAGACTATACTGCACATATTTCTTCCAATCCTTCCTGATAAATGGATGGGTGTCTTAAAAAAATGTGGGTTTAGATCATATTTTCCCTTCTAGTTTGCAAAACTGTTTGGTTTCTTGCCTGTGGACATTCTGTGTTACCGTCATTTCAAATAGTTGCTTGCATGATGGACAGGAAGCATCAGGGCTTGCTTATGCCACTTGGCGGTAACAAAAATAGTTTTCAAAATGTGCCACTCTTATGGAAAGATGTTTTTCTATTAATCAGTAACATTTGAAACAAAGGCAGTCCAAGCCCTGCATTATCTCATGACGGCAGGAGAAGAACTTCCAGTCCTAATACAGCCGCTGTGAAATGAAGTGGGGATCTTACTTGAGGGGGTGACTCTGAAAAAGATTTGGGGGTCCTGGTGAATAATCAGCTGTCATGAGCCCCCAGTGTGATGCTGTGGCCAAAAGGGCTAATGCTATCCTGGGATGCATAAAGGGGGGAATCTCAAGTAGGAGTGGAAAGGTTATTTTACCTCTGTAAGTTCTCTGGGGCAGCGACTGCTCTTTATTGTGTTTGTATAGGGCCTAGCCTAGCACAGTGGGTTGATCTGGTTGAAGCATCCAGGCATTGACACTCTTAATGTTCAATAATAGGTCAGAACTTGCACGGGGGAGAAGGGGGTGTCATGTACTGTACAGTCCTGTGTGCCTTTGAGAACCGCGAGCATTGGAAAATCATATTACTGTGCTTTGTTGTTACAGTATTTCAGCAATGGTATATTTTTCTTTATTCAAAATACAAGCACTTTACTTCACACCAGTCTCAACTGTGATTGGGGGCCGGAGGAAATGAGGAAAAGGATTTGAAAAATCACTTCTTATCACTCAGCCATTTAAAAACTGGCCAGGCCACCACCCCGTAGGGAATGTACTGTGTAAAGAACACTGCCCTGACTGAGGGAGGGGAAAAATGACTGCTCAATTTTTTTATTCCCCTTCTTCCACTCTCTCTGATCAGCACTTGTCTACACCGACAATGTGTCGACCTGAGTATGTCAACCTAAGCACTATGCCTCTTGCAGAGGAGGAATTATTAAGTTGGCGTAGCGGGTGACTTACATTGGTACGAGTGACATTTTAGTGTAGACGTTTACAGAGTTAGGTCGACGTAAGCTGCCTTGCGTCGACCTAACTCTGTAGTGTAGACCAGGCCTTAGAGAACTCCAGATTAGGGTTTCCAGGTGTCCGGTTTTTCACTGGAATGCCCGGTCGAATAGGGACCCTGGTGGCTCCGGTCAGCACTGCTGACTGGGCCATTAAAAGTCCATTTGGTGGGGCTGGCAGGCTCCCTATTTGGCTCTGCACGGCTCCCTGGAAGCGGTGACATGTCCCTCGGCTCCTAGGCAGAGGCATGGCCAGGGAACCGTGGCCAATGGGCGCTGCAGGGGTGGCACCTGCAGGCGGAGGCAGCCCACAGAGACACTTGGCTGTACCTCCGCCTAGGAGCCAAGGGACACTTCGCAGCTTCTGGGGAGCCCTCCGAGGTGAGTGCCGCCTGTAGCCCGCACCCCTCACCTCCTCCCACACCCCAAACCCCTGCCCCAGCCCTGAGCTCCCTCCTTTACCCAAACTCCCTGCCCCAGCCCAGAGTACCTTCTGAACCCTAAACCCCTCATTTCTGGCCTCACCCAGGAGCCTGCACCCCCAGCCCAGAGCCCGAATCCCCTCCAACACCCCAACTCCCTGCCTCAGCCCAGAGCCGCTTCTCACACTCCAAACCCCTTGGCTCCACCCCCGAGCCCGGAGCCCCCTCCTGCACCCCAAACCCCTCCTCCGTGGCCCACCCCAAAACCTGCACCCCAACCCCCTGCCCCAGCCCGGTGAAAATGAGCAAGTTGGTGAGGGTGGAGGAGAGTAAGCGACGGGGGGGTGGAATGAGTGAGCGGGGGCGGAGCCTCGGAGAAGAAGCAGGGTAGGGGCGGGACAAGAGTGTTTGGTTTTGTGCGATTAGAAAGTTGGCGATCCTAATCCAGATTGAAAAGATATATGTGGGGAGAGAAGTGATCAGAGGAATTATTCACCACTTGAAGAGGTCCCTTCTTTTCCTCTCTTTATTGTCCATAATAATGAATCTGCTTTTCCCTACTAGTTAAGATCTTCTCTGAGATATGGTAGAGCTAGATTTACTCCTTTTAATGATCTCCAATTAATAAATTATCTCCTTTTACTTATATTATATTATATTTAGAGGGACCTTTCAGATCCTTTGCATTTCATAAAGGATGTTGTTGTTTTTGAATCCTGGCTGAACTGCATGCTTTTAAAAATTTGTTTCTGTCTCTGACATCCTATGCGCTAATTTACAGCCCAGTCAGTCTGGGGCACGTGGCAGTGGGAGGAGTAGTTCAGGGAACATTAAAGCATGTTAAAAATAGTGAAAACGTAAGAAAGAAAATTGTGGCATGGGGGGAGGTTAAAAAAACAGTTTTGTGAGTGGTATAATGCACAGAGTTCTAGAGGCTTGAATTAATCAGAAGGGTTATATTAGGAATGCATTGGGCTTTAGGAGCCAGGTTGTCATCCTGTTCTCTGATCTCTGCTCCGCTGCTGACTCACTATGTAGCCTCGGTCAAGCCACTTCACCTTGTCCGTAAAACGGGGCTAATATTTTATTCTTTACTTCACAGGTGTGTTCCGTTTCAGTGTGCAAACCAGGGGATTGAGTGCATCTCGGCTGCTAGGTTCTATCCATGGCTTTAAAACGTCAATGCATTATGTACCATAGCGGGATGCGTTCTCAGTGAACGGCTCTCTTTTAATTAATTTAGAGACGTAAATAAGAAAATTTGTACTTGTGATCTGAGATTCCAGTAAAAGGCCTCTGCTGGGTGAATTAAAGAGTGGCTGTAGGAGCACATCTGGCAGCCAGAAGGGAGAAATTCTGGAATAGACCTGATTTTGTCCAGCAGTGGGTGGTCTCGAGCACAAGCTCACCCTCTTCTCTTTCCTTTTTTCAAGGAAGGGTTTGTACATAAGATCAGTGGCTGTAAGCATTAGCTGGATGCAGTGTTTCTGACATGTTATGTGGGGATCTGAGAGTAAATGTTGCTACTTTATCATTCTGACAGCTCTTGGAATGTGTGTGTGGTTTTGGCATCCAGGCGAGGGACTAAGAAGTCAGACTCACAAAAATTAGGGATAAAAATGGTCTCTGTCACTTGTTCACCTGCAGAAGGTTCTTTGGTGCCTTTGTCTTGACCAACGTTAAATGACTCCAGTGATGGCACTTGCATCTGGGAGGGGGAAGACTATGTCACAGTCTGAATGATTTCACCCTTAGGAAATGTTACCTGTTGTTCACCTGTATCTTTCCTTTGCTCAATTTCACCCTCCTTGGACCATATTTAACCACTCTCCTCCCTCCTTACTTCTTACAGCTATTTGGAAATATTTCAGGGGAGTATCTTCCACTAATTGTTAGATAACAATAACCATTCTACAAAAACAACAGGGAGTCTGGTGGCACCTTAAAGACTAACAGATTTATTTGGGCATAAGCTTTCGTGGGTAAAAACCTCACTTCTTCAGATTTTTACCCACGAAAGCTTATGCCCAAATAAATCTGTTAGTCTTTAAGGTGCCACCAGACTCCTTGTTGTTTTTGTAGATACAGACTAACACGGCTACCCCCTGATACTTAATAACCATTCTGTTATCCTTCACGGCGTTCAAAATGTTCACAGATAACATCCCTTGCCGACCCTATCTCCTATTTTCAGTAGGGAATCTGAAGTGAAAAGGTTAAGGGAGTTGTTCATGGCTTCCCTGTGAATTGTTGCTGGAGCACTCCAGAATTCTTATGTCCACGTTGCCACGTTTTTCTATTGGACCATACTACTACGTCTTTAGCCATGTCCAAGAAGTATTTCTAGAGAGGCTGCCCATGAGTATCCGTGTTGGTACAGACCTGTGCTTGAAGAGCTTCTCAGAAACCTTGCACTTGCAATTACAAGTTCTTCCTGTGAGCAGTTGGAATGGGGGGCTTGGAGAACAGTATGTTTAGTGGTGGGAGCAGGACATCTAGATGTAGTAATCCACGATTCTGTCATTTTAAACATGCTGTCTGCCAGGTGCCTCCTTCCCACAAAGTGGGATTCTCAAATTTAACTGTGGTCTAAGCATCTGTGTGCCTGTCTCTGCAATATCTTCCTCACTAGCTCCTTTATCCTGTTGATATCTGATGCCAGTGCACAAACACTGATTGTATCTATTAATTTGAACAAGTGTAACACCCCCGTCTCTGTTTATGTCTGCATATGGATCATCCAAAGTTAATAGCTTTGCTCCGGCTACACAGGAGCAAATTACAGCGCCTGATTCCCACCCCCTTCTTCCCTCCTCCCTGTTCTTTTACAGCAGTTTTGCATTAATATTCATAATCCATAACCAGCGAAAAGGAAGATGAAGCCTGGATTCCTGAACTGACTTGAAATTTAATTTTGCTGTTCACTGAAATATGTAATACTTCTGTGTTTGCTTAGTGCAGTGATAGATTAAGACTGTTCTACATGCAGGGTTCACAAAAAAACAGACAGCATGGCATGAAATGGCAAAGAGAAGACGGCACTACAAAAAACCCAACCGATTAACCCAGGCGACGGCTCAGTGCAGCAAAGATGGGAACATTTTGGAAGTAAACTCTCTCTCTTCCTCTGCCATTTTCTCCTGGGAGTAAGAGAAGGGGTGTTGGACCATTAGCTAGGCTTCAGTTAAAACAGAACCTCACACCATGGTCAAGTGAACTGATAATGCCTTTCAGGAGCAGATCTCAAAACTGTTTTATTTCCATTATCTAAGCCTGATGGCCATTGCAGCCTTGTTGGTTGGTATGGCCTAGAAGATAAGCAATGGAAACCAGTGTTTAGATGCTGGTGGCTCAGACTCCAGAAGCGTTTTCAGTATGTTGCATAAAAGATGATGGATTACTCCTTTATTCCCCAAGATCTACTCTCCCTCCCTCCCTGTTGGGCCATGCTATTGAGCTAACTACCAAAGTATCCTAAAACCCTAACTGCTCCTATGAGAAAAAAAATCTTGTGCCTAGAAATAGACCTTATAACCTCTGAATCCCACCTGCTTATTGTGCCATGCTGCTATCCCTGGGAACCCAGCTGCTCCATTGCACCTAGTCTATGAAACTTTTGTGATGTCACTGATGGAGGACGTCTTCTGGTCACCACAGATGGCTGCTCTTGCTTCTCTGGAGTTGAAATTGTCAGCAGTGGGGTCCGCAAGCCAGTGATGGCCAAGCTAGGCAAAATACATTCAGTGCACAGAGTCCTAGAAGGCATCTAAGGCATAGTCTACCCTGTATATCTCAGTACCCCACAGTGACTTCAGTACCACCCCATTAGCCTCTCCACCTGAGCCGAACTACCCAGCTCCTGAGAATCATGTGCAATGATAGCCACAATGAACAGATCAAAGGCTTTCAATTACTTTGGAGGACTTAATTCCTGGACGAGATGTTTCCATGTTTGGAAAAACCGAAGGATGTAATGTCCTGAAAGGAGCCTCTCCGTGTTTCTGACAAGGTCTTTGGAACAACAAAAGAAGCTGCTTCCCTCATGCTGGGTTTTACTTTAAGCCCAGTGCATGCAGATGTAGGATTTCGGGTATCTACACAGCACTGACTAAACCCCCAGGCAAAGCAGCCATGATCAAGTGTCTGTGCTTTGAATCAAGGAGTTCCCAGTCACCCGGAACAGCCCAGGGATCTTACCCATCCCTCTAGAATCTCCTGAAGATCAAGCTGTTTTGTATCGAGTTCTAGCTATAAAGAGCACACCCCAGTCTCTCTTCGGTTGTATTGTTCTAAGTTTTGGGGCAACTTGTGCTAGAGACTGTAGGCTCATTAGGGCTTGGCCTCTGTTACTTGTTCAGCACATCTGGCTGCTTGGACAGCCATGCATAACTGTGCCAGAGTAAGAATGATAGATGTTGACAGCTGGTGGCCTTGGCAAGAGATTAGCCAAGGCCACTAGATAAGCCATTGGAGCCTTCGAGAAAGAATTCCAGTCTATAACAAGGTTGAGACACCTTGGTGGAGCAGTGTTGATGGGGAGTCTTGCAGCATCTCTGCCTTTGCCATGGAGACATAGCACTACTTCCATCTCTAAGCACCTTTCACCAGCATTGAAATTAATTTGGAAACCAAAGTGGGGGTGGGGGAGGAAATACCCAGTGTTATCTGGCTCCCTGCTCATCCTGTCCCAGAACTCTTGGGACACTAGTTCTGGATAACTGCACTGAGCAGTCATTTGCTGCAAGTAATTTTGAAGCTTTTAAACATTTTGCTTCTTAAACTTGCCTTGTACTAAGCCGCCAGAGAACTGAATGTTAATATTGCAAGCATCACAGAAGAACTAAAAGCATAAATTAGCTTAAAGACACACTTTTTTTTAAAGTTATCCCATTACAGCTATTCTGATTGACCTCTGACACATTCGGTATGAAGCTCATCGAGAGCATAGGGATTCGTGCAATTATACCAACTCAGTGTTAAAACCAGTGATTTTCAGAAGAACTCTGGCAATAGATCTTGTTCAGAAATTCAGGATCTCTGAGGAAAAAGAGTGGCATTTCTCCAGGTGATATTCCAGAACGATATAGTTTTTTTAATAATTGAATAAATCCCTGAAAACAAAAGCCTGGAAAGTGACATGACTCCAGCATAATTGACAGATTGGAGCCTGGAGAACAAACCATTTGGAAAGGACTTGGAATTAATATTAATATTATACAAATATATGTGGTATATCTCACCCAATGATCTAAAAGCATTTCAGTGTTAGTAAGTTTAGCTTCACAGCATCCTTGCAAGGCAGGTCAATGTAATTCTATCCATGTTACAGGTGAGAAAACTAAGATTTAGGTGTTAAGGTCAATATTTTCAGAAAATGCTCAACTATCCCCTTTTGAAAATGGTCTGTGGTCTGGAAAACAGGCCTTATAATGAGAACTTAAAGAGGATCAATCTACTTAGTTTATCGAAGAGGAAGTTAAGAGACAATGTGATCAGTAAAAAGAACAGGAGTACTTGTGGCACCTTAGAGACTAACAAATTTATTAGAGCATAAGCTTTCGTGGGCTACAGCCCACTTCTTCGGATGCATATAGAGTGAAACATATATTGAGGAGATATATATACACACATACAGAGATCATGAACAGATGGGAGTTGTCTTACCAACTCTGAGAGGCCAATTAAGTAAGAGAAAAAAAACTTTTGAAGTGATAATCAAGATAGCTCAGTACAGACAGTTTGATAAAAAGCAAGTGTGAGAATACTTACAAGGGGAGATAGATTCAATGTTTGTAATGGCTCAGCCATTCCCAGTCCTTATTTAATCCTGAGTTGATTGTCTCTAGTTTGCATATCAATTCCAGCTCAGCAGTCTCTCCTTGGAGTCTGTTTTTGAAGTTTTTCTGTTTTAAGATAGCCACCCGCAGGTCTGTCATAGAATGGCCAGACAGGTTAAAGTGATCAGTCTGTCACCTACATAGGAGGCACGTATCTTGGTTCTTCAATCTAGGAGGCAAAAGTATAGTAAGACCCAAAGGCTGGAAGCTGAAGTCTGCACAGTTCAAACTGGTAGTAAGATGCAATGTTTTAACTGTGTGGAACAGCTCACCGAAGGATGTGGTTTATTCTTCTTCACTTGGAATCAAGAATGGATGCCTTTCCAAAAGATATGCTCTCGTTCAGCTAAAGACTGTAGAGTCTGATGCAGGGATTAGTGGTGGAATTTTCTGGCCTGTGTTATATAGGTAGCCTAGATGGTCCCAATGGTTCCTTTTGGTTTAAAATCTATTAAGAAGAGTGTCAAGTTGGTCACCCAAAAACACTGTTACAAGTCACTTCTGAAAACCTTGGGTTTTACAGCAAGCCTTTAGCAGAGGTGGGAACAGAATGTGGAAATTCTAACTCCTAGGCTGTTGCTCTAACCACTGCCCATACTCAAGGATTAAGATAATCCTAATCCTGAGGTGTATCTGATAAATTGTTCATGTCTGAGAAATAAACTGGGACCTAGTTCTGGAACTTTTTGCTGTGACCCTGCCATTCCCCAGGTAGGAGAGATGCTAATGGAGGAACAAAGCGCCACCACAGCCTCTCCCTGTGAAACTCATGGCAGCAAAGTGAATCCATAAATAGAGCACCACCCTCCTAGTGAACAACTTTTTTCCTAATATCCAACCTAAACCTCCCCCACTGAGACCATTACTCCCTGTTCTGTCACCTGGTACCACTGAGAACAGTCTAGATCCATCTTCTTTGGAACCCCGTTTCAAGTAGTTGAAAGCAGCTATCAAATCCCCCCTCATTCTTCTCTTCTGCAGACTAAATAATCCCAGTTCCCTGAGCTTCTCCTCATGAATCATGTGCTCCAGACCCCTAATAATTTTTGTTGCCCTCTGCTGGACTCTTTCCAATTTTTCCACATCCTTGTAGTGTGGGGCCCAAAACTGGACACAGTACTCCAGATGAGGCCTCACCAATGCCGAATAGAGGGGAATGATCACGTCCCTCGATCTGCTGGCAATGCTCCTACTTATACAGCCCAAAATGCCATTAGCCATCTTGGCAACAAGGGCACACTGTTGACTCATATCCAGCTTCTCGTCCGCTGTAACTCCTAGGTCCTTTTCTGCAGAACTGCTGCCTAGCCACTCGGTCCCAAGTCTGTAGCAGTGCATGGGATTCTTCTGTCCTAAGTGCAGGACTCTGCACTTGTCCTTGTTGAACCTCATCAGGTTTCTTTTGGCCCAATCCTCTAATTTGTCTAGGTCCCTCTGTATCCTATCCCTACCCTCTAGTGTATCTACCACTCCTCCCAGTTTCGTGTCATCTGCAAACTTGCTGAGGGTGCAATCCACGCCATCCTCCAGATCATGAATGAAGATATTGAACAAAACCAGTCCCAGGACCGACCCTTGGGGCACTCCGCTTGATACTGACTGCCAACTAGACATGGAGCCATTGATCACTACCCGTTGAGCCCGATGATCTAGCCAGTTTTCTATCCACCTTATAGTCCATTCTTCCAGCCCATACTTCTTTAACTTGCTGGCAAGAATACTGTGGGAGCTTTGCTAAAGTGAAGGAATAACATGTTCACTGCTTTCCCTTCATCTACAGAGCCAGTTATCTCGTCACAGAAGGCAATTAGGTTAGTCAGGCATGACTTGCCCTTGGTGAATCCATGCTGACTGTTTCTGATCACTTTCCTCTCCTCTAAGTGCTTCAGAATTGATTCCTTGAGGACCTGCTCCATGATTTTTCCAGGGACTGAAGTGAGGCTGACTGGCCTGTAGTTCCCCGGATCCTCCTCCTTCCCTCTTTTAAAGATGAGCACTATAATAGCCTTTTTCCAGTCATCCGGGACCTCCCCCGATCGCCATGAGTTTTCTAAGATAATGGCCAATGGCTTTGCAATCACATCCGCCAACTCCTTTAGCACCCTCGGATGCAGTGCATCCGGCCCCATGGACTCGTGCTCGTTCAGCTTTCCTAAATACTTTTCTCACAGTATTGCTCATCCCAAGTTTCCACAAATCATGAATCAGGGTCCCCAAAATCTAAAGATTTTAAATAAAAAAAAAATTGTGATTATTCTCATTTGCCTCCTGGTTTTGAGCCGGTAGGATTCACATTTTCAAACTTTTCTCCCCAACCATGATGGCTAAAAACGTACATTTAAAAAAAAAAAATCAAAGCTGAGATCCTGTCAGGATCCCATGACTCTGGAGGCTGGAGCTTTAAGAAAAACACCAAATATCACAAAATTCACTGAGGGTTCCGAAGACTGAGGGAACACCGTATTCTGGGATTAACATCACTTGATGGAGAGACTTATGTGGAAGAGGGCAGGCCTGTGGAAGTAGATTGAATGAAGCTGATCTGGGAGCTGTACATTCCACTTCCCTGTGCCTGCTAAGCCCCCTCTAGTAGATTGGGCGCTGCCACCACTGCCCTCTCTTGTGGGTCTCAGGCAGGGACTCTTGCCGCGCTAGGTAAGAGCTCTGGCAATTGGAGTGGCTGATGGTAAGTATGATGCTCCCTCACCATGCTCTAAGGCCACACCCCATTTCTTGTTAGTGCCATCACTGCTTGGGCTGCGCTAGCCTCCTTTGATCACCCTCGCAGGGGGATGTTGTGGCCCCTTTCCACCAGTTCAGCCTGCTTTGGTGGACTTTCCATCGCTGGAAACCGACCCCGTGTCTTATGGTGGCCTCACTTTGAAGTGAAGCTAGCTTTTGAGCGATATGCAGCGCAGAGCAGGCTACGGCCCCGATCCTGGAATGGGATCTGTGCAGGCAGAGACTGGCTGTGTGCAGGCCCAGGAATCTGCCCACACAGATTGGATGGCAGGATCAGGCCCTAATAATTCAAGAACAAGCCAGAGTCCTCAGCCTTTTATTCCCAGTGATGTGAGCAGGGAAGCTGTAGTTTTCTTAGATTCCTCCCGTGCCCCTCTGTCTGCATCTCACCTGTCTAGACGAAGACTCTGCCTGTCCCATCAGTGAGTGCTGGGCTATCCTGACCTAATGGGAAGATAATTGAGTATTTAGTCCCTGCTTTACAGCTCCCTTTTCATTAGCTGTATGTGAGTGAGTGGTTTGTCTGCCACACGTGGCTTGTCCACCAGGAGTGATTCCAGTCTCTCTCCTCTTTGAGCCATTAGGCCCATATACAATCTCCGCTAACTCAGGATTTCCAGCGCTGTATCCGCTCCCAAGCAGATGGTGTCCCCTGCTACCCAGCCCCCAACACACCCTCAGGAAAACCTTGGGTCTGGTCCATTAGGCAACAGAGTCTCTCAGTTGGCATTAATAACACAATTCAGAATAAAGTTGTGCTGTATCTTGTCAAGCTTCCCATTGGAAGGATAAATAGCAGAGGAATTAGGAGGGGTAATTGGGTGTCTCATTCTCCACACCACCCCTTTCTTTACCCAGGGCCACCCAATTGCGGGGTGGGGGTGGCAGAGCAAAGCATTTAACAAAAGTTCTCACTAACTCCTAGACTGTGTCTCTGAAGATCAGAGCTCACTGTGCCAGCCCTCATGCTGGTCTCCTCTTGCTCCTCTCATGACTTCTTTCCTCTAGCATTCCTGCCTCCCTTTCCTAATTCCATTCCCAGCTGGAGGGCAGGGCAATCCTAGGACTTTGCTTCCATTCAGAAGGGAGGAAGTGAAGATCCAGTAGTTAGGCCATAAAGTGGTAGAGTTCAAGGCCAGAAGTCTGACCGCCTGTATATCACAGGCCACCAACACCACTCAGCACCTGCACACTAAACCCAACAGCCAAAATTAGTATGACTAGACTACTATATGCCACAAGGAGAGAACAGGAGGGACCAAGATGCACCAATGCCCGAGGCCCCCTCAAAGTCAGGGAAATGATGAAGTGAGATATACCCAGATAATCCTGGTAAGTGACGCACACCCACATGCTGTAGAGGAAGCTGGAATCTCTTCCCCCCCGCTCCCCAGGTCACTGCTAATCTGATTTGGGGGGAAATTCCTTCCTGACCCCACACGTGGCGATCTGTTAGACTGTGAGCAAGAACCAGCCAGCCAAGCCCCTGAGAGAGAGAGAAAGCTCAGTGCCACGTGAGAGCACTGGCCCTCCCCGCCCAATGTCCTCTCTCCAGCCATGGCCATCCCTGATGCTTCAGAGGAAGGAGACAAAAATACCAAACCAAACCAAACCAAACCGAAAACCCTCCCAGAAAACATGGGTGGGGAAGGAATAATCCCTTCCTGACCCCTGGCAGTGGCCAGTTGGAAACCTGGAGCATGAACTTTAGGAACATAAGACAGAAACCAGAGGGCTGCTGAGCCCTGCCCCCACCATCACAAGCAACCCTATCACACAGTCACAGTCATCAGTTTCTCCTCTATCTCTCTCTCAACTAATTAAGTTGTTTGCTCCCACAGCTCCTGTTGGGAGTCTGTTCCAGAACCTCATCCCTCTGAGGGTTAGAAACCTTCTTCTAATTTCCAGCCTGAATTTGTTTGTGGCCAGTTTATCCCCATTTGTGCTTGTGCCAGCATTGTCCTTCAGTTTAAATAGCTCTGCACGCTCCCTGGTGTTTACCCCCTGATGTATTTATAGAGGGCAGTCATATCCGCGCTCAGCCTTCTTTCTGCCTGGCTAAGCAAGTCAAGCTCTTCCAGTCTCCTAGGAGATAACTGGGTCTGTGGATGAGGGGAAAGCAGTGGATGTGTTATTCCTTGACTTTAGCAAAGCTTTTGATACGATCTCCCACAGTATTCTTGCCGCCAAGTTAAAGAAGTATGGGCTGGATGAATGGACTGTAAGGTGGATAGAAAGCTGGCTAGATCATTGGGCTGAACGGGTAGTGATCAATGGCTCCATGTCTAGTTGGCAGTTAGTATCAAGCGGAGTGCCCCAAGGGTCGGTCCTGGGGCCGGTTTTGTTCAATATCTTCATTCATGATCTGGAGGATGGCGTGGACTGCACTCTCAGCAAGTTTGAAGATGACACTAAACTGGGAGGAGTGGTAGATACGCTGGAGTGTAGGGATAGGATACAGAGGGACCTAGACAAATTAGAGGATTGGGCCAAAAGAAACCTGATGAGGTTCAACAAAGACAAGTGCAGAGTCCTGCACTTAGGACAGAAGAATCCCATTCGCTGTTACAGACTTGGGACCAAATGGCTAGGAAGCAGTTCTGCAGAAAAGGACCTAGGGGTTACAGTGGACGAGAAGCTGGATATGAGTCAACAGTGTGCCCTTGTTGCCAAGAAGGCTAACGGCATTTTGGGCTGTATAAGTAGGAGCATTGCCAGCAGATTGAGGGACGTGCTCATTCCCCTCTATTCAACATTGGTGAGGCCTCATCTGGAGTACTGTGTCCAGTTTTGGGCCCCACACTACAAGAAGGATGTGGAAAAATTGGAAAGAGTCCAGCGGAGGGCAACAAAAAGGATTAGGGGGCTGGAGCACATGACTTATGAGGAGAGGCTGAGGGAACTGGGATTTTTTAGTCCGGATAAGAGAAGAATGAGGGGGGATTTGATAGCTGCTTTCCACTACCTGAAAGGGGGTTCCAAAGAGGATGGATTTAGACTGTTCTCAGTGGTAGCAGATGACAGAACAAGGAGTAATGGTCTCAAGTTGCAGTTGGGGAGATTTAGGTTGGATATTAGGAAAAACTATTTCACTAGGAGGGCGGTGAAGCACTGGAATGGGTTCCCTAGGGAGGTGGTGGAATCTCCTTCCTTGGAGGTTTTTAAGGTCAGGCTTGAGAAAGCCCTGGCTGGGATGATTTAGTTGGGAATTGGTCCTGCTTTGAGCAGGGGGTTGGACTAGGTGACCTCCTGAGGTCCCTTCCAACCCTGATATTCTATGATTCTATAGGACAGGTCCTCCATTCTCCTGACCATCCTCATAGCTCGTCTCGCCACCTGTTTCAATTAAAATTCATCTTTCTTGAACCTGGGTGACCAGAACTGCACACAGTATTCCAGGTGAGGTCTTACCAGAGCCTTGTGCAATGGCATTAATACGTCACTGTCTCCACTGGAAATGCCTCTCCTGATACATCCTAGAATCACATTTGCTTTTTCACAATCATATCACATTGCTGGCTCATAGTCATCTTCTGATCGAGCCGCACACTCAAGTCTTCATCCTCCTCTGTCGCTTCCACGTGGTGAACCCCCAGTTTGTAGCAGAAATTCTTAATGTTAGACCTTAAGTGCATGACCTTACATTGTATTATTTCTGTCACTAGCCTGGGACTCAGAAGACCTGGGTTCAGTTACCTGCTCTGCCGCAGACTTCCCATGTGATCTTGGGCAAATCACTTAGTCTCTCTGTGCCTCAGTTTCCCATCTGTACAATGGGGATAACAGTCTTGCCCTGCCTCACAGAGGAGTTGTGAGGATAAGTAAATTAAGGATCATGAGGCGCCCAGATACTGCAGTAATGGGGGTTAGAAGTAAGGCTACTCTTCGGCAGAGGTATTTTTAGTGAAAGTCACAGACAGGACGTGGGAAATAAACAAATCACGAAAACGTAGACAGGACCAGCGTTAGGGGGTAGCAGTCAGGGCAGTTCCCTGGGGACCCCCGCCACAGGGGGCCCTGTGAAGATAAGTTACAGGTGGCGGGGCTGAATTAGTGGAATTTTGAGGAAGTCACAGAGGGCTCATAAAATCGCAGAATCCGTGACTGATTTTAGCCTTAGTATAAGTAAGGCTACGAGTCTGTCACAGATTCCATGACTTTACTGGACCGCTGTGACTTCTTCAGCTTCAGCGTGCCACAGCAGCAGGGCTGGAACAGCTGTCAGCCCCACCCCCCCCCCCCGCCCAGGAGCAGAAGCCTGGGGCCAGGTCGGCCCGCAGAGCCAGTGTTTAGCTCCTTCTGCCGGCACAGTGGCCCAGGGCTGGTGGTCCCGGTGGTCAGCCCCCACCACCAGAGCAGTGGCCGGGTCAGCCCCCAGGGCTGGTCAGGAGCAGCTCAGGGCCCAGGGTCAGCGGTCAGCCCGTGCTGCAGGAGCAGCGGCCCCAGGCTGCAAGAGCAGAGGCTGCCACTGCTGGGGGCCCCCAGGACTGATGATCAGCCCACGCCGCCAGAGCAATGGAGCAGCAGCCGGGGCTGGAGCAGTGGCAGGTGTGGGGTCCCATTTTTAGTCCCCCTAACACCCCTCCCCCCAGTGTCTTTAGTAAAAGTCACAGACAGATCGTGGGGTTCTGTGACTTTTTTGTTTATTGCCGTGACTCGTCTTTGACTTTTACTAAAAATACCTGTGACAAATTCTTGGTTATAAGTATCTAGATGGAAGTGTTGTCTCGTAGTTAGAAGAGGGGTCTGTGTTGTGAGTCCTAGCTTCTGTTCCCAGCTCTGTCACTCTGTGCTGCAGTTTTACTCAGCCGAAAACGTACCTACTTCATGGGGATGTTGAGGCCTAATTCATGTTTGTAACGTGTATTGAGATCCTCAACTGAAAGACACTAGAGCAGTGTGAGGAACTGTGTTTACTGTTAGAGGTCTATCAGTTATGCTTTTTTTATTGGTTCGTGCCTTTTGACTCCTGTACTCAGTTTCTTTTTCACTGTAGCTTCTCTTGTCTGGCTTCTCGGAGCTGAATCTCCCTTTTGGCTTTAGGGCTATTGCAGTTTCGTTCCTGGGGGCCAACTGTACTGGAGGCTGGTTCTGCCACAAGGTCTAGGAATCTCTTGGCACATCCCCTCTGTGCAGGAATGCGGCTCCGCTGTTGGATGAGATCTGCAACTTGACAGGGAACTGGAGTGCAAATGGGAGTCGATTAGTCCTTGGGTTTTTTTTTTTCTTTTCTTGAGGCAGAGAGAAATTGCACAGCTCTCCGTTTGTGTGCCTTTGCGCCAGTCGGAAAAGGGCAGTAAGTGGCTTCCTGGAATGCCATGGATTCCATTGCCCACACTAACGGCAGCAGTACTTTTGCCTGGTGTCTTGAAGCTTAAAAGAAAAAAACGTGCAGCAGCTGCCTGCGGCCAAAGTCCAAGTGGAGGTGTGGGGTCTGGAGACTCTGCTCTTCCTGCAGCTGATTGAAATGAAGTGCTGCGGATTCACTGCAACAGACTTCGCCTTCTGCTGCAGGCTTTGGTAGCTGGTGCCATGAATAAATTGCAATGAATAATTCCTACAGAAACTGCTCTTTCGGACCTTCGATACACCTAGGCTAGGTAATTCATAGATAACTCCAGACTTGTATCTTTCCAAAACGGGGCACATGTGTTATCCCCATTATACGCACAGGCAAACTGAGGCACCAAGCAGGCGTCTTTCTTGCCTGAGGTTACACATCGAGTCGCTGGGAATAGAACCCCAGGTCTGCTGACTCCCCGCCTCCTGCCCCAGCTGCTTGGACCCAGGGCCGGCTCCAGGCACCAGCCCACCAAGCATGTGCTTGGGGCGGCACCTGGAGGGGGGCGGTGCGGCGCTCTGGCCCGAGAGCAGGGCCGCGACTGGGCTCGCCGCCCTCCTCCCGGCACTCCGGCCGCCGGGGAGAGCGGAGCCCCGGCCGGGCTCGCCGCCCTCCCCCCGGCGCTCCGGCCGCTGGGGAGAGCGGAGCCCCGGCCGGGCTCGCCGCTCTCCCCCCGGCGCTCTGGCCGCCGGGGAGAGCCGGGACCCGGCCGGGCTCTCCGCCCTCCTCCCGGCGCTCCGGCCGCCAGTGGAGCCGCGGCGGGCTCACCGCCCTCCTCCCGGCGCTCTGGCCGGTCGGGGATAGCGGGCCTGCGGCCGGGCTCAGCGGTCTCCCCTGCCGCGCTCCCAACCGGGGGCGGGGGGCGGGGGGCGGCAAGAGGCTTTTTTGCCTGGGGCGGCAAAAAAGCCAGAGCCGGCCCTGCTTGGACCACGCTGCTGGTGTATGTACTTGGGGGGTGTCTGGGTTTTTATTATACCCTTCAGCCAAACATGCATCTTAAGTGCAGACACAGCTACTTGGCTCCCAGTTCCTGCCTTCTCTCATGCTGCAGGCCCCATTTCCAGTGAAGGGCTCCCAGCTGAGCAGGGACAGGAAAACCATTGTTGTATGGTCCTTGTCACCCTCTCAGCAGGGAATCTACTGTCACAGCCATCAGCCCCATCTGCGGCCATCAGCCCCTCCATCCACTGTCCTTCTTCCTGGCCTCACCACCACAAGCAAGGAGAAGGGGCTGCCATTTCCAGTTCTGCTCCCTGGGAGTAGGGGAGCCAGCACTACTTCTCATGCTGCTCCTTCCCCTGTTTGCCGCTTCTGCCACTTCCTGGCTACCTACCAACCCTGCCTTAGCATGTTGGTCCTTATTTCTTTGGGCCATCAGGTTCCCAGGGCCTCCAGGGTAAGTCATGTGTGGCCCTTCGAGTCCTGGGAGCCCTTTGAAATAATCTAAGGCTTCTGGGGCAGAGGTGGGTGCGTGTTGCAGAGGCAAGGAGGAGATGAAGGAGGAGATTTAGGCTTGCAGCTGCCAGAACTGTATTGAATTCAGTCTATTGCTGCTTGATGCAGCATCTTTTTACAGGCAAGGAGAAATAACTCTGGCTGCAGTTTTTGTACTGGAGGCCCAGGAGATTATGATATGGCCATAAACTGTCTCTCTAGAGCTCGTCAAGCCTGCAGTGTGACGGATGGACTCCTGTCCAGCTCTGTAGCGAAAATGCTGCAGAAGGCAATGGCTAATTTCCTTTGCTAACACTCCCCTGCACTCGCCTTCCATCCGAGGATCTCAAAGCACAGTGCACACGGTAAAGAATGAAGTCTCCCAACCCCCGACGAGTGGTGTTATGCTCATTTAAGGCACAGAAAGGGGAGGTGATTTACCCAAAGTCACACAGCGGGTCGGTGGAAAGGCCAGGGACATAACTCAGGAGACCTGACAACCCTCCTCACCCCCCGGTGCTCTACTCTCACTAGTGGTGGACAAGGTTACTAGGGAAGCTCTGGGCTTTATTTCCTTTGCAGGGTCTTTTAGGCAATGCTTGTGGACTTTAGCCAACTGTTCTTTCTTTGTGTCCTTTTTCAGCCTTAAGAGAAAATCTGCATTCACCGCCCCGTAGAAAATGTCTTATGGTTCCATTGATGGGAGCGGATTCGGAAGCCGGAACCCCTTTGGAGGCCCATCGAGACAAGGATATCAGCCCCTAGGTAAAGTATTGATTGCGTGCTATAATTTGCCCTTCATGACTAAGCCGGGGAAGGCAGTTTTAATTGCTAATGTATAACAAGGCTGATGGATCTCAGTCGCCAAATGCTACACTATATGGTAGATCATTTTGTGTGGTGATTAGGCACAAGGACGTCAAGTTAAAGATCTCTTCTAGCTCCTCTTCTCTGACTTCAGTACTGAGAGCCAGACAGAAGATGTGAGTTGCTTTCCAAGTGGTCTCACAACACGTCAGAAAATATCAAGACATGTCATGCAATAAGTCATAGGAATGTAGCATTGCCTGGGCAAATTATATTGTTGGTCCATAGTCCCTCCAGTAGCCAGTACCTGATGCTTCAGAAGAAAACATACATCCCACCACTGCGTACCTAGTTACTATGCAGTGCTATGTAGTGGGTGTAGGTACGTGATTGTTCCCTGACCAGCATGCTGCCCCCTCAAAGTACATGATTTAATTGTTCAATCTTTTAGGGCTATCTTGTGCAACCCTTATGTTGAGGATCAGTTATGCAAATAATCCTGACTTCAGTGGGGCTGCTCGCATGAGTAATTACTGTCCAACAAGACTAAGGGCTTGTCTACGTTGCTGGGTAACACGTGCTACTGGGGTGTGATTTCCAAAGCGCACAAATGTGTTGCACATTAATTGACCCGTGCAGATCTTGCTGGTGCACTAAAGGTTCCTTAGTGCACTTAAAATGACAGATTAATAGAGCTGAAGGCCAGAAAGACCAGCAGATCATCTAGTCTGACCTCTGGTCTCTCCCGGGCTATCAGCACCACCCAGCACCCGCACACTAAACCCAATAACAGAAATTAGACCAAAGTATTACAGCCCACAGGAGACAAGACTATTATGTGCCACAGGCAGAGCTAGGAAGGACAGAGGTGCACCGGTATTTGAGGCCCCTGCAGTGGCAGGCCAATGATGAAGTGAGATATATCCAGATAATCCTGGCAAGAGACCTGCACTCTCATGCTGTAGAGGAAGGTGAAAAACCCACAAGGTCACTGTCAGTTTGACCCAGGGGAAAATTTATTTCCCTATCCCACATATGGTGATCGGTTAGACCCTGACCATATGAGCAAGAACCAGCCAGCCAGCCAAGCACCTGCGAGAGAGAGAATGCTCAGTGTCACCTCACAGCCCTGGTCCACCCTATCCAGTGTCTCATCTCTCGCCATCTGCATCCCTGATGCTTCAACGAAAGGGGACCAAAAACTCACCCTGAATACATTGCAGGAGAGCAGGGGAGAAATCTCTTCCTGACCCTTGCAGGTTGACCGTCTGAATCCTTGAAACATGAGCTTTTAGTAATATGACACAAACAGGAAGTGATCCCCAGGGCTGTGTGCTGAGCTCTGTCTCCTATCATCACAAGCAGTCTTGTGATACAATGGCACTCATGAATTTGGCCAGCTCTTTCTGATTAAGTTGTTTGGACTCATGGCTCCTATTGGGAAGCTGTTCCAGAACCTCACCCCTCTGATAGTTAGAAATCTTCTTCTAATTTCCAGCCTGAATTTATTCCTGGCAATGTATCCCCATTTGTGCTTGTGCAAGCATTGTCCTTCAGTTTAAATAGCTCTTCACTCTCCCTGGTGTTTACCGCCTTGATGTATTTATGGAGAACAAACATATCCCCTCTCAGCCTTCTTTTTGCTAGGCTAAACAAGCCTAGCTTCTCCAGTCTCCTCTCATAAAATAGGCCCTCCATTCCCCTGATCATCCTAGTAGCACTTCTCACCACCTGTTCCAGTTTGAATTCATCTTTCTTGAACAGTAACATACTGCTATTCCAATTGAAGTGCAGCACGTTAGTGTGCTTTAGAAATCACATCACGATAGCGCGCATTGCTGTACTGTGTAGACAAGCCCTTAAGGATTGCACAGTTGGGCTCTTAATTTGCACTGCTACTGATGTTGACAGTGGTCTCAATCTTATTTAGCTCCAGAGACCATATTTAATTCAGTAATGTCTTGCAACAGTGAGTTCCCCAGGTTGGCTTGTGGTCTAGGTGAAGAAATATTTTTGTGATTCTATAGTTCCAGCTCTGTAATATCATTGGATGTCTGCCTTGTTCTAATATAATAGGATGTGTGGGGAATGCTGGGGGCTGATCAGTTTTCACCGTGTCCTCAGTCTTGGGGCGTGATCGAGTTACTGTGTTGCATGTTATGATGCTTGCTTTTGCAGGTTGCATGGTGGCTCATTCTGTTGGGTTTGATTCATGTATCGGTCATTGAACTAGTGCATATAACGTGACTAGCACGTGAATTTCGTGTACGGCATTGTTTGCCATATAAGTTCAGCTGGGGTCTTTTGCTTGCAGTGTTTTTAGAGGCATTTGCGGGGACTGGAGATAGAGCATTTCACTGGCAGACATAGGATTCTGTTCCTGTCTTCCAGGTGTATTTACAATTGGAATGATGTGCAGAGGGAAGCTGGGCATGATGCGTTCACTGTGGGTACTTTAACTCACGGGGATGCTGCATCTAATCTGTGCAGTGTGCTATTACATTACAGCAATGGGAACAGAGAGTCACTCGGTAAATACATGCAAACCCAGAAATAACATTTAGCAAATGGCTGCCCTTTATTTTTTTTAACCAAAGCTCAGAAATAGTCTCCCTGTCCTCCCACCCCCGTCTTTCCTGGGGGGCTTTGGAAATGATAAAGTAAAAAGAGGCAAAGCATCCGGATGTCAACCTGTATGTTTTAAATGGCCTCTAATGCACAGTGCGAGGCTGCGCTTTATAAAAGCAAACTCATAATACAATTATCATAACACAAAGGGCAGCTAATGACTGCGACCTCGTGCTTTAGCTTTCTGAAAGAGTTTGTTCTTGTGCCTGCCCTCCTCTGAGGCAGACAGTTATAGGAAACGTTGCTCCCGATGGGTATTGCGGGGCGGGGGGGAGGGGGGGAAGAGGGGAGTGGTGGACTCTGTTCTGCTCAGATACCACGGTAATGAGTGAGCTGTGGAAACCTGGAGAGAGCAGTGGACAGGAGCATGGGTGGTCTACAGCATTACTGATGGCAAGGCTGGTTTCTCTCCATTCACAATGAGGGGGAGCTGATTCCTTGGTGCGTTCCCATGTGTGCAGAGTGGGGTATCCTAGTGGATAGTCCACCTGGTGGTCCTAGAGCAGGGGCGGCCAACCTGAGCCTGAGAAGGAGCCAGAATTTACCAATGTACATTGCCAAAGAGCCACAGTAATACGTCAGCAGCCCCCAATCAGCTCCCCCACCCCCAGCACCTCCCACTCACCCGATCAGCTTTCCCCCTCCCTCCCCGCACCTCCCGATCAGCTCTTTCGTGGTGTGCAGGAGGCTCTGGGGGGGAGGGGGGCGAGCGAGGGCACGGCAGGCTCAGGGGAGGGGGCAGGAAGGGATGGAGTAGGGGGCAGGGCCTGTAGCAGAGCCAGGGGTTGAGCAGTGAGCACCGCCCAGCACATTGGAAAGTTGGTGCCTGTAGCTCCAGCCCCGGAGTCGGTGCCTATACAAGGAGCCGCATATTAACTTCTGAAGAGCCGCATGTGGCTCTGGAGCCACAGGTTGGCCACCCCTGGACCAGAGCAACATGGAGAGGCTGTGATGCAAGGAAAGATCCACACCCCTAGAGTTGCTGCGATAGGCTTGGCAAAGAGGAGGGAGGAGGACCCAGCCTATCCCAAGCCCATCCTAAACTCAATGCACACGCCCCCTATGTAACTTTGCTTTCATTGTGCATCTTCAGCACCACTGGAGGGCTGATGTTTGCCATCTTAGCAGGAGACCAAACTACTTTGTGTACATTGCTATACAGTGGGTGGAAACACTCAGATGTTCCAGAAAGAGGGCTCAAAAACGGACCTAGATAGGTGCTTTTTGGAGTTTTAAAGTCTACATATTTTATTCTAGGGACGACATCAGTTTAAAAATCATCCATATTAAACCAGCGAATTGTCTTTCCTTCTGCTTTGGTCACCTATATATAATTAGTGACAGAGGGGTTTTATAAACCCCATTTGCTTGTCACAGTTTGTGCTGGTTGATTTAGTGTGAAATTCACCCCTGCGCAGAGGGCCAGCATGAAGCCTATGCGCCATGGTAAAGGCTTTGTGCTAGCACTTTGCAAATGGGCTGCAAATGTTCCAGAAGGAATGTTTCCTTGTGTCCAATCAGGTGTTG
>NW_020664409.1:107995316-108024355 GCF_002925995.2 Terrapene triunguis | reverse complement strand
GTTGAGGCCCAGGCCAAATGGCCCTCCTGGCCCCCCCCGATTGGCCCTGTTGGAGGGTCGGGAGTCTGGGTTCTTCATCTCCCCTCTTTTGTATTCCATGGGAGGGGTAAGGAGTGAGGTTTATTTCAGTCAGGGACAGGCATTTCTTTGGCCTTAGTGTTTCTTATACCACCTCCCCCTTGCCCCTCCCGACTGTTGCTTGACCTTGCCTTGAGATAGGAGTTGAGGCAGTCTTCAAGTGTATGCTCGTATATTATTCTCCCACCATACCCAGTAACACTTTAGTTGTTCTTATATGTTCCCATTGTACTAACAAACCCATCTGGCTAGGCAGAAGCAACACAAAGTGTCTTTGTTCTTTGTTCACACATATTAGTAAGAATATAAAAGTATCAAAACTCAAGTGGGCAAACAAGACCGCAAATTCTATCTCCGGCGAATATACAGACTGGAATCCTACATTATCACTAACACTTCTAACAGCAGTGATGTGCAAACAACAAAACAGAACCATGAATTGTGAGACCCTATTCTTATGGGCCTGACCATGCAATAACAAGCCAGTGTGGTGCAGCGCTCTCAGGTAGCGCTACCATAACAAACTAATGTGCCTGGCATGATAATCATATGCCAAGAAACTATTGTGTCCAGCCCAGAGCTGTGGATGTTGAGACCCTATAACAAGATACGCACCATGAAGGAAGAAGAGCATTCAGGAAGAAATGTTTCTCTTCCAAGAGTTTATTTTGGAGATCAATGAAAGGGGCAACCAAAAAAAAAAGTGTTGAAAAAGTCCCTTGCCCAGTTGTATTTCCAGTACATCTTGGCTTCTTTTCCTCTGTGCTAGATCCTCATGTACTCACCTAGCAAGAGAAGATACATTATTTGGAAGTGAGGAAAAAGCCTTCTTGAGCTGACGCGATGACGAATGGAATTATAATGATTAGAATGTTGCTGCTCATGGAAAAAATCTGATGACAGGGTCTTGGATTGCACAGGCTTTGCCCTTTTTTAGCCAATCTATTTAGAAAGATTTATGGATTCCTTTTGCTATAATTTTGGAATGGATCTCGGACCCAAATTTATGGAGGTTTTGGGGCTCAAAAATATCTTTGTTGGAAAAAAAAAAGAAAAATAAAAATGTTCAGATTATTCAGAGCAGTTTTCATTTATGACATATAGCACATTTTATCTGGAAGGATCCCAGCATGCTTTACAAAGTATACTCACACATGATATTACTGAAATGCAGCCACTTCTGGGGTGGAGGATGGCAACAAACTGAGGCAGAGCATGTGGAGTAATAATAACATATCTTTGGCTAATACGCTGGGACATATTCCTGTTCTCTTATAAACTGCCCACACAGAACAGACAGGGTCCTTATTTCTAAGGTCTCATCCCAAAGACTCAGATGAAACTGAATTTCCAAAAGTGCACTTTCGTGTATGTCCAACTTGCAATTGTGCACCAGAGGTTGCACACAAAAGTCAGAGGTGGTGTGGATGTGCACTAGTGAAGAGTCACTGTTAAAATGTGCAGAACTCAGCTTCTCTGCCTGGAAAGGGTGAAAGACTGAAATGATCCTGGCGGGATAGGAATTTTTTCAAACAGGAGGTGTGTCATCTGCCTGCAGTACACGTGGAAGAAATGAAACATTGTTACAGTGAAGTTGAAATAAAGCCCTGAATTGTTAAAGTGTGAGAGTATGCCCTGCTGTAGTGAACCCATTCTTCCAGGTTACTGTTCAGTGGGGAAAAATGAACAGAGATCCTCTGCATATAAAAATACACAGAGGTCAAAATAATGCAAATGGCATCAGTTAAAATGCCACAAGCCAGGTAATTCTTAAAGGTGCTTCTCTGGTCTTCACTTAACTTACTGTGCCGTGGTAATTTTAAGGTGGGTTAGGATGAGCGAGAGTGATTTTACATTGCAATAGTTAGGTGTAGTAGAGGGGCAAAGGAGCCATTTGGATTAGTGGTTAATTCTCAGGAATTGAATACCGTGTCACAAAGCAGATAGGTAATGGTCTCTCACCTATATAGTTTTAGTCCAGCCATGCCTGGAGTTTATGTTCGCTTCTGGGCACCCGTGTTACTGCAAAGTTCAGAGAAAAGTAGTAAATAAACTTTAGTGAGATGGAAAATTAGCTTCTCTTTCCTTTCAAGTGCTCATCTACGTATAGTGTAAAATCCTAATTCCATAGGTGGCTTTACCCAGGTACTATTATTTATTATTATCCAACTGCCTAGGAGTCCTAGTCATGGACCAGGATCCTGTTGGCCTATGTGCTGTACAAACACTGAACAAAGAGAGGTCCCTGCCCCAAAGAGTTTACAATCCAAGTATAAGATGACACAACAGGGAACGGGACAACATTTATCAGCTTGATAGGGAGTGGTCTCAGCACACCAGCTGCCTAATTGTTGACAAGTTTTTTGTAGGCATCACGGCAAGGAAGAGTTTAAGGCAGATTTTGAAGGAGGAAAATGAGTTAGTTTTATAGGTGTTGTGACAGACCCAGACCAGTGGGGTACAGGAGTCTGGTAGAGGGCAAATATACTGGTCACTGGATGAGTAGTTTTCTGTTGCCTGCGTGACCAGAGCAGGGGCTGCACTAGAGTAATCAGGAACCTGCTAGAACCAATTAAAACAGGCAGGATAATTAAGACACCTGGAGCCAATTAAGAAACTGCTAGAATCAATTAGGACAGGCTAGCTAATCAGGGCACCTGAGTTTAAAAAGGACCTCACTTCAGTTTGTGGCGTGCATGTGAGGAGCTGGGAGCAAGAGGTACTAGGAGCTGAGAGTGAGAAGACATACTGCTGGAAGACTGAGGAGTACAAGCATTATCAAACACCAGGAGAAAGGTCCTGTGGTGAGGATAAAGAAGGTGTTGGGAGGAGGCTATGGGGAAGTAGCCCAGGGAGTCTAGACAGCTGCAGTCCACAGGGCCCTGGGCTGGAACCCGGAGTAGAGGGCGGGCCCGGGTTCCCCCCAAACCTCCCAACTCCTGATCAGACACAGGAGGAGTTGATCCGGACTGTGGCTTCTGCCAGAGGGGAAGGTCTCTGGGCTGTTTCCCGACCCACATAGTGAATCTGTGAGGCGAGAAAATCCGCCAATAAGTGCAGGACCCACCAAGGTAGAGGAGGAACTTTGTCACAGTGTTTACAGGGAGCTTCTCCTAAGCAAGTTAAAATGTGCATCTTCTAATACAGACTCTTTACTACATAGTAACATATGTCACACTCTCTGTACGTTGGGTACCTTCCAGTAGTTCCACTGGTTTGAATAGTTCTTGGCTCCAGAATAGTTTACTATCAACTGGGGAAGCAGATAGCATCTTTCAAAGTAGTAGGACTTCCAGTGGATGCTCACTGAGCCCTGCACATCTGGGCAGACAGCATGTGCAAGGCTTTCAAAAGTGTCTGCTGTCAAACCGGGTTTTCACATGCATGCATCTGCTTGCAAATCAGGGTGCAGCAGAGTTTGGGTGCCCTCATGTTTTTGCAGAGACACTTTTGGAAATTCTTTCCCTATAATGTTAAAATGTTTTTATTTAAAAAAAAAAATTTGTGTTTTAATGACAAATTGGTTATAATTTAGGAAGAAAAAATGTATCAAATCTTTCAGACCGTAGAGAAGCAGTTGATTAGAATAGGACACTGGGGCTCTGGGGTTCTATTTCACACACTGCCACAAACTACTGGCAAGAACCTTGGCTGGTTATTTTATTTCCTCTGTCAAATGAGATTAATACTTACTTGACATTGTAAAGCACCATGAGATCCTTGGATAGACGGTCCTGGGCCAGGCTGGTAAGACTTGTACTCATAAAATAATAGATTTCATGAGCCTGAGGAAAGGAAGGAGTGACAGAAACAGAATAAGAATAATGGGCTTTAAAAAGCAGACTTCAACAAAATCGGAGAACTGGTAGATAAGGTCCCATAGGAAGACAATCTAAGGGGTAAAGAGGTTCAGGAGAGCTGGCAGTTTCTCAAGGAGACAGTATTAAAGTACAACTGCAAAATATTCCTATGCAAAAGAAAGACAGGAGGAATATTGAGAGGCCAATATGGCTCCAACTGGAGCTTTTTAATGACCCGCAAATCAAAAAGGAATTCTACAAAAAGTGGTAACATGGACTAATTGCTAGTGAGGGGTACAAAAGAAAAGAAAAAATGCACATAGGGACAAAATCAGAAAGGCCAAGGTACAAACGAGTTACATTTAGCAAGGCGCATAAAAGGCAATAAGAAGAGGTTCATCAAATACATTTGGAGCAAGAGGACAGAAAATGTAGCTCTTCTACTTACCAGGGAAGGAGAGCGAATAACCGATGTCGTCGAGAAAGCTGAGGGGGAAGCCAAAATAGGGAAAGAACAGGTTAAAGAATATTTAGATAAGCTGAATGTATTCAAGTCGTCAGGGCCTGCTAAAATTTATCCTAGGGTACTTAAGGAACTAGTTGAAGCAATCTTGAAACAGTTAGCAATTATCTTTGAGAACTCATGGAGGAGAGGTGGGCTCCCATATGACTGGAGAAGGACAAACATAATACATATTTTAAAAAGGGGAAATTATAGAACAGTCAGCTTAACTTCGATACCTGGAAAGATACTGAAACAAATTATTAAACAATTAAGTGCCTAGAGGATAATAGGTAATAAGTAATAGTCAGCATGGATTTGCCAAGAACAAATTATGCCAAACCAGCCTCATTTCCTCCTTTGACAGGGTTACTGACCTAGTGGATAGGGAGGAAGCAGTAGACATGATGTATCTTGATTTTTAGAAAGGCTTTTGATCCAGTCCCACATGACATTCTCATAAGCAAACTAAGGAAATGCGGTCTAGATGAAATTACTCTAAGGTGGGTGCACAACTGGTTGAAAGTCTGTACTCAAAGATCAAGTATCAGAGGGGTAGCCGTGTTAGCTTATGCTCCCTATACTTCTGTTAGTCTTAAAGGTGCCACAGGACCCTCTGTTGCTTTTGTACTCAAAGAGTAGTTATCAGTGGTTCTCTTTCAACTGGGATATCTTGGGTCCAACAGGGTTCAGTCCTGGGTCCGGTACTAGTCAGTATTTTCATTAATGACTTGGATAATGGAGTGGAGAGTGTGGTTACCAAATTTGTTGATGTCGCCAAGCTGGGAGGTGTTGCGAGCACTTTGGAGGACAGGATTAGAATTCAGAATGACCTTGACAAATTGGAGAATTAGTCTGAAATGAACCAGATAAAATTCAATAAAGACAGTGCCGAGTACTTCAATTAGGAAGGAAAAGTCAAATGCAGAATTACAAAATGGGGAATAACAGGCGAGGGGGTAGTATTACTGAAAACGGATCTGAGGGTTATAGTGGATCACAAATTGAATATGAGTGAGCAGTGTGATGCAGTTGTGAAAAAGGCTAATATCATTCTGGGGCATATTAACAGGAGTGCCAGATATGAGAGACAGGAAATAACTGTCCCACTCTACTTGACGCTGGTGAGGCCTCAGCTGGAGTACTGTGTTCAACTCTAGGTGCTGCACTTTAGGATAGATGTGGATAAACTGGAGAGAGTCCATTGGAGAGCAAGAAAAAGCTAAAAAGGTTTATAAAACCTCACCTCTGAGGAAAGGTTAAAAAAACGGGGCATATTTAATTTTGAGATAAGAAGACTGAAGGGGGACATGATAACAGTCTTCATATCCGTTAAGGTCTGTTAAGGGGGGAGGGATAGCTCAGAGGGGGGATCATTGGCTTGCTAAACCCAGGGTTGTGAGTTCAATCCTTGAGGGGGCCACTTAGGGATCTAGGGTAAAATCAGTACTTGGTCCTGCTAGTGAAGGCAAGGGGCTGGACTCTATGACCTTTCAAGGTCCCTTCCAGTTCTAGGAGATAGGATATCTCCTATTATTATTATAATAAGGAGAATGGTAACCAATTGTTCTCCAGGTCTGCTGAAGGTAGGACAAAAATAATGGGCTTAATTTGCAGCCAGGGAGATTTAGGTTAGATTTTAGGAAAAACTTTCTAATTTAAAAGTGGTTAAACTCTGGAATAGGCTTCCCAGGGAGGCTGTGGAGTCCCCAACATTGGAGGTTTTTAAGAACAGGTTGGACAAACACCTGCCAGGGATGGTCAGAGTTTATTTGGTCCTGCCTCAGAGCAGGGGCTGGACTCGATGACTCTCAAGGTCCCTTCCACCCTGACATTTCTCAATTCTGTATTTCTATTTAAATATTATTATTACTGCAGCAGATTATTTCATTGAGAGCCTAAGAAGCTATTGGATTGACAGCTTATACCTTCCATGGGCCAGATATCTGTTCCCAGTTACACTGATTGCAGTGTGAACTGCGTAACCTACGGCAGAATTTGGTCCTGACGTAATAGTGAGAGTACACAAGGCACTTGTTGCCTGACACACCTCATTGGGGCTGCAGGTGCTTTGGACTTGTCACGGCAGCAGTAGGGAAATAAAACACAGTGAAAAGTGGCTGCTTTAGTGACCCAGTGCATTAGCTATTTTCAGTTCATTGAATAATTTGCTTGTTTTCCCCCCCTCCCCCCCCTACTTCAGTACCATTAAATGCACCACTCCACGCTGCAGAATAATTACTGGTAAAGTTCCCATTGACAAACTTAAGCTGTTTATGAAGTTAGTGTCCGCACGGGTGCCAGGTTCCCCCTGCCCCAAGAACGAGATTTTCTATTTATTCTGACACTTGGTTTGTAACTGCCAAATTTAACACATCAGAAATCCATCAAACCTTCTCACAAGATTGCCTTGCAAGATTGCCTGCAGCATCAACCCTGTGGACAAGGTTACCCAGCCTTGGCATGCTATGCTGCGGAATGGGAGATATGCAAACTACCCCTGCCTCTTCTCACTGCCACTGGCTCCTCTTCCTCTCCTTTTCACATCCCTCCATTCCCACATACCTCCTTTTACCGTGATTTTGGAAACTGGCCACTCACTCCTCATGGTAAAAAAAATGCCTTGGGATTTACCAGTATCCTAGGGATTGTGAAGTATTTAGAGCCATGTATTCCCCCTCCATGTAAAATCACACAGCAAGGGAAGATTTGCAGCAGTGTGCAGTATCGGAGTGAGATATGTGAGTGGTTCTCAAAGCCGGTCTGCCGCTTGTTAGGGGAAAGCCCCTGGCGGGCCGGGCCGGTTTGTTTACCCACCGCGTCCGCAGGTTTGGCCGATTGCGGCTCCCACTGGCCGCGGTTCACCGCTCCAGGCCAATGGGGGTAGCAGGAAGGGTGACCAGCACGTCCCTCGGCCCGCGCTGCTTCCCGCAGCACCCATTGGCCTGGAGCGGCGAACCGCGGCCAGTGGGAGCTGCGATCGGCCGAACCTGTGGACGCGGCAGGTAAACAAACCGGCCCGGCCCACCAGGGGCTTTCCCTGAACAAGCGGCCGACTGGCTTTGAGAACCACTGAGATGTTACACGGCGTTGTCCCTTTGACAGCAAGGGAATGGGAGGAGATGTACAAGGGGCAAAGGACAGGCCTGCAAATACCAAGGAAGGTGGAGTTCTGTGTGAGACCCCTGCTAAAAGCCAGGGGACCACGGGCCATGTGCGCAGAACAGCAGCACCTCAGTGTTCTGGTTTCATGGCCATGTGGTCATTAAGTCCCTTCTGCTGGTCCTGTGACAATTCTGATGGTGTTTGCAAGTCACATAGAAGATAATGCTGACTTGGGCCCCCAATCTAGCAAACGCTTAAGCACTTGTTTAACTTAAATACATGAGTAGTCCTGTTGAAGTCAACTAAAATTAAGCATGGGGTTAGCTGCTTTGCAGAATCGGGGCTTCATGCATCTCCCAGAGTGGCTTTCACGCTTACTACAATGCTTTGTTAGAGGAACAGCTTTCTGAATTCTTGTGCTGCACTGACCTCTATACTATCTGATCGCTCACCTCTGACGACTGCTACTCGTTCATCATTTGTATTAATGTAGCACCTATAGGCCCTAGTCATGGGTCAGGACCCCAGTATGCCAGGCGCTGTACAAACACAGAATAAAAAGTTGTTTCCTTCCCAGAAAGCCTACTGTCTAAGTAACTTCTCTTCTGTCTTACTACACTCCCTTGTACTTCCCTGTGCATGTGGTTGATGGAGAGCAGCGGTTCTCAAACTGTGGGTCGGGACCCCAAAATGGGTCACGACCCCGTTTTAATGGGTTTGCCAGGACTGTTGTTAAACTTGCTGGGGCCCGGGGCTGAAGCCAAAGTCCAAGCCCCACTGCCCAGGGCTGAAGCCCTCAAGCTTCGGCACCCCCTAGGATGGGGGTCGGGCGTTGGTCCCCATTCGGGGGTCTTTTAGTAATTTTTGTTGTCGGAAGGGAGTCACGGTGCAATGAAGTTTGAGAAACCCTGATGTAGAGGGGCTGCTGTTATAGGTATAGACATATGAGGTAAAAGTGCATTTACCCTCTGTCCAACGCCCTTTTCTATTTGACCATCACAATCTGTTCCCCTCAGCACTGCATACGGCTGGGTTACCGGGGAGCCATCCTCCAGACATTTACAGGATGCTCACATTTTTCCTGAGTGACTCTTGCTGGTTTTTACTGACATATGCAATTTTTTGTTATTAGTATAGCATCTTAGTAATTAGCCATAGTGCTCAACAAAATCAATGCGAATTATTGTCTTTTAATTGACAGTCAATCAATTTGTTTATGGCTGGTAATCCAGGTTAGTGGGTGAGTAATGATACGTCTGAGAACTAAGCTGCTGTACCATATTAATGACCGTAGAACAGGAGGAGAGGGGGAAGAGTAAACTCTCCAGTGAGGGTAATAGCAGGGTCAAACTTCAGACCAATAGTGTGAGATTTTCAGGGCATTCAGGAATAAAGATGTTCAGAGACGAATGATTGCACTGCATCTTACTCATCCACCTTCCTCCTGCTCAGCAATGCCTCCTGCATGTACATTGCCCCTGGAATTCAATATGCCGTAGCATGTAAGGGAAGATTTAGGCTCGGTCTACACTACAGATTTATGTCAGTATAAGCAAGTGACACAATTATATCAATCCAACTCCTGGTGTAGACAGCACTATGTTGACGGGAGGGTTTCTCGGGGAGGTCGAGTACCTATGCTGACCGGAGAAGCTCTCCCGATGAAGTAGGTAGTGTCTGCACTAAGCACTACAGTGACTCAGCGGCCTTGGTGCATGTGTAGACAAGCCATTAAAGAAATGCTCTTCTATAGCAACTTTTATATAAAGACCTGAGATCACAAATATTAATGAAGTTGTGAGATAGGTCAGTATTATCCCCATTCTTATGCAGCACAGAGAGGTAAAATAATCTGCCAAAGGGTATACAGTACCTCACTGAGAGAAAGGATGGTCCAGAGGTTAGGATGCTAGCTTAGAAGACATGGGTTCACATCCCTACTCTACTAGAGACAGCCTGTGTCACCTTGGGCAGGTCACTTAGCCGCTCGGTGCCTCAGTTCCCAATCTGTAAAATGGTGATAGTTTTACTTTCCTTACTCACAGGGCTGTTGTGAGGATACATACATTGAAGATTGCGAGGTGCTCAGATACTGTGAGAATGGTGCCATATAAATGTATTACCCAGCAGTGTTGATTGTTGAATCTCTGTTCTAGACACATGGCTTTCCTCGGGTGTCAGAGACAATTTTCTAGGCCCAAGAGCATACAGCCGTACTCAATCTGAAACCCAAAATAAGCTCACCCACTGTACGGATTCAAAAAAGCCTTTTAAAAAAAAAATATATATATATATATATTCAACAAAAGAGGTGCTGTGTGGTAGGTTTCTCTGTGGTGGTTAATCCTGTTAATAACGTTGCAGAACATAGGCGCTGAGCTTTGTTTTTTTCCCTGAGGGTGCTCCACCTCTGCAACGCCCCAAGGCCTCACCCCCACTCCGCCCCCTCCCCTGAGGCCCTGCTCTCTTTCTGCCTCTTCCTGCCCTGCTCCAACCCCTCTCCTGAGGTCCCGCCTGCCTGCCGCTCCCTGCTCTCCGCCCTCCGCCGGGCTCCTCCCTCAGCCGCCAAACAGCTGTTTAGCGGCTGCTATGAAACAGCTGATTGGTGGCAGCTGCTGAGCAGCAGTGGCTGGTAGGTGCTGAGCACCCACTATTTTTTTTTCCATGGGGGCTTCAGCCCCAAAGCGCCCATGGAGTTGGCACCTGTGTTGCAGAATATCCTTTGTTTCCCTAGTCTGGTTGCAGTAGTTCTAGAAGAGATTTCTATTGTTATTTGACTGTGATCTTACCAGTGATTTAATGAATAAATAAAACCTCAACATAGAAGATAAGTTGAAAAAGCATAATGAACAACTTGTTTGTAACAAAAAAAAATTGCTAATAGATCTAACTTTGAAACTGTGGTGGCCTAATTCCCATGTTGAAAACTTCTGCCCTTCCATCTAGCCGTTATAACGTTATAAGTGTTTCTCCTAATCTATGTTTCAGCGATGCTAACTGGTGAATATATTTACATAAGTAACTAGTGAATAATTTAAAAAAAAAAAAAACAGTGGAGTAAACAGATGTGTTAATGAGCCATATCAGTGCTGTAGAAATAGCATATCTCATTAAAAAGCCTCTGGGGTAAAGATAAACTGTGTTAGTAACATTTCTTCCCCCACCTCCCAACCCTGGTGTTCAGCATTGCTCTTCTGATTTCCCTCACCAAAATAAGTTTGTTAAAAATCATACCTAGGGCTTCCATTCTTTAAAAACAAAATCAGTGTTACCGGCATCTTCCTAGACAATATACAACTGGAAATACCAGCTGCTGCTATAGGGAGACTTTGAACTATTTAAACATCTCCTCAAAATAGCATCTCTTCCGTTTTCTACTCCGTCATAGTTCAGACCCAAGTCATAAGACGAGGATCCTTTCCTCACTCTATGGTCTTTACATTTGTGGGAATCTGTCCTGTCCCATGGACAAAACCAAGTGTGATAAACACATTTCCCTGGTGGTCCCATCAGTCGTTTTGTCATTGCATCAGCCCCACGTCTGGGATCAGCGTTATTCCTGTTCTCATGCTATGGACCTAGAAAGTGTTCCAGGGTGGGTTTACTTCTCTGTAGGGGCAGGCAAGCTCCTTGATTTTGGATTTGCGGAGTTCTTCCTGAAATCCATCCAGAGTGGAGTTTGTTTAGGGGATGTTCTAGGGCCTGTGTTTTACAGGAGGTCAGACTAGATGGTCACAGTCGACTCCCTTCGGGTCGTGGAATCTGTGAATCCTCACAGTGACTTCTTTTGAGTGGCCCAAACATCCGTGTGCATTTGAAGGGTGTAAACACTAAAGAGTTAGGTGGGTATTTTGAGTGACATAGAGGGTAAGTTGGAATAAGAAAACTGAGCAAAGGGAAATAAGTTTTGGATGAATATTGGGAAGTATTTTCTACTGGTGACATATATTAGACTGAGGAAAGGAAATGGTAGAAGTCCCTTCACTGAAGCCATTTAGCAGTCTGTTACATGAAGCACCAGGGAATATATTGTGGGAAGCCACTTACATTGCCCCACTGGGGATAATCTAAATGACCTAAATAAGTCTCTTTCATCTCTAATTTCTCTGAGTCTATGAATCAACTTCCCTTAACGTACAGTATCTTTAATGTGTTGACTCATCGACTCTCACCTGGGTAATCACAGTCTGTATGTAGTTAAGTGCTGCGTTTGTTCCTTGAGTTGAAATGTCTGTATTTCAGCCATTGTGTCAGGGAAGTCTCCGTGGCCAGTTTTAGACCTTCAGCATTGGTCCTGATAGAACGGAGTGAACATTGCGTTTTTATTTGTTACATCAGTTATGGTCAAGATTTCTGCCTGCAGCTTTTTGACGGGGAGGGTGAACACATAGAGTTTGGGTCCTGGGCACAAAGTTTTGCAGGTACAAACTGCACCATACTATCGGCATTGAGTCATAATGTTGGGCAGTGGCTAGTCCCATGGAGCTGAGCTTTGTGTCTGCTTTAGTCAGGTTGTGTTCATACCTGAATTACAGGGGAATGAAGGGATTTATGTGTGTAACTCTCAGTTGCAATACCATTAGCCCACAGAAATGTCACTTAACAGTTCAGCCTGATGCTGATGGATGGATGACTCACCAGAATGGTACTGTCACACTGTGCATCTACCCTGTGATATTCCCACTGGAAAGGTTCCTTTTAATCATGCTTTTAACGGGTCCCCTGCCTTTACTCCGAGATCAAGACTATACATTCGCAGCATCTTGTCAGATCATGCATGGGGTTAGAACAGACACACAGTAGCTGCTAATGTGTGAAGCGCATTGTATGAAACAAAGCACAAACATCTCCTGCCAGTCAGCAAAACCTCCTCCAGGTAATTCTAGACAACTCATACTTCAGTGCGTCTAATTAACCCATTCGAGAATGCATGCGCAATCACGCCCTCCATTCCCATTAATACCTGGTATACACGCTCCCTCGTGCACCTCTGACCAGCCATATGGCTGGAATTTTCCTCCTTTATTTTTTACATAGCATGTAAAAATACAAGCACATTCGGGCAATATCTGGCTGTGTTAGCGACTCCACCTGCAGCAAAGTACAGATTCATAGATTCCAAGGCCAGAAAGGACCATGGTGGTTATCTTGTCCAGTGGTTCTCAACATCTTTGGGCTCAGGACCCATTGGTAAATGTTTATGGCCTGTTGTGACTCAGTAAATAGTTTGGGGATGGAGGCCCTGGGGTGGTTTTTGGTAGGGTCCGGCCACCCTCCCCCCGATGGGGTGGGGTTGGGTTCTGCCCAGCACTCAGCCCACAGTGGCAAGCTCCAGCCGCTCCTGTGTTGTGAGGCTGGCTGGGCTTGGCTCTCAGCTCGAGATGGTACAACCTCTCAGGTTTGGCCCCGCCGCCCGACTGGACCAAATTTGTGCGACTGGAGTTGTGACCTGGCTCATGGGGTTGTAGTGCCACTCACTCAAATTTGGCCTAACCGGATTCCTGTCCTCATGATGGCTGGTGCTACCCTGAGTGGTGCTGGGACCCCAGAGGTTGCAGTGCCTGGAGCAGGGAGGTGAGTCCAGCCAGCCCCATGAGACAGGCGCTGCCAGGTGACCCTTTGAAACATTTTGCAGACTCTGTTTTGGGTCCCGACCCATGGGTTGAGTAACCCTGGTTTAGTCTGAACTTTCGTATAACACAAGGCCATGGAATGTCCCCAAAATAATCCCTAGAGCAAAACTTTTAGAAAAATATCCAATCTGGATTTTAAAATTGTCTGTAATGGAGAATCCAAGACTACCCTTCATAAATTGTTCCAGTGGTTAATTACCCTCGCTGTCAAAAAATGTATGCCTTATTTCCAGTCTGAATTTGTCTAGCTTCAACTTCCAGCCACTGGATTGTGTAAGAGCTTTCTCTGCTAGAGTGAAGAACTCATTATTAAATATTTGTTACCCATGTAGATACTTAGACTGCAGTCTTCTCTTTGTTAAGCTAAATAGATTGAGGTCTTTGAGTCTCTCACAAATAAGAGCTGTTTTCTAATCCTTTAATCATTTTCAGGGTGCTTCTTTGAACTTTCTCCAGTATACTTCAGTATTGTCAATGTGCTTGTCAATATCCTTCTTGAATTGTGTACACCAGAACTGGACACAGGATTCCAGCAGGGGTTGCACCAGTACCAAATATAGAGGTAAAATAACCTCTGTACTCCTGTTTGAAATTCCCCTATTTATGCACCTCAGGATCACATTAGCTCTTTTAGCCACATCATCACATCAGGGGCTCATCTCCACCATGACCCCCAAATCGTTCAGAGTCACTGCTTCCCAGGACAGAGTCCCCCATCCCGTAAGTCTGGCCGACATTCTGTGTTCATATGTGTGCGTGGACACAACACACACACAGAGTTACATTTAGCCATATTAAAATGCATATTGTTTGCTTGCACCCTGTTTACCAAGTGATCCAGATTGCTGTGAATCGGTGAGTGACCTGTCCCCTTCATTATTTACCACTCCCTCCATTTTTGTGTCAACTGCAGACTTTATCGATGATGATTTTATGTTTTCTTTAAAGTCATTGATACAAATGTTAAATAGCATAGGGCTAAGAACCGATCTCTGTGGGACCCCACTGGAAACAAACCTGCTTGATGATGATTCCCCATTTACAGTTATATTTTGAGAACTATCAGTTAGCCATTTTTTAATCAATTGAATCCATTAATGTATATGCAGTTTAGATATGTATTAGATATGCAGCTTAGGTGGTGTATGTTTCATATATCAGACTTTTAACATCAAAGTGGCCCCTTTTACATATGACATGCTTAAGTGGTCTTTTATTTTAGACATGGATCATACTGTGTAGCCCAGTGTATAATAAAATGTGTAATACTGTAATTCGAAACTGCAATAACATATGTAAAAACACATGCAAAATGTTGAGCTTGTGATAAAACACTTCGATCTACTTTTCAGAGTTAAAGGCAAAACCTGTCTCTGGGACTTGTCTTTGCTCTTATATTTTAAAGGCCAAATGTTCTAGCAGAGAGGTAGGGCACGGGGCTGGAACTCAGGGGATCTGGAGTCTATTCCCAGCTCTGCCAATGACGTGCTATATGACTTTGGACAAGTCACTTCACCTTTCTGTGCCCCTTCTTGCAGACCTTAATCACTCCTTTCTGTTTAGAGTGTAAGCTCTTTGGGGAACGGACTGCCACTTTCTATGGGTATTTACAGTTTGACTCTCTACGGCCTCCCGTAATACAAATAATTAATATATCCGCATTCTCACACTATATCTGCATTTACAGATATTTCCCAACAATACCTTTTAAACTTGTTCCCTGCAACAGTGTTGGAAGAAAGATTTATATGCAGTCTTTTGTGGGAGGCGATGAATAAAAACCTAGATATATAGATAGGTACATCCATTTACACAAAGTATGTATCTGCATATTTGCATGTTATATGCACACACACAAACTATCTCAGTATATGAAATGACCAATCTACAGGAGATGATGCATTTTCAAATGATGTTGTTCAGCTACCTTTTAGCTTTAATTCAATTTAAGTTTTACTTTCCGTTCCTTGTTCCGTTCCGTTACAGTATCCAAAAATGTTGGAAATAACCTCTTTTTTTTCCTCTACTAGTTTTGACTTTTGCTAGGGGAAAGAAATCTCAGCTAGAAGTGAGGAGGGATTAAAGATCAAACATCATGGGAAAGGAACTGTCAGATGTAAACAGGTAGGGACTGGGCATTGAGGCTTAGCTGGGATTGGAAGGATATGTGGAAGGATGAAGGAATTTGGGATTGAACATTCGGTTTTGTCCAGTGAGTAGGGTGACCAGATAGCGAGTGTGAAAAATCGGGATGGGGTGGTGGCTAATAGGAGCCCATATTAAAAAAAAGCCCCAAATCTCGGGACTGTCCCTATAAAATCGGTACATCTGGTCACCCTACCGGTGAGGGAAGATTCAGTTAGGATTGGGTATTAGATTTTGACCTGGCACTCGAATAATATAGGGACACTATAGGTACAGTTCGCACAGTCAACTTGTGGAACTCCTTACCTGAGGAGGTTGTGAAGGCTAGGACTATAACAGAGTTTAAAAGAGAACTGGATAAATTCATGGAGGTTAAGTCCATTAATGGCTATTAGCCAGGACGGGTAAGGAATGGTGTCCCTAGCCTCTGTCTGTCAGAGGGTGGAGATGGATGGCAGGAGAGAGATCACTTGATCATTGCCTGTTAGGTTCACTCCCTCTGGGGCACCTGGCATTGGCCACTGTCGGTAGACAGAATACTGGGCTAGATGGACCTTTGGTCTGACCCGGTACGGCCTTTCTTATGTTCTTATGTACTAGGTAAGTAGATGGTTGTTGCTGCATGGAAGAAGCAACAGTGTAGGATCTAAGTCATACATTAGGTTGGTTTAGGCAGGCTTATGAACCCATCTTGGGTAGCAGAGACAGCTATTTTCAAAGAAGTGCAGCAAAGGTCAAAGGCACTACCTATTTATAAACTAACTAGTAAGTAAAGGTGAGGTTAGCTGGTAAATGGAAGGGGGGGGGGGAATCTTGGCAGTGTCTATTAACTTGGCTGCTTTGCTTTAGTGACTTTCTCATTTCTGTGCCAATGTGATCATTTAATGTCCATAAAGATTGGGGAATGAATGAAGTTTGTTAGCTTGTTCTCCCTCTGCTGGCTTGCTCTGCAACTGCAGAGCATGTGATACTGTGCGACTTACATAAACTGTGGCTATTTATTTCCCCAGTGATAAACTGGGACATTTTTGTATGTTTGGATATCTAGAATTTAGAAGACAACCTCCACCTCGTTATAACACTGTTGAAGTCCTGGACTAGAAGGGGCATGGAATAAGATTAAGTGCTGCAGTTTTATTAAACTGTAATAACTCATCCATAATAATACTCAGCTTGGATATCATATCTCTGAGGATTTTGAAGCACTTTAGAAAGTGAGTGTTAGCCCCATTTTATAGCTGGAGAACCCCAAGCTCAGAGAGATTGAGCAACATGGCAGAAGTCACGAAAATACAGTAACTCAGCTGAAAATACAGCCCAGAAGTCCTGACTTGGAATTCCCCAATATAACCACTTGCCACCCCACACCGCTTCCCCAGGTGTTTCTCAAGTGCTGACTTGCTAAGTTTCTAAGGGCTTGTCTACATTACCCGCTGGATCGACGGGCAGCGAACGATCCAGTGGGGGTCGATTTATCGCATCTAGTCTAGACGCGATTGAGGCTGATTTCCGAGGAAGCATGTTTTCGCCTGCATTCTTTCGACAAGATGCCTTCATATTTGATTCCTTGGTTTCTCTGTCTCAGAGATCGGTTGACTTTAATGTTGTCTTGAGAGATAATTTCAAAATAAAGTGGGAGTACGTGGCTTCAGCAGTGCCCCTCTGTAAGGAGGACCATGTGGGCTAGAGCTCTGCACAGAATTTCCAGGAGGTGGCCCTTTAAGAAGTCCCCAGCATCTACCAGGAAGGAGAGACTCAGCAGAAGTAATTGTAGCCTTCTGCACCAGGAGCCAGGGCCTATTGTACTCCCCCCCCCCCCCAACCCTCTTGCACAGCCAGATTTTTGGAGGCACCCCCCAGTAGCTCCCTTCCCATCTCAGCAAAACGAGAGGTGCTCCCGTGATGTCAGCAGTTCTAGTCAGTGCTTAGTAGGTCTGGGAGTCTGACTGTGAGTGGGGGAGTTTGGGGAAAGGGGTGTGACAGAAAAGATTAGGTATCAGAGAGGCTGTAAGAACCTCTTCTCAACCAGGCCTTCAGGGATATTAGAACAGGATTGATCAATGGACAGTCTGTTCAGGGAAAAGTCTTAGGGGGTCAGGTCCTCACTCCCACTCTGCCACTGTTACTCTGCATAGAGATTCCCCTAATGGCCCAGGGTAGGGATTTTCTCATTCTCTTTTCTCCTCTCACTTCCCTCCACGGTTGGCTACCCTCACATCTTGTCTATAATGTAGCTTGTGAGCTCTTAGGGGGAGGGACTGTGTGCACATTGCCTATCACAGTCGGACCCCGACTGATTGGGGGCCATCGGCTGCTACTGTAATAACAGTGCAGCATGTCAGGGTTTGTCTACATGGGGAAATTTCCTGGCATAGCTATCCTGGTATAATTATACTGCTGTAGTTATATCAATATTATGCCCCATGTGGACGGTCTCATGGACACTGACTAGAAATGAGTGAGAACGTTTTACTCCTGTTTGCCCTACAGAGCCAACACAGCTAGGAAAGGGTGAGGTGGATTCTACTCCGGTTCCTGCAACATTGACAGAACTGTTACCTAAGCTCTGATTCTTAGTGCTGGTGGCGAGCAGGAGAGAATGCAGCTTTGTGCTCAGATCCCAAGATGTGCTTACAGCTGCGTGATAAACTATCTTTGTACAGTTAAACTGAATGGCGTGGATTGGAGAGGCCCAATGCAGGAAAACACTGAAGCCTGTGTTTAATAGCCATTGAGTTCAACTTGTAGATCCCAGGCCAGAAGGGACCACTGTGATTATCTATTCTGTCTGCCTGGAGAACACAGCCTATAGGTAATAATGCCTGGTTGAGGTCTAATGAGATTTGAGCATATGCTTAAAGCCAAGCATGTGCTTCAGGGATTCTTGGATAGTGTTATTTTCCTGAATCGTGGTCTAAACAACGACCCCACTAAATGCCATTTTGCATAGTCACTTCTCAGAATATAGCTGCACTTCACAATCAAAGTTTGGGAAGCCTGCAAAACTCCCGTTAGTGCTCCAGTTTTTCCAGTGTCGGAAGGTTCCTCCAGGCACGCCCCAGTCATTCACAGGGCTTCTTTGGTGCATCCATCCACCAGAAGCAATGATAAATACGTGGTTCTGCTCTTAAAAGTGACACTGGAAGTTGCCCCTCTTGACTGCGCCCTGCGTGTGTATTCAGAATCAGAGCTGCTTATTTAAAGGACAAAAATCAGTGGCATGCTTCAAGACAGCAGCACTAAACTGGAAGCTCACTCCTGCTAGTGCAGTTGGCTGTGCGGAGTTAAGTGCTGGAGTGTATTCCTTTTTACCTGCAACCTCTAGTACACTCTGGGTGCCATATCAATAGTCACTATTCTTGGCTACCTTACTGTGTCATTTTCAGTTGGAGCCTACCTGGTGTGGAAAGACTGGAGCGACTAGCTTTGCCATGTATTTTACATATTAAGTGTTCAGAACACTTTGGGTGTCTAAATCAATGAACAATGTCTAAGAACGTAAGGATGGCCATAGTGGGTCAGATCAACGGTCCATCTAGCCCAATATCCTGTCTTCTGACAGTAGTCGATGCCAGATGCTTCAGAAGGAATGAGCAGAACAGGGCAATTATTGAGTGATCCGTCTTCTTCGTCCAGTCTCAACATCTGACAATCAGAGGTTTAGGGACATCCAGAGCATGGGGTTGCATCCCTGACCGTCTTGCCGCTTTTTGAGACTCTAGGGATGGATTCATGCAAATCAGCGCAGTGAACTGGGCTTGATTCATGCCCTTTCTGTTATCGCCCTGGTAGGTGAAAGGATGATCTTGCAATTAAGTCACTGAACTTGTTCTGAGGAGCTCGGAGCTGGGTTAGTTCTTGTGTGAAGGTGAGCAACTCGATCTGTCTGTGACTGGAATAATTCTACTTCCTTTCTCCCTCCCTTTGCATTGTCTGGTTAGACTGTAAGTGCTTCAGGAAACTTTCTCTTACTATGTATTTGTGTGACATCTAATACAATGGGGCCCTGATCTTAGAAGTGGCTTCTGTGCTCTACTGTAATATAACTAATTGCAAGCATTGTCTGTCTGGGACAAGCCTTTCCCAGAGAACTTGTTACGTTCTCTGGTTAGTTTGCAATGCCAGTGTCTGACATATCCTGGCTACAAGACCATTTGACTTTGTGGCAGCCTGAAGCACCACCTCATCTTCTTTTTTCCCCCCCCACTGGTGACTGATGGATTGATTTGTTTTTATTTAGTACTATATTAAATGTGGGGAGTGTCATATTTAAGGGGAGATAGTTTCTAGCTTGCCTATGACAGCCCTCTGAAAACCCACCTGGGAGTAATTGGTTGTTCCAAGTGGCTGATTATAAAGGTCAGTTTAAAGCGTACATCTAGGAACAAAGAATGTCGGCCATACTTACAGGATGGGGGACTCTATCCTGGGAAGCAGTGACTCTGAAAAACATTTGGAGGTCATGGTGGATAATCAGCTACTCATGAGCTCCCATTGCCGTGCTGTGGCCAAAAAAGGCAGTGCAATCCTTGGATGCATGAAGAGGGGAATCTTAAGTAGGAGTAGAGAGGTTATTTTGCCTCCATATTTGGCACTGGTGGGTGCTACCGCTGCTGGAATACTGTGTCCAGGTCAGGTGCCCACATTTCAAGAAGGATGTTGATAAATTGGAGAGGATGCAAAGAAGAGCCGTGAGAATGATGTAATGATTAGAAAACATACCTTATAGTGATAGATTCAGCTCCTTGAGCCTATTTAGCTTAACAGAGAGACGGTGAAAGGGTGACTCCCAGTCTGGAAGTACCTACATGGGGAGCAACTCATTAATAATGAGCTCTTCAGTCTATCAGAGAAAGGTGTAACACGGTCCAGTGGCTGGAAGTTGAAGCTAGAGGAAGTCAGACTGGAAGTAAGGCATGAATTTTTAACAGTCAGTGTCATTAACCTTTGGAACAGCTCACCACGGGTTGTGGCAAATTCCCCGTCACTGACCACTTTTATATCTAAATTGGCTGTTTTTCTAAAAGATCTGCTCTAGGACTTGTTCTGGGGAAGTTCTCTGGCCTGGATTGCACAGGAGGTCAGACTAGACGATCACAGTGGACCTTTCTGGCCTTGGAATCTATGAATTAGTAAAGGAGCATTTGCACACGATAAATAGGTTCAGTCAGGGGAGTGGAATCAGGAGGAAGGTGCCTCTGAGGAGAAGAGGCTTGTAAGGGGAAGGCAAAGGGAAAGTGGTCCCAGGGAAGGAACAGGAGTAGCCCAGTAGAAGGAACTGGGGGAAGGCTCCATAGAGACTGTTCCCCAGGGGAAAGGAGCTAGGAGTACCTTGAAGAGAAGGACTCAGTGCCTGTCCCCTGGAAACAGTCACAAGAGCCCTGAAGGAATGAACCAGAGGTTCTCCAAAGTTAGTTGGACTTGACCCTGGAACGGCAGATGCCCCGCGGGTCCCAGAATAAAGTCTTGCTGATGTTCATTAATTTCTGTGGCCAATCATGAGACCTTCTGAAGGGATTGTTCTTTAACACACAAAGTCTGTTTGGACTTGTCTGTATCCAGCTGACAGTAAACTAAGGCAGGGCTCGCCCGCAGCACCTTGCCTGAATGCTAGGGGGCGCACAGTGGGAGACGAAGTGTCTGCAGAGGGTTATGGGATGCTAAGCGTTTCTGTAAATCTACAGAGAAAAGGGGCTTCCAGCGGCAGAAATGCTACTTTTAGACTTAGCCAAGCCTAGCCCATCTAAGCCCATGTTTACTTGGCACCTATGCCACTGGCAAGGATCCATGCAACTAGTGAGCGGGCGCAGTGCCATCCTGACAGCTGGGCATGAGGGTAGGCAGCCAACGCACCACACAGCATCTTGTCTGTTTGGCAGTACAGTACATGATTCCCAACTGGAAATATTGAAGCGGGCTGTGCACTCCGAGCTCACACACACATCGAGGGTCTGGCTATCGTCAATCCAGCCCTGAGCTGCATTGATTTAGGAAAATGAGATATAGTCACATACTGCCCGACGCTGCCGGCTGTCGTTTACAGGGGGCAGCCGGCTCTTGTTGGCCTTGAAGAATCTGTTGCCAAGAAGTGAGAGGAATCCTAATCAGTTCTTCGCCTCGTCCCCCGCTTTGCGAGTACTTCAACTAAGTAGGCGCTCACCTCTGGGTCTTCCCCCCCCCCTCCACTGGAGCCAAGGACAGTCTCATTTGGCAGCTTTACAGGAATCCGATTTCAAGCGTGCCAGATAGAAGCGCGTTAATGGAAGGTCAATGTGTTTTATCCCTTTCAAATCTGCTCTTTGCTGTTGCTTACTGCGGGGTGATGACGGTGCTTTGTTTATCCCGAGCTCTCCAAATGCATTAAGGGTGATTTAAGGGATTAAGTCACCAGCATCCTGGTAAAGTAGGTAGGTAGCTTCCTGTTTCACAGATGGAGAATCTGAGGTGCAGAGAGGAAAACATTCAAAAGCATCTGTGAAAATAAATCCCCCTGAGGATCTTCACCCAGATGGTGGGAGAACCTGGCTGCACCCAGTTATCTGCACTAGGTGTCTTCAGCGTAGGCCCCAGCGCCTTACAACTTGCAAGGAGCCTTGCCCTTCCTTCTGAAGTCTCTCTGGCTTACCCTGGGAGTTCGCTGCACTCTCCGTAGGGCCAGGGTGAAGATCTCCCGGCTTGGAGTTTACTCTGTGGCTCCAGGAGTCCCTCCAGCAGTCTCCTGCTTAGGGCAGTCCTGCTCCTGCCCCCACGGCTGACTGCCGTTTCCCCCCTTCTAAAGGCCTCCTCCCAACCACACATGATTGATGGGTCCAGATGGGTGGGACTAGCCCTGCCTCCCAGGGTTTCTCTGGCACCTTCCTTGTCTGCATGGAGTCTATACACCCCATCACAGCATCTCAGTATCAGGAGCCCCTGTCCCATAGTCTAAAAGTTAAAGCCAAAATTTTAAAAGACTTTAGGTGTCTAAAGATGCAGACAAATGTCTAGTGGGAGTTTTTTTGTTTTTGAAGTCAATGGGAGCCGAGTGGGGTTTTGGCATCTTGAGACACCTGAAGACGTTTACACTCGGGCCATTAGGCTAAGTCTGATTGAAAGTCAGAGGGTCTTGGCCTCCTAAGACCCTGTAGGGTACATGTACAATGCAGCTGAGAGCAAGCCACCCAGCCTGGGCAGACGCATACCAGTTCTGCTCCGGCTAGCGTACTAGAAAGAGCAGCATGGATGATGAGGCACAGACTAGCTGTCCCAGTCCAAGCCTCCTTACCCCTGGGTCTGTGCTTGAGCGGCTAGCCCGTGCTGCTGCCCGTGCTGCAACGGCCAGACTGCTCATTTGAATTGTGTCTGTCTACCCAGGCTGGGAGGCACGCTTCCGGTTGCAGTGTAGACAGACTGACAGCTGCTTTTGAAAATTGTACCCAGAGAAGCGAAGGGGTGGTGTAATGGTCCCTCGCCCTCCCGTGGGGAGGGAGGCCACTCAGTCTGGTCCCGGCTGGCCAGGGCCAGAGTCCGCAGGACAGTGAAGAGCCTACAATAGGGCTGGGCGACCAACAGTCACAGTCAGGCTTTAGCCTGAGCTTGGGCGGCTCAAGCTGCCAGCCCTTAAGCAGAGTCTGTAACTGAGCGGGGGCCTGGGTTGAGGAGGCTCAGGCAGCCAGCAACTAAACAGTCTCAGGGCTGGGTTTAGCCTGGGTGGAGCTCAGGCAGCCAGCAAACAGTCTACAAGGGTGACTGGTAAGGGAGGCTCCTTCTCCAGAGCAGGAGCTTCTCAGGGAAGTGTAGGGAGTTGGCCACCCAGGGTGCGGTGGCAGGGGGACGCAGGTTCACCCTACTCCACTGGGTCCCAGCCCAGGGCCCTGGCAGGGGCAGGCTCAGCTGCCCCTGCATCGGCGGGGATTCAGCCGCAACACGCCGACTGAGCCACAGCTGGCTGCACCGGGGCTGCCCCTGGGCTACTTCCTGCCTCCCTGGGGCTTGGTACCTGTGGCCTCCAGGTCTCTTCCGGCTGCTCGGGTTACACCGTGGCAGACACTTGGGGCCAGTCCTCGTTGGCATCTGGGGATCGGGAACAGTCAGGCGTAGGTTCTCATCTGGGATGCTGCAGAACAGGCGGAGCGTCCTTCTCCTCCACAGGTTCTGCCCGAACTGTGCTGCAGGGCCTGCCTCTTATACTTCTGGCCACGCCCCGATACTTCTGATGAGGGAGGCGAGGCGATCTAGGCTCTGCCCTCCAAGGGGAGTGTAATAGTCCCTCGCTCTCCCGTGGGGAGGGAGGCCACTCTGCCTCACTACAGGTGGGTTTTGAAAATAAGTGTGTGCAGGTAGCCACTATGCAACCACACAGAATTGTAGGTCATCTGATCCAGGCCCTGTGCTGAGACAGGACCAAGAAAACCTAGACCATCCCTGACAGGTGTGTGTCCAACCTGTTCTTAAAAACCTCCAATGACAGGGATTCCGCAACCTCCCTTGGAAGCCTCTTCCAGAGCTTGACTACCCTCCTCATAGCTAACCTAAATCTCCCTTCGTGTTTGTTTGTATAAGGCATGTGCAGATGTATTCATGTGATTCTGAGAGTTTGTCTAGATGAACAATTAGTTCGTGGCAAGCTGGGGTGTAGATCTTTCCTGCAGTGGAGCCTTCTGCCACGCACTAAAAGTTCCCTGGTGGATTTTAGACTGCCCTTCCCCGCCCCTCCTTAAATGGGAGCAGATTAAAGTGCCCTGGGGAACTTTTAGTGCACAGAGTAAGATCCACATGGACACTTAGTGGTGTAGATTTATACCTCATCTTGCTGCGAATTAAATGGTCGTATAGACCAGTCCTGAGTGCCTAACTTTGAAGCTGCTGCTTGGGGTGAAGCTTGGGCTCTGAAGCTGAGCCGTGCTAGCCGGAGTTTGTGGATCCAGGCTGGGAGGCTTGCTCTCGCAGACTCCAGAACGCAGTGTAGACATACCGGACGTGTGACCTGCCCAGTGTCCCAGAGGGAAGCAGTAACAGATTGAGGATTAGAATCCATGAGTCCTGATGCTTCTCAGCTCTAAACGCTAGATAACATTCCCACACCTACTAGCGCTCGCTGATCCTAAAGGCTGCACCTAGATGGCAAGGGGATTGCTGTGCTAGAAATATGTATACAGACGTAAAAGTAGGTAAAGGAGAGAGAAAAAAAGCTGTGTTAAGAGGATTAAAAAATAATACAAAGATATTTTTGTACGGAGGTCCGCTAATGTGGCTCTGGATTCACACAGGGAGCAATTCTCTTGTGTAAGAACCGCACTGAATGACCATTAACAGAATCTCTTCATTAAGAGGAGGGTATGTTTCAAGTTTCAGAAAATTCCCAAATTTTTGGGAGGCAGTTGAGGTGATATTCTGAACAAAATAAGCCTGAATGAATGCTTTACTCTCCCTCCCCCATCTTATTTTGCTACTGTAAAAAGGGTACAAATCACAGATTGGTAAAGATACATTCCTTTCAAAACACAGTATAGAAGGATTTTGTCTTTATGACAAAACACAGCAGGAAGTTTTTATCTTTTACAATCAGATACAACAGTCGGTGCTTCAGGTTTATTTAATGTAATGGAATATTTAAATAGATAGGGAAGGATAAAATATGTTTGGCTCCTTTAATGGACTTCTGAACACTAGCTGGCTGGTAGGGCTAATGCAGTGCTTCTCAGCCTCTATATGCAGCCTACAAAGTGTTAGCTGAGATGCAGGTTGAGAAGCACAGTGCCCCCGACGTAACTCCCCCCCCACAAACCCCTATGCTCAGCACCCTCTGCCCAGAGACCCCTCCACAGAGTGGGGCCAGGAGCGGAGAGCTGGGTGTGGGGCAGGGACCCTGGACCCTGCTGTGCAGGGACCCCGACCCCTGTCGTGTGGGGCCAAGGGGTGGCAGCCAGGACCCCGACCCTGGACCCGGCCATGTGGGGCTGGGCAGCAGCTGGCTGCCCGGACCCTGACCCCGGATGGACCCTGGACCCCGCTGCGGGGGGCAGCCAGGACCCCATGGGGCGGGGTGGCAGCCGGATGGCTGGACCCTGAGCTCCGCTGTTCGGGCAGGGCAGCCAGGAGCCCGGACCCCGGAGCCCACCGTGGCAGGGCAGCTGGGAGCCTGGAGCCCATGGTCTTTAGCACACAGCTGAGCTGGGCTGCACCTGGGTGCTAATTGGGCTGCATGCGGGCCGCGGGTTGAGAACCTCTGGGCTAATGGTCTGAAGCCAGCATCTAACAGCAGCAGTGGGGCTAAAAATCTAATTTTTCATTTAATAAAAGAATGAGTTTTTTAAATACTAACTTGGATTTTTTATTTACTTGTTGATCTTTCTTTACTTTCCTCCCTTTTATAGTCTTCTTCAATTGCTGGATCTTTTGTACTTGTTCCTTTCATTTCCTAATTGTTAGTGGAATTTCAGAATTTTCATAAATATTTATTTCTCTTCAAAAAAAGTTTTACACTTAAAATTCTCATCTGTGCTGCAAAAAGACAAGACAAGAGCCTCATGAATATCCTTACTCTGAGAAAAACACACAATCAGACACATCGTTAATAAGCCAATCATCTGTACTATATTTGCAACATAGCCCGCTTTCTGATAGATTGAACTTCCACAAGTCAAGACAGCTGAAATGCTTTGGTCTAGCTGTATTCCTTCCTCTGGATTTGCAGTTTGACTTATGGGACAATGGGACTTATGCTTTGAAGTCACCAAGAGGCTTGGAAAATTCCACCATTAGGTGCCTAAATATGGATATAGGAGCCTAACTATATTTTGCCCTGTGTATTTAAAAAAAAAAGTCTGAATAACTTTTGTTAATTATTGGAACTTTTTTCGTTGTTAACACTGAAGCGATTTTTGTTTTTGAAGTGACAAAGACTCTTTATGCCACCGAGAGAAACATTAGTTAATAAAAATATAGTTTCAGCCCCGATGCTGTAAATACTTAGACACATGCTTGATTTTAAGCATGCGTTGTCTCATTGGCGTCAAGGGGAATAAAACTATGAACATACCTACATGTTTGCAGCAGAAGGGCCTTAGGAAGAGGAAATCAGTCTGCAAGTGTATTCATCATGGCTACGTCTTGTGAGTTCTCTAGCCTCCTGCATATCTTCACAAACAAACCACACTGGCAGGAGGAGAAAAGATGAGAAGGAGCTGGAAGACTCCTTGTTCCAGAGCCATTTTCTGAGCCTTTTGTTTCTGCAACCACAATGGGATAAATCCACAATCTCAGGTTTGGGCGTTGTAAACAGAATGCATACAGAGGCTTTGGAGTTCCACTAATTGCATCCAAAGGGGAAGAACTAGACCTAAACATATTTTCAGGCCATTTTCCACCAAAAATTCCTCCATCTGCCCTCATCTCTCTCTTTCCTTTATCTAACATATTCTGCTCTTGAAAACTGTTCATTAACAAGATTTTCTAGAAATGAGGCTGCTATCGCCTCTTTTAGTTCTGGCTGATCCATGCCGGAGAAAAACTTGTCCTCTAGGGAGGATGGTTACAGAGGGGCTCAAGAAACATGCTAGTTATCTGTGACTGCTCTGTAAAGGGACCAGTAATCTGAACTGTGGCTTCAGACATCTGGATCCTGGATTAACCTTTCAGAGCCTCTGGTAGAACATTTTTTTTAGCATGCAAACAAACCTGAAGAGTTCTTTCAATCAGCCTGGAGACCTTCTCCAACTGCAGAGTGGGAAAAATGTCAGATAGAGTATGCACGTTTCTTCCTGGAAACCAAAGATGCTGTTCGCTATTGTCCTTTCCCCCCTTGCACAGTGTGAGCCCTGGTGCTCTGTTATAACTTTGCCCACCATTGGAAATTGCTCCGTTGTTATTGCGGGGGCAGAGTGAAGTGTTCCCCATCCTGCTCCCACATACCACCCACAGAGCTGCTGATGGAGGAGGATAGGCTCATCAATGGCTATTAGCCAGGATGGGCAGGGATGGTGTCCCTAGCTTCTGTTTGCCAGAAGCTGGGAATGAGCGACAGGGGATGGATCACTAGATGATAACCTGTTCTGTTCATTCCCTCTGGGGCACTTGGCGTTGGCCACTGATGGAAGACAGGATACTGGGCTAGATGGACCCTTGGTCTGACCCAGTATCACCGTTCTTATGTGGGCATCACAGTCTCTTCCAGGTCTTGGTAAATTAAATAAATTAAACACTTTTTAAGAGAAATAACTGGCATTTTGTTTGAAATCTGTCTGCCTCTCTCACCTAGATAGTTCTGAGGTGCCAGTAACCTTGGAATCGGAGGGTGTGTCTAGACTGGAATCACAGCTAATTCACCAGAGCTGGCTTTAATCTAGCTAGCTCGGGTCCCAGCACTGTGAAGCCGCAGCACTGTGAGGTAGCCCCAGGAGTAATTACCCAGCGTTCCAGGTGGGTTTACACAGTCCACAGTGAAGATTGTGTTGCTACAGTTTCACTGTTTTGGGACCCAAACTAGCTAGATTAAAGCTAGCTCAGGTATTCCTACATGAAGTGCAGTCCTAATACTCTAAGTGACATCAGGGTAGTTGTGGCTGGGCCATTTGCACTCATCATCTGCTGGAAACGTTTCTGTTTGTTAGGGTTGTTTTCCCTTCTCTTCTGTTTTTCCATGCCTGCTCTTTTTAGTTCCTGTCCTCCTCTCCCTTGCTTTTCTTGGCCAGGTTTCCTCAAGTGCAGGCAGTGACATTGGTTTATGGACCTGCATAAACGCTTTCATAGTTCGGCACCAGCATATTTACGTTCACTTTTTCCTTGGTGCACACTGCAACTATGCCCTGCACTCAAACCAGACGGCTGATCTTAAAGTGCCTAGCGCAAACGCTGACTATTGAAAGCCTGCATCCTGTAGGGGAGGGGCCTGCAGCCCCAGACAACCAGAATAAACCGCTTCCTTCATTGAAACGGGCACTCGCATTGTTTGGGTTTAGGAAAAGTTCGTAATGCGTTCTGATCTGAGATGGGGAACATTACTTGTAGGCTCAGATGGATTGTCCTGCATTATACCGCATGTAAGAATATATGATTGCCATCCCTTGAAAGCCTGGCCAAAATGCATTTTGCACGGATATCCAAGCGAACAACGTTTTCAGTGCAGTAACTCGATTTCTCCTCCTCTACTTACAGAAGGACATACGTGGAGACATTTCCCATGGATGTGGTTGGATTAATTATTATTTATAAAGTGCTGTAGAAGTGCTAATTTTGATGGTCACTGTGTCAGGCAAACCTGCAGCCAGACGAGGGCTGCAGCAACTCAGCTGCAGTGACATCCTTAGAGGTTTTTAAGGCCCGGCTTGACAAAACCCTGGCTGGGATGATTTAGTTGGGGATTGGTCCTGCTTTGAGCAGGGGGTTGGACTAGATGACCTCCTGAAGTCCCTTCCAGCCCTGATATTCTATGATTCTACGACTCACCCCTCCGACAGAGCCTGCAGCGACCCAGCCCTCAGGCAAGCTGCAGCAGCCTGTCCCTGAGCAGGGCCCTGGTCAGAGGACCCCCCCAGGCACAGATATTTCACTGGCCCTGTCAAGGTTCCTTCCCCACTCTGAACTTTAGGGTACAGATGTGGGGGACCTGGATGAGAAGCTCTAAGCTTAAGTAACAGATCAGATCTGGTCTGCTGCCACCTCTCCCATTTACTAATTCCCTTCCCTGGGTAGCCTTGAGAGACTTCTTCACCAATCCCTGGTGAACACAGATCCAAACCCCTTGGATCTTAAAACAAGGAGAAATTAACCATCCCCCCTCCTTTCCCCCAACAATTC
>NW_020664409.1:107883127-107995306 GCF_002925995.2 Terrapene triunguis | reverse complement strand
CAACAATTCCTGGTGGATCCAGATCCAACCCCTTGGATCTAAAAACAGGGAAAAATCAATCAGGTTCTTAAAAATAAGACGTTTAATTAAAGAAAAGAAAGGTAAAAGAAAACCCTCTGGGAGAGATTAGCATACCAGCTACTCTCACAGACAACAGATTCAAAACACAGAGGATGTTCCCCTGGGCAAAAACTTAGTACACAAATGAATACCCACTTTGATTATTCCTCTAATTGCACAAGACAAGTTACAAAAGAAAGTAAACATAAACCTATTTATTCCCTTCACTAATACTCACTACTTGATAAGAGGCTGAATTCTGGAGCTTTTCCACTCCGATCCAAACTGAAACTGCCTAAACAAAGGAAACTTCCCTCCTTCCTTTTGAAACATCTTATCCCCCCATTGGTTCCTCTGGTCAGGTGTCAGCTAGGCTAGGTGAACTTCTTAACCCTTTACAGGTAAAAGAGGCATTAACCCTTAACTATCTGTTTATGACAGGCCCCACCTGGGCTTCAGGTTACTCTGTGCAACAACACTACCCAGCCAGGAACCCTCCTGCTGCCTCGCAGTGTAACTGACTCCCCAGGCTTCCAGTCGGCCCTTGATCCGGCTCCTGTTCCTGTCCCAGCCTTATCCGAGCCTTGTTCCAGCCTTGTAACTGACCCACTCCAGCCCTGCAGCCCTCCATGACCCCAGACATTCAGACTGACCCCAACCTATTTTTGACCTTTGGCCTGCATCAAGACTCCAACTCTGATACTGATTTGGTTTGTCTGTACGCTCTGACCTTGGTTCTGATCCATGGCCTGTCCCCGGACCCGGTTTCAGCACAGCCCTTGGCCCGATCCTTATCCTACCTCTGGCTTCGACCACTGCTCCAACCCACCAGGCTTGACTACCTGGATCGAGAGCCTGACACATTGGACAGCATCCTCTCATGTGATGTTGGCATGTGCTGCAGGCCTGTTCTGGGCTGTGCAACTAACTCGCTCTGTGCCCTTGAGTAAGTCACATATCTTCTCTGCACCTTGATTTTATCTGTCTGAAAGATGGAGATATCACCTTGCAACGGGTTAGTTTGTTACTGCCCTGTGAAACGGTGTGCCTGGTGTTAAGACAAGAAGGTGACTAGAAGGCTAACATAAGGGCTAGGAGGTTGTATGACACCTCGTGTGATATTTATTTCCTGTTCCGGAAATGAATATTAATTTGCTAGAGATCGTTTTGTACGAGTTAATCTGCAGTCAAATAGCCATTGTGGAAGATCTCATAAACTAAGCAGTGATTTGGATGGGTAACCTCAAAGGAAACCCATGTATTGTAAGAAAGGGAAAACTGTGATTGAGTAGGTGGCGCTCTTTGCTCTGAATTAATACTGGATTAGTGTCCCAGCCTGGTGTTATGGATTGTAGTCATACTAGTCCCCAGAGAAACTGACCACAATTTGTTATATGGTGGTGGTGTATTCCAACATGGGTAAACGTCTAAGGGAAAGTGTTGTGAGATCTTTTAATGACTGCCACTGGTTGAAGCCATAGTTTTTTGTCATACAAGACTGCAGAGTCAATACAGACACATACCGTATTTAGGGAACCTTCAGGATGGAAGGCTGTGTATCAAAAGCCATTTATAGAAGTCAGTGAAATAGTAACCTAGCTGCCTTGTCCAAAGCCCCTGTGTTGCAATATAACACTGAGGTCAGACTCAAGAACCCTGTTACATGTAGTATATAAATAACTTTATTGGTTACTGAGATTGTGGATCGAGACGTGGCCTCCTCGTCCCGATGCTGGATTTAGAAGAACTGAAAATAGAACGTTTTCTTGGCTTGGAAAAAGAATGTTTTTACTGGATACCGTGGCCATTTTTAAAAGCCAGATGGTGGCATGCTGTAATGGAGAGGCGTTTGGTATTCTGGGACTTCTCCTCTTCCCTTATTTTTACAAATGTGGATAATGAATAGGGCATTGGTGCTGGAACTGGGGAGGCTGGAGGTGTGGCTTGAAGGAGTAATAACAAACACCAACTACATAGGTTCAGGGGCATGTGCAGGAATTTAAATTTGACCGCTTTTGGAGGAGCACGTCTGTGCCCCCACCGTGGCCCCAGGGCCGGAGGAGCTCTCTGACCCCACCAATTTTGGACGGGGGGGAGAAGGTGCGCACGCACTTCTGCTTGCTCCCCTGGTGCATGCCCCTGCATGGTTTCCATCGTCAGCACCCCCACTATAAAAATTGTTCCAGCACCCCTGAAATAGACCCCTACTTCAATGCTATACATGGCATTTTGGAACTCATTCTGCAGCTTGGATCTTGTTATGAGCCAAGTGCTTTCCTTCCTTTCCATCCCAGTAACATTAAATAGACCTGAGGGCACCATCAGTGACTCTTGCTCTGTCTTCTCACTTCGTCACCTGCTATGGGAACACAGCCCTCCTCAACTGGAAACGAGGACAGTGCTCTCTCGTGGCTAAAAACAGGAATGGGAGCCAGGTCGCTTGGGTTCTGCTCCCAGCTCTACAGCCTGCTCACTTGGAAACCTTGCGCACGTCATTCAAAGACTCTGTTGTGTCTGCCGTAAAACGGAGCATGTGGAAGTGGCAGCCTGTCTGAGTTCTGTCAGGAGGTGTTATGGACCTCCTTGGCTCTGCTGGGGGGCAGAGGGGGTCTTTAAACACGGTGAAGCAAGTGCTTCCATTACTGCAGTTGCCTTGGTATGTCCTGGGTGCCTTGCCCAGAAAAGCCAACTCTGGGGTGAATCAGTGCTTCAGGCATGACTGTTTCCCTGTCAGTCTCTAGCATAGCCTGAGATGGGCCCTACCTGAATGGCTCTCTGCTGCACCTGTTGCAGGGAGGCATAACTTACTCTTTAGCTGTCTGTCTGTCATTTCTCCCCCATAAAGTAGTTATAATACTTAGCATATGCTGTATACACTCGTTCATAAGCCGATTTTTTTTTTTTTAGTAAAAAAGGGAAGCACCAGAGAAGGGGGTTGGCTTATGAACGGGGATAGAGAGGGAGAGGTGGGACACAGCCCCCCGCCCCCCAAACAGAGGGAGCAAGGAGGGGCAGCACAGCCAGCAGAGCCAGAAGGGAAGAGGCGGGGCCAGCGTCTCTCCGCTTCTGGCCACGTTGCTCTCCCCCCAGCCTCCGAAGCAGCTGCAGCTCCGGGGTGGCAGGCTGCAGCCGCGCCGCTCAGCCCTGCCCCCCAGAGCAGGTTGTGGCTGTGCTGCTGGAGCAGGCTGTGGCCGCACCGCCCGCTCTGGCCCACCGGAGCAGGCTGCGGCCGCGCCTCCCAGCCTGACGGAGCAGCTCCAGCTAGGCCAGAGACATCCTCCCCTGGCCCTCCCCAGAAAAGGTGGGAAGGGATGGGATGGGGAGAATGTGGGAGTCCCGGGCTAGGGGTGGGGTCATGTGGGGGGTGGTCACAGGGGTTACTCCCCTGACCCCCAGCTTCTCCCCCCCAAAAAATGTCCCCACCAGTTGCTGTCCCGGCCCATCAGGGTAAGCCGCTGGCGCGCCGGGACACTTTGTTTACTTAGGTTTACCTCCGTGCCTGCAGACGCTAAAGGTAAACAAACCATCTCGGCCCGCCAGCGGCTTATCCTGATGGCCCGGAAGCCAACGTTTTTGACCCCTGAATTATAGGGTCGGCTTATGAACGGGTCATAAAAAAAATCCATTTTTACTTATCCATCTGGGGGGGTGGTCGGCTTATGATCGAGTACATACGGTAGTTATACTTTTTTACTAGGGCTGTCAATAAATCGCAGTTAACGCACATAATGAACTCAAAAAAATTAATCGCACTTCTGACCGGGATCCCAGTGGGGCCAGCTGCAGTCACTCAATTAGGTTGAACTGCAAAGAATGTGGCACACAATCCCCCCAAAAGCTGGTGGGTATTCCAATACTTAGGTTTACCAAGCCAGCATAAAACAGCTTCTTTATTACTTTACTGTTTGCTCAGAAGTCCAGACAACACAGTTCCCTTAAAGTGATCCAGCCTCAGGCCTCCATCCAGGTACCTAAGTCAAATGTGATGATTTCTGTAAATCTTATTTCATCGGCCACATTACCTCCCAGGTTATTGAATATTCCAGATCTTATCCAAATACACGCTGCAGCCAATTCTTATTAACTAAACTAAAATTTATTAAAAAACAAAAAAGAGAGAGTATGGTTAAAAGATCAATATACATACAGACATGAGTTCAGTTCATTGAGGTTCAGATTCGTAGCAGAGATGGTGAGCTTTGTACTTGCAAAGAGTTCTTTCAGAAATAGTTCATAGGTTATAGTCCAATGTCCAAATCTCCTATTCAGGGCGTCCCAGCATAACTGGGACCTCAGTCTTGCAACTCAAACTGCCCCTGATGAAGCCTAAGCAGATCCTTCATAACAGAATCAGGACCAAGAATTTTTGATGCAATTTCATGTCCTCTTTGACAAGTTGGAGTTCAAAAGGTCATTGGGATGACTTTGAAGGGGGTCCGTCATCTGTACTTAGCTATAGAATTAACATAAGGCAATTTGCTTGTTCCTCCACCGTTGACAGTACATTTCAAAGAAAGATGAATACCGAGATAGCCCTTGTTTACAATTCATTTAAATGACAGGATACTCTTTTGACCTCTGAATTATCAGAATACAGCACAGACAGGACTGTTGATGACATTGTCCACCCTACTCATACATATGTAAATACACAAAAAACACAGACATTATCTCCCCACCTGTCTTTTGAGGGTTATTTATTTTGCAGAATGTTTAACCCTTTCTAGCCATGCATCACAATGATTAAAAAAATTAACCACGATTAATCACAGTTTAAATTGCACTGTTAAAGAATAGAATACCAATTGAAATGTATTAAATATTTTGGATGTTTTTCAACATTTTCATATATATTGATTTCAGTTACAATACAGAATACAAAGTGTATATTATTTTTATTACAAACATTTGCACTGTAAAAATGATAAACAAAAGAAATAGTATTTTTCAGTTTACCTCATGAAAGTACTGTAGTGCAATCTCTTTGTTGTGAAAGTTCAACTTACAAATGTAGATTTTTTTTCGTTACATAACTGCACTCACAGCCAAAACAATGTAAAACTTCAGAGCCTCCAAGTCCACTTAGTCCTACTTCTCGTTCAGCCAATCGCTAAGACAAACAAGTTTGTTTACATTTACGGGAGATAATGCTGCCCACTTCTTATTTACAATGTCACCAGAAAGTGAGAACAGGTGTTCTCATGGCATTGTTGTAGCCAGCGTTGCAAGATATTTACATGCCAGATATGCTAAACATTTGTATGCCCCAATTCCAGAGGACCTGCTTCCATGCTGATGACGCTCATTTAAAAAAAAAGTGTTAATTAAATTTGTGACTGAACTCCTTGGTGGAGAATTGTATGTCTCCAGCTCTATTTTACCCACATTCTGCCATAGGTCAATGGCAATTGGGACAAATTACAACATGGTTTTACGAAAGGGAGATCGTGCCAAACCAACCTGATCTCCTTCTTTGAGAAAGTAACAGATTTTTTAGATAAAGGAAATGCGGTGGATCTAATATACCTCGATTTCAGTAAAGCGTTTGATACGGTACCGCATGAGGAATTATTGGTTAAATTGGAAAAGATGGGAATCGATATGAAAATCCAGAGGTGGATAAAGAACTGGTTAAAGGGGAGACTGCAGCGGGTCGTACTGAAAGGTGAACTGTCAGGTTGGAGGGAGGTTACCAGTGGAGTTCCTCAAGGTTCGGTTTTGGGTCCGATTTTATTTAATCTATTTATTACTGACCTCAGAACCGAATGTAGAAGTGGGCTGATAAAGTTTGCAGATGACACAAAGTTGGGAGGTATTGCCAATTCGGAGAAGGATCGGGATATCCTGCAGGGAGACTTGGATGACCTGGTAAACTGGAGTAATAGTAATAGGATGAAATTTAATAGTGAGAAGTGTAAGGTGATGCATTTAGGGATGACTAACAAGAATTTTAGTTATAAGCTGGGGACGCATCGGTTGGAAGTGACGGAGGAGGAGAAGGACCTCGGAGTCCTGGTTGATCGCAGGATGACTATGAGTCGGCAATGTGACGTGGCCGTGAAAAAGGCTAATGCGGTCTTGGGATGCATTAGGCGAGGTATTTCTAGTAGGGATAAGGAGGTGCTGCTTCCGTTATACAAGGCACTGGTGAGACCTCATTTGGAGTACTGTGTGCAGTTCTGGTCTCCCATGTTTAAAAAGGATGAACTCAAACTGGAACGGGTACAGAGAAGGGCCACTAGGATGATCAGAGGAATGGAAAACCTGTCGTATGAAAGGAGACTCGAGGAGCTCGGTTTGTTTACCCTAACCAAAAGGAGGCTGAGGGGGGATATGATTGCTCTCTTTAAATATATCAGAGGGATAAATACCAGGGAGGGAGAGGAATTATTTCAGCTCAGTACTAACGTGGACACGAGAACAAATGGATATAAACTGGCCGTCGGGAAGTTTAGGCTTGAAATTAGACGACGGTTTCTAACCGTCAGAGGGGAGAAGTTCTGGAACAGCCTTCCGAGGGAAACGGTGGGGGCGAAAGACCTCTCTGGCGTTAAGATTAAGCTTGATAAGTTTATGGAGGGGATGGTTTGATGGGATAATGTGATTTTAGTCAATAAGTCAATAACGTGACATCGCTGGTAATTAGTATCAATGGTCAATGTGGGTCTGGCTGGAGAATCTTGTCCGCATGCTCGGGGTTCTGCTGATCGCCATATTTGGGGTCGGGAAGGAATTTTCCTCCAGGGTAGATTGGCAGAGGCCCTGGAGGTTTTTCGCCTTCCTCCGCAGCATGGGGCAGGGGTCGCTGGCTGGAGGATTCTCTGCGACTTGAAGTCTTTAAATCATGATTTGGGGACTTCAACAGCTGAGTCAAGGGAGAGAATTATTCCAGGAGTGGGTGGGTCAGATTTTGTGGCCTGCGTCATGCAGGAGGTCAGACTAGATAATCATAATGGTCCCTTCTGACCTTAAAGTCTATGAGTCTATATATTTCATGTTATAGTAGTCTCGGATGATGACCCAATATGTTAAGAACACTTTCACTGCAGATTTGACAAAACACAAAGAAGGTACCAATGTGTGATTTCTAAAGATAGCTAAAGCGCTTGACCCAAGGTTTAAGAATCTGAAATGCCATCCAAAATCGGAGAGGGACGAGATGTGGAGCATGCTTTCAGAAGTCTTAAAAGAGCAACACTCTGATGCGGAAACTAGAGAACCTGAACCACCAAAAAAGAAAATCAACCTTCTGCTGGTGGCATCTGACTCAGATAATAAAAATGAACATGCTTCGGTCCACAGTGCTTTGGATTGTTATTGAGCAGAACCTGTCATCAGCATGGACGCATGTCCCCTGGAATGGTGGTTGAAGCATGAAGGGACATATGAATCTTTAGCGCATCTGGCATATCAATATCTTGTTACGCCAGCTACAACAGTGCCATGAGAACACCTGTTCTCACTTTCAGGTGACATTGTAAACAAGAAGCGGGCAGCATTATCTCCTAAAATGTAAACAAACTTGTTTGTCTGAGCGATTGGCTGAACAAGAAGTAGGACCGAGTGAACTTGAAGGCTCTAAAATTTTTCATTGTTTTGTTTTTGAATGCAATTTTTGGTACATAATTCTTCATTTGCAAGTTCAACTTTCATGATAAAAAGATTGCACTACAGTACTTGTATGAGGTGAACTGAAAAATACTATTTCTTTTGTTATTTTACAGTGCAAATACTTGTAATCAAAAATAAATAAATAGTGAGCACTGGACACTTCGTATTCTGTGTGGTAATTGAAATCGGTATCCACGGTTACATTTGATAGATTATAAATTATGTGTAGGTATGTATAAAAAGCTTCCATGATTCAGGGCATAACTGATGCAGTTTAGGAATAAACATCCCTATTAGGCAGGGTATTCTGTAACTGACAGTGGGGGTCCTTTCAGCATCCAATGAGCCTGGGGAACCCATTGTCACAAGATGTAAGTGAGGCCAAGATTTTAGCAGGATTGAAGCAGATCAGACATAAATATGAATAACAAAAATATCCAGAATATACATCCTTCTGCTTTAGGAGTTAGAAGGGATTGTTCTCTGCGGGGATGATTGTCCTAGGGCTGCACACTTAGAGTTTCTTGCACCTGCCTCCAGACATGTGTTGGTGGCCACTGTCAGGATACCGGAGCGGATCGACCACTGGTCTGATTCCTATACACCTGTCTGCTTTGCCTCACGCAGGTGGTGTGTGGTGAAATAATGTTTTGTAAAGCTACTTTGTGGTGCTCTGATGAAATGTGCTTTAGAAGGGCAGAGTACTGTTGTTATGACGAGAGAGTAAATATCCATAAAGCTGCATTTGTATAAATACAAACAGGTTAGGGATGGGGCAAATAAAATAAAAGAAGACATCTGTTTTTATGAAAGTAGTTGTGATCTCATTGCAGGCCTTGTCAATGAATAATGAAGCAGGCTGCCGGGTTTCTTTTCCTTTGTGTCTTTAGCTGAGATTTATTTCCCGGAAGCTTATGAGGCCCGCTGGCGCACTTACTGGGAGGATTGTAGCGGGTTCTGCATTATTGCGCTGTGTGTGTGTAAAGAAAAGAAAATGGGGGGAAGGGGAGCGAGTGGCTAACCAAACCCCTTAGTACAAAGCACTGTTATGTTATCTGCAGAGGTCCCTTGGAGGTGGAACTGATGTGGTTCCAACTCCCGAGGGCATTGTGCATTGGGGAGCTACATGTGGGGTGCTCACCCCTTGCGTATTGAGGAGCATGAGGTCTCTGCGATGGCAGGGAGCAGGCCAGGGTGTCTCTCCAGTCCTCCTTATTGGCCCCCATGGTGGAGCCACATTGGACAGAAATAGCCCCTAGGGAGCAGCTACGCAGGCACTTCACAGCGTGAGGCGGAACGTTTCTGTCACCTTCCCTTCCCCCCCCAGCCCCAGATTTGCAGTGTGTCCAGCCTGCTACGTAAGCTGTGTTCCTGGGTTCGACCCTTACTGAGAGGATGGATACTCTTGGGATGAAGGCACGGGGCTGGTACAGAGGAGAGCTGGGTTCATTTCCCAGATTCCCTGTGTGACGTTAGGCAAGTAACTTCCTCTCTTGGCACCTCAGTTCCCCATCTGTGAAATGGAGATGATGCTTCCCTACCTATGTGGCAATAAATCAATTACTCGTTGTGAGACTCGTACGAATAAGGTGAACGGTGAACAGGGCCATGGATGTGTCTTGATAAATAGGTAGAATACAGACGAGTTCTCCATCTGCTTTTTTGTGACTCTGGTGAGAATCTGCTGTGTGTGGTTTCTGTTATTATCACGCTTTCTTTTATGCCGTCTGCTAAACTTAAACCCAACGAGAGCCCCACTTCATTTTGTGGTCTTAGCACAGTCCGCTTGCCATGGGAGTTTATTATGCATCACTCTCACGGTGTGTGTCAGGATGAGCTGTGTATCTTCGGGGCTGTTAGTATAGCTTGATGTAGGTTTTGCCCAACTGGCCTTGGTTCTCGCGTTCCAACCGTACTGTAGACAAAGGAAGAGTGGTTGGAGGAGGGTGTAAAGCTGGGGATGAGAGGCTGGCAAAGACATGGCCAAAATAACTTAATGATGATGATGCTTTGTAGAACATCAGGTCCTTTGGTCCTTCTGCAGCTTGTAGTAAGTTTTGCCTAGGCAAACTCCTATGGCAGCTGGAGTATCTTCTTGGAAAGACTAAACTCAATGAGAGTTTGTCTGAGTAAAGCCCTCAGCGTACACCTCATTGCTTGCATGCACGTTGATATAGCTTGGCTTGCGATTTTGAAGTAAAGAACGGAGAGGTTGGTCAGAAATTACTTTAAAAAGCATGCTTCCCTCTCCTCCCACTCCCCCGTTTGCTCCTGTACTTGGAACAGGGGAAAAAAGTAAATGTCTCCTTTCTTGGCCTTGTGGAGACCATACTCCGTGTCTTGGGTTCGGGATACTTCATGAATGTTAAAGCCCCCTGTCATTTTAGCTGGGTGCAGTAATCTGCATGTTAAACAGCTGCCACATTCCTTGCCAGAGGTGGTTGTGTTTCAATAGTGGGTGAAACAGTTCCTGAAAAGAGCATATAGGGTCATATCCTACTCTTTTACACTGGTGTCAATCTGAAGTAACCCTATTTGTAATTTGAGGTGCGTGTGTGAAGGGGATGGTCTCAGATTTACACAATGTAACTGAGGGTAGAATCTGGCCCATAGGTTGGAGAGCCCTCTTGAGTGCTTTGGGATCTTTGGAGAAAGTTGCTGTTTGGGTGTCAGTTGTTATCCTCTAAGTGGCATTCACAAGCCACAGCTGCACAGATTGCTGTTTGTAGTAAAATGACTTTAGGATGATTCATTTGCTGCACGACGCAGGCACTTGGGAACACAGGAGAGAATGAGAGTTTAAACCCAAGTCTCTGTCTAGACACACACAATGAGTACAACCGAAAGCAATTTAAAAATACAATGAAACCTGCAGTGAAGAGTAAGGACCATCTTCAATGGGCAACTCATAGACCTTGAATTGTCTCCAAGGTATTCAGCTCCGTTCTGTTTGATCTTTAAAGAACCACATCTACTAGGGGGAGCGTGTTTTTTTTTTCCCCCTCTTGTCCTTAAATGGTCACTTGTGATAGATTTCACTCGATACCCAGTGGATACAGTAATTCATGTGCTGTGAAAGAGTTGGTGCTTGCTGTAGCTTAGCAAGGGTGTATGATGCACCCCTACTTGTGATTGTCATGCCCAGGGATCAGTCATTGTGGGTGGAAGCCCAGATGCCCTTTGAACAGGTGGCAGAGGTTGTCCTCACTCTATCTCCAAAAATATTTTTATTTGGGATACTACTTTGGATCCTTTGCATGGACTGTTGTAGTGACCTGTAAATCCAACTCACCGGGGTGGCAAGAAGCCTTTGAATGGGAAACGCCCATCTTCCCCTCCATAGATGGAGAGGGGGACGGAAATGCGCACACACCCTCTGACTGGTGTTTAGAGCATAGGAACTCCAGAGGTGTAACCCCAGCTGTGATGCTCTGGCCCACAGCAAGTCACTTTAAAAACTCTGCCTCTGTTTCCCCCGCGGTATTTATGATGCTTTACTCACAGTACATGGTGCTGCTGTTCAATTTGAGATCTGTGTTGAGGTTGTTGTCGTCTCTCTGTGACAGTAACAAAATAAACGTTCACACACTGGTGCCAGTTGATAGGAGAAAGCGTACCTGGTTCTGACTGGAGGAGTCTGGGAATTTTTTGGTGTCAGAGGCCAAAGTGATGGGCAGGAATTGGGATGTAGCTGCCTGCTGCAGAGTTTTGGATCACTTTAATTCCACTGGCCCCAGATGTGATGCATTGTCATAAACACCCTGCCATAGATTATCCTTTGTGTGCTTAGCACTGCTCTCCTTTGTCATCCTCTTGTGATTTGAAAGCGTCCGATCTGGAGACCTCTCTGGGGACAGAATCTATTACACGTCTCTGCCAAGCAGAACCATGTTGCCTTCTTTATTTCCCCTCCTGTCTCAAACATACAATTTGTTCTTTGTCAGTGCTCAGCTAGACACATTGTTGAGCACGAGTGGGACTCCCTCAGCAAAGAGTGGGTCCTGTCGCTGCTTCTCTTCTTAATTTCATTATCCATCTCTAATGGGTTTTTAATGTCTTAGCTGAATTTATGGTGCTGAGGACTTCATGCACCTTCAGTTTCTCTGGCAACTGGGCAGGGAGAGTTTGACTGATGGGCTCCCAGGTTGTTCACGACCTAGAGGAGAACTTGCCTCCGGAGTTGCAAATGACACGGGATCTGTGTTTGCCATTAGCAGGTTCCTCTGGAGGTGAGTGGCAGAGCTTTCAGCTATGCTTACTGATTTGTAGTCCTAAGTTATAGTAATTACAGGTTCTTGCTACATGAATCAGTCAGTAGGAACAGCCATTGTACATACAATTCTGCCACTCTGTGGCCTATATTTTTCTTTCTGTCCACTTGTGAGCAGGTGCCTCTCCCGAGCTGCTGTGCAAACACCGTCTACGCACAATGTAAAATCCAAATCGTTACCCTTCATAGGGTTTGACTTTATTAACGAAGACATGCCGAGTAACACAATGAGATTTAACTCAAACCTCCTCCACAGGCATGGCTGCTCCCAGGGATCCATCTCAGAACTGTTCAGCCCACACCCTAGGTCCTGTCCCTCAGAGAGCCACTCTCATTTCCCTTGTATTCAGGTGGGATAAAAAGCCACCTGTCTCAGTGAGTCTAATCCATTTAACCCTTTCTCCGCAGGATTTAGCACATGCTATCTGGGTGGAGTGTCTCAGGCAAACACTGCCAGCTTGTTACAGCTAATCTGTCTTCTGCTGCCAGTATCTAGGGTATTGCTCTTCTGTCTCCATTTCCCCAAAGAGAGGCGCTTAGAAATAGCACACAGATCGTAGGGGTAGGTGGCTTGTACAGGAGCCTGAGGGCTGTTTGTGAGGGGCACACTCACTCATGTCAGTTTTAATAGTCAGATGAACATATGCTGTTTTTATTAGTCAGTAAATCTGTCAGGGGAAGAGTTGAGACATTCCAAAGTTTAAAGGTAATTAAAGTCTGAGTAGTTCATAAAACAGGATGCAGCCTTAGGGGCCCTGGCGAGGCACTGAATGTTGCATGTACTTGACAAAAAAGAATCCAGACGTTCAGGAAAACAACGTGGGTTTCCGTCCATCCAAGGTGGGCCTTCTCTAACGTGAGTATATCCTAGAGACACAAAGAACAAATAAGGCAATTGCAGCTTATTCCTCTGGGGATGAATGCAAGATAGTTCTCTACTGTATGTTCTCCATTGCGTTGTCCAGAGCGGTTTTAAATGTCCTCACATCATGGGGCTTCAACTGTTTCCCTAGGTGACTAATTCAGAGTCTAATAGTTCTTGCTGTTTGGAAATGCTTCCTGATGTCCAACCCATTTTTTCCTTTCATCTTAATTGCCTCCTGCCTAGTTTCCTGCTTCACCTTCCTGGATTCTGTAGAATAACAAACCACGGTTGCAGACACTAGTCACGGTGATGAGCAAACAGTCGCAGGCTCGAAAAAAGTCACAGACTCTAACTCAGAAGCTAAAGAAAGACCCATACAGTTTGGGAGGTAGCAAACAGGTATCACATGACAAGTGGAATAAGGCACTGTTGTTATGCATAGGGAAACAATGATAGCAGTTATACAGAAGAATGCGCTTTTTAAAGCAAGAAAAAGTGTGGGGAGGGGCATGAGCATCTTTGTCTATAAAGAACAAAGGCCATCAGACTCTGGGGTGAGTGAATACAGTATTCTCCAGTGGGCATCGTTCAAATTTGGCATTTCTAGATGTCCTATAAAACTTTGGAAGGGATGCTGTGTATTGCATGCGAAAAAAATGTCTTTAACTGGGAGCTCTTCAGAAGTCCATCACTTGAGAGTTTTACAATGGAACTGGCCAAGACACTGGAGACTATTCTGTTGGAGGGCAGTATTAAAAGGAAGAAGTAGCTGCCTCAAAGGGTGAGGCACCAGAACGCAGGAAATATGAAAATGAAAGTCACTAAGGAAATGTGAACAGCAGTGGTTGTAAACTAATGGAATGACTAGTGCACGCAGCCTTGGAAAATGGGGAGTGTGGAAGCATTCATCATGGCTTTTTTACTGAGCATTTTAATGCATTTTTTCTTTTTTTTTTCCAATGAATCTTACTCTTGTAACTTGCATTTCCTTCACTTGCAAAGGGTTATGTAACATGGTTGGTGCTGCTTTGATTTGGAAGGTGAGAAGAGGAGGGAGGAAGGAAGGAAGGAAGGAAAAATAGGCAGGACCTCTCTGCTATTTCACTAGGAGGGTGGTGAAGCACTGGAATGGGTTACCTAGGGAGGTGGTGGAATCTCCATCCTTAAAGGTTTTTAAGGCCCGGCTTGACAAAGCCTTGGCTGGGATGATTTAGTTGGTGTTGGTCCTGCTTTGAGCAGGGGGTTGGACTAGATGACCTCCTGAGGTCTCTTCCAACCCTAATATTCTATGATTCTAAGTACTTCTCACAGGTTAGGGCTTATTAAAAGTACACTCCTGGAATGTAAAATGCCATCTGTTGTGCTGGGCAGTTCCTGTCCCGTAGGGTGGAATCAGCTGAATTCTTGGGGAGGGAAAAAAGAGAGAGCGAGGAATCATAAGCACCAAGCCACATGTCCATCTTAAAAAAAAAAGAAAAGAAAAGAACCCAACCAAACCAAAACACGGCCATGTGCACATAATTCCCCCTGAGGAGAGGAGAAGAGAGTGAGTGGACCACACAGCGCACATGGGAGTCGCATTGCTTACTGCACTTCTGGAAGGCGCTCAGATACTACGGCGATGAGGTCAGTGTAAGATCCTATATTACAGAATAGAATTGTAAGTCACTAAGACTGTAAATAGCCACCTTATTTGCTTAGTCCAAAGTTTTCCAGAACAGCACGTAGCAGGCCCTGGCAGTATTGAAATGATAACAGGCAATGGGGTGAGAGCTGCTATCTGACATCCTTTTGGAAGGAAAGAAACCGAACGTGGTAAGAAAAACGGCGCTACTCAACATGAGTGCTTCCTTTGAGTCTTTAACTCAGCTTAGTTAATTACAAGGACAAACCCAAGTTCTTTCCCTTGTTGGCTGTGCAGAAGCCAAGCCAGTTGTAGGAGAGCCAGTCTGTTCTGCTGTGTGTGCTAGCATCAGAATTGACAGCTAAGTACTGATTGCAAAATGCTTATTACTGATTCAGGCGTGAGAGGTAGAAAGAACAATTGGGTGGCCAGATTTTAGGTGTTTACTGCCTTGGCAGATAGAAAAACATCATTTGACTTGTAATCTGAGCACATTTGTGGTTCATTTGTCGAGTAGGAATAAACATGATATCAAATTGGTGTTGTCTTATTCTGTCTGCGGTCGCATTACGGTACCAATCCTGTAGCCCTACTGACTTCAGGGGTATTACTCACATAAGTAAGGTTGCAGGATTAGGCCCCTTTGAGAGAACAAGTAGAAGTGATGGATGGCAAACTCATGTGTTTGCTTTAGCCAAGAAGCATTCAGTTGTAATCTTTTCAGGGCAGAGACTGCATAATCATATGTATTTGTACTGCACACAGCACAATGAGACCCTCATCCTGGTTGGGGCTTCTGAATGCTATCATATAATAAGTATTCAACAGTGAGCACTTGGCTAGCTGGCTCATCCTGCCCAGCCATGTTGGCCTGTGTATGAACATCATCACTGATGTCAGCACAATTATGCAAGCAATGATTAATGATACAGAACCAAAAGAGAACAGGGAAAAAAAATGTTTTTTGTAGGGCTTGCATATATTGCTGTTCTATTTTAATAAGCTCCCAGTAAGAGAGCGGTAGAATATTTAAAAAACAAAACAAAACACACACAAATAACCAACAAACAAAACTAGCTGTGTCAATTCCAGAGGGAATTCCTGTCTACTTACCCTTCATAACTGCAGTAGCTGAGTGCTTCCATTCGGAGACTAACAATTTGAGGCAGAGTAGGTCATATTTTGGGACTGAAGCATCTAGAATATGTCTCCAGTATTAGTGCTGTAAAGAGTGGATTCTTGGTGAGCTATCTTTGGTCTGGCAGCCAGGCAACATCTCTAAAATGGGTTCATAAACCAACCCGAACAGTAGCATTTGAGACAGATACCATATATCAAATAAGTGGGGAAGGAAGTGTGCCTGAGATGCTAGGCTTCTACATTCTATGCATTAGTCCACGTGTTACTCATGGCTGGATCTGATTCATTAGTGACTCAGTTCCCCTTTACATTTCAGGTCCATATATTCTGCGACACTCAGTCACGGTGAGGCTAGCTTAACATGCCTGTGTCAGAAGCTGACAATGATGGCTTCAGTCCTCCGGGGCATAATTTGAAATAGGAATCGAACGTTCCACAGCACTTTACGAAGCATTAAGCACAGTACATCGTGCCATCGGAGTGGATGTTGACCAAAAATGCAGCGTTCATTATTCACGCAACATCTTCTCCCATCAAGCTGTAAACATCACTGAGAAAAGGATAATCATAGAATCATAGAATATTAGGGTTGGAAGAGACCTCAGGACGTCACCTAGTCCAATCCCCTGCTCAAAGCAGGACCAACACCAACTAAATCATCCCAGCCAGGGCTTTGTCAAGCTGGGCCTTAAAAACCTCTAAGGATGGAGATTCCACCACCTCCCTAGGTAACCCATTCCAGTGCTTCACCACCCTCCTAGTGAAATAGTGTTTCCTAATATCCAACCTAGACCTCCCCCACTGCAACTTGAGACCATTGCTCCTTGTTCTGTCATCTGCCACCACTGAGAACAGCCAAGCTGCATCCTCTTTGGAACCCCTCTTCAGGTAGTTGAAGGCTGCTATCAAATCCCTCCTCATTCTTCTCTTCTGCAGACTAAATAAGCCCAGTTCCCTCAGCCTCTCCTTGTAAGTCATGTACCCCAGCCCCCTAATCATTTCCATTGCCCTCTGCTGGAATCTCTCCAATTTGTCTACATCCCTTCTGTAGTGTGGGGCCCAAAACTGGACACAATACTCCAGATGTGGCCTCACCAGTGCCGAATAGAGGGGAATAATCACTTCCCTTGATCTGCTGGCAAATACCAAAGATGGTATTGAAGAGGTTTGTTTCCCCATTGTACAAACTAATGTACAGTTATGGGCACTTCTTATCTCCATACAAGCCTAGAGAAATTAGCTTGGGAGATGGGTCTGGGGACTCCTGAGTTCTAATCACTCTGTCTCTCTGACTCTGTCTTTGTCCTCAGACTAATTCCCTAATTTCAGTGGGAGCTGTGGCTGTCTCAGCACGTCTGAAATCAGGCTCCCTGTCTGCTTCTCCATCTGTAAAATGGGGGTAACAGTAATGCTTACCTACCTCCTAGTTAATGGGGCTGATTCTCTGTTGATGTAACTCTGCTGACTTCCATGCAGTTATTCCAGCAGGAATTTAGGGCCCCGTATTTTCAGAGCACTTTGAAAATATAAATCTCTCTGTGGGTGCTAACTTCTGTCTCCCAAGAAATGTGCTGTTCCCCTAAATAGATTCAGGTGGGAGAACTGGTAAGTGGAGCTGATGGCTGTTCCAGGTACCATGATCCTGAGCGTATGAGATGGGTGCTTAGATACCATGCGCACCACTATGGTATAAATCCTTAGACAGTTCAGAGGTGATCTCTTTCAATAGGGGTAGGTTAATGGAATGATATTATACAAACCAGAGTATTTTGAGCCAGCTGGGAATGAAACAGGGGCATTATACGTTTGAATTTGGCTTGCTTGGGGGCTGCAGCGTAGCACTGCAGTGCCGCCGTATTTCCACCAGCATAGAAAAGCCTGTCTTCTAGGATCCTGCAAGTGAAAGGAGAGATCCCATCGTGTTGACTTATATTTCCTCGAAATGGCGGCGCACACAGCTGCACTAACGGCTACAGTTCTCCCTGTCAAGAAGCCACGTTGATGCCTTTGAGGAAATGGAGATGTGGTTCCAAAATCCACTGTACATCCTCTCGCTGCTTATATGCATACGAACCTATGCCATCTCAGGGGTGTCATATCTTTCTCAAATGCTGTGTGCAAGGCTGGCCCCAGGCCGTGTGAGCTGGGGCATGCTTGCATTGTCCTGTAGGCACGCCACCCCTCCTTTTCCCAGAGCCCTCTTTCATTCCTCCTAAAGTGCTCTCACTTCTGCAACACCTGCAGTCACAATACTAATCATTTGTATGTAGTGTAGCACATTCGGTTCATGTATTTATTTATAGCCACTGGGCTAGCTCTCATTGCCACAGCATCTGAGGGCTCTCGTGTCTGATTTACCTTTTAATCCTCACTACACCCCTGTGCTGGAGGTTGGTAAATAGTATTATCCTCTTTTTTGCAAATAGGGAAACTGAGGCAGAAAGGTTGCATACGATCAGAGGACTTACCACACGGGATCAGACTTGTGGTCCTTCTAGTTCAATATCCTGTCCCCGACAGTGGTCAGCACCACATGTTTCAGAGTAAGGTGCAAAAAGCCCAAAGTAGGAAAGTGGAGGATAAAACCTGAATTGTGAGATTTTTTTTATGTCTTTCAAAACTCTCTCTCCTTTTTTTTTTTTTTTTTTTTTTTTTTTTTGCATTAACTGTTATGACTTTAGATATTCTTTTTATCAGTTTAAACAGACAGTCCCTCTTTGAATTTTATTTAGTTATTTCTTGACCCCCCTCCGTGGTAATGAGTTCCACAGCTTAATGGTTCATTGACTGGAAACATACTTCCTTGTCTCAGTTTTGTATTTGATTCCTTTCAGTTTCATTGAATGTCCCCTTGGTCAATGACATTCAAAACAAAACAGATATTAACGGTTAAGTGTCTTGCCTAACCTCACACAGCAAAGGAACGGCAGAGCTGAATCTGGAACCCAGGATCTACTGCTTGTTCCTTTTCTCTCTACCATGCTCCTTTTCTGTGTGGAGGGCAGGTTGCCTAGAATTGGGGACAACATGCTTTGTAACCTGGATATAATGCTGGTTCAGGTTCTGCTGAACTCAGAGAGTCTACACAGGCCCTTGAAGTTAAGCACATGCTTAAATACTCTCACTGGATTTTGGCTAGCGTGCTCAGCACCTTGCAGGATTGAGCCTGTAGTTGGTTGTACTTATTATTGTTATGTACTTAATGCAAGTGGATTTCTCAAGCCAGAATTTGCTCCATAAGGAATCAATAGTAATATTTTGCCCTTCTTTAACACCTTTCAGCTCAACATCTCAGACGCTTCACAAACGTTAATGAATTAACCTTCAGAGCATCAAAGCATGGCAGGCCAATTATCATCCTTATTTTATAAATAGGGTCACTGAGCTGCATAACAATGAATGGCTTTCCCCAAGTCACACCGTCAGCCAGCAGAGCCAGGAATAAAACGCAGGAGTCCGTGCTCCCATTCCTTTGTTTGCAATACAAATCTCACAAATTTTAAGTAGGGGAAATAAAAAGGTAATGTTTAATCCACCACACAAAAATCCTCTGGAACTCATTGCCACAATATATTCTTTAGGTAAAGAACTTAGCAGATTTGAGAAAAGTATTAAATATTTAAGGATATCATTTTCAGTGACACTATCTAAACCAAAACTTTTAAAGGGGCGACAGCTCTCATGCTTCAGGGACTAAACCAACCAGTACTGTTTTGGGCTGGGGGGGGGAACGCCTCTCCCATGCCCCCAGGAAGCATTTTATTGCATAATTGTCCCGCATGGGGTATTTACAACCACCTCTGGAGGTGGCCTCTTTCTGATACAGAATACCAGATTGGAGATACCATTGTTCCAGTCCAGTATGGCAATTCTTATGTTCCTCCATGGGAAACTCCTCCCAGAACAGTTTATTTTGAGTTATGAATTTTAAATACAATTGTTCACACTGAGAAGTCAGCATTTGGCAACAGTTACTATTTCACCTACCATAGCTTGTCTGTACACTTGGAATGGAACGTGGGTTCTCAACCTGGGGCTTAATGACCCACGTTGGGGTCATGAACAGATTTCAGGGGGTTGCCTCCATCTTCCCTTTCCTTATGGTTGGATAGGTTGGGGGTCCTGAACCTATTGTTTTTTCTTTTTTGTAACATGGAGTCCTATTGTGGAAATAGTTGAGAACCACTGGGATAGGAGACAGCTGTGGTGGTGTCTGTTGGCCAAAGTTGATTTTTTTAATGGCAACCACTGCATGTGTAGCTTCACTTCAGAATGGGGTCCCCCGTCATCATTCACCATGCTATCCAGAAACTCCATCTCACCTACCTCCTCACACCCCTAACTTAAGTTCTCCTGGAATCTCATCTACTAAAATAAAGAGCTAATACTTATGCCGGGGGAAAAAGAGCTTTGCATAACAGAACATAATTGCCAAATGTGCATGAAAAGGTCTTAATTTATGTTTCTGTTCTCAGCAGATAACAACATGGTGTTAGACAATAATATGCCGTGAAACATAGAGGTCTTGCAGAATGAAAGAGCTTTTGATTTTGCCATTTTCTTAAAAAAAAAGCACTCTTATTTTGCCTCACAATGGGACTGGTGGGAGGAGACAAAGTGGCCGAGGCAGCTGAGAAAAAGCAAAGATAAGCATTGCAAAATGTGTGTATATGTATGTATTTATTTATTTATTCAGCATGCAAGCAAAGTCATTCGGGGGGTGCGTGGAGATGTAATCAGTGAAATGGATTGCTTGATTGGTTCTTTGAACAATTGTAGCACCAATCTTTTTCTTCCATTTGCTCCCCCTCAGTGTGATACAGAAATGTCTCTTAAAAAAAAATATTTCATGTTTTCGAAAGGAAAAGTTTGTAGTTTAATTAGGTTAGACCGGGGGTGGGCAAACTTTTTGGCCTGAGGGCCACATCTGGGTATGGAAATTGTATGGCGGGCCATGAATGCTCACAAAATTGGGAGTTGCGGTGCGGGAGGGGGTGAGGGCTCTGGTGTGGGGCCAGAAATGAGGAGTCTAGGGTGCAGGAGGATGCTCTGGCCTGGGACTAAGGGGTTCGGAGGGGGATCAGGGCTGGGGCAGGGGGTTGGGGCGCAGTAGGGGATCAGGGGTGCAGGCGCTGGGCAGCGCTTACCTCAAGCAGCGGAGGCGCGGCCAGGTGGCTCTGTGTGGTGCTCTGTCCGCAGGCGTTGCCCCTGCAACTCCCATTGGCCGTGGTTCCCTGCCAATGGGAGCTGTGGGGGCAGTGCTTGGGGCAGCGTGCAGAGCCCCTGGCTGCCCCTACGCATAGGAGCTGGAGGGGCAACGTGCCGCTGCTTTTGGGAGCTGCGTGGAGCAGGGCAAGCCCCGGACCCCACTCCCTGGCTGGAGCGCCAGAGCAGGGCAAGCCCCAGACTCCGCTCCCTGGCTGGAGCTCGAGGGCCGGATTAAAACATCTGGAGGACCGGATGTGGCCCCTGGGCCATAGTTTGCCCACCCCTGGGTTAGACAATGCAGTATTGTTTGTCAGATACATGATTGTTTTAATTAAATTATTACAGTAATCAGAAGGCGTGAACTAGTGATCTGAGAACACGGGTGGGAGTCAGGAAGTCCTGAGTTGGAACCCAGCCTCTGACACGGACAGTCTGTAACCATGGGCATTTGCCTGCCTCAGTTTCCCTATTTGTAAAACAGGGTGTACTAATATTTGTGTGTCTCACTGAGAGGCCAGGAGGATGGATTGATGTCTGTGAAGTGCATGGAACACACAAGATAATAACGTAAGCGATATATAGTCAGTAAAATTATGTGTACATTCAAACTTGAACAATTTATTGAACAGCCACTTTTTATTTGCACAAGAAAATTGGAGGCCTCTCTGTGCTGCTTTTAGCCAGGATTTAATAACAGCTGTTGTAGTGAGGCTCCATTCTGAGACATTCTTTTGTAAAAGTTATATACAACAATACGTAGTTTTGAAATTACAACTAAATTGCAGCTGACAAATGAACCGAGAACTTCTGGTGATACATTGGTGGGGTTTTATTTAATCCTTTATCCACCTCCCTGCTAATTCACACAATTCAGTAATGGGCAGTGCATTTTATAGTCACTTTTTTGTAATAATGAGGCATCTGTAGATCCATGTTCTCTTATGCCCCGCGTCATTGTTGTGTTTGAGGTACTATGGGTTTGATCCAATGCTCACTGAAATCAATGGAAAAACTCCCAGTTACTTCAGTGGGTTTGGATCAAGTCCTGTATTTGTATTCTCTCTCTCTCTCCATACATTATACAGTGCATATATTATTATACACTGCAGCATTCATTTAGGAAGTATCAGCTTAGTCATGTAGATACACTTAGAAAATGTTACTGTAAAACATGAAATCGACATGCCCCGTTTGTTTGGTATGTTATCACCGCCGTCTGATTAGAATACATTAATTACCTTTCACACCCTAATCCGCCTGAGCCACAGATGCAAAGTGTGTCGATGTGATTTTTGGCTGACTGAAAATTGTGTGTGCACAAAGCTGTATTTGTGCAATGCCCCAGTATAGCTCGGGTATCTCTACCTACATTTGCCATAGTTTGTGTGGCATCATTTACCATTTAATTATAGTGTTGTGGAAGTAACTATTTGATGGATCAATCATTGGATTTTATCCGTGGAGACACCATATGGAATAATTGGTTGGAGATTGGTACACCTCTACCCTGATATAACGCGACCCGACATAACACGGGTTCGCATATAGCGCGTTAACCCCGGGGCCCCGGCAGCGGGGCTCGGCCTGCGATTTAAAGGGCCCGGGCTCCCCGCAGGGGCTGGAGCCCGGAGCTCTTTAAATCACCGCTGGAGCCCTGCCACTGCTACCCCGGGGCTGCGGCAGCGGGGCTCGGCCGGCGATTTAAAGGGCTCGGTGCTCTGGCCACTGTGGGGAGCCCCGGGCCCTTTAAATCACCGTCGGAGCCCTGCCGCCGCTACCCCGGGGTTCCGGCAGCGGGGCTCGGGTGGCAATTTAAAGGGCCCGGGGCTCCGCGCGGCTGGAGCCCGGGCTCTTTAAATCACCGCTGGAGCCCTGCCGCCACTACCCCGAAATAACAGGGTTTCAGCTATAATGCGGTAGGGATTTTTGGCTCCCAAGGACTGCATTATATCGGGGTAGAGGTGTATAACCTTGGTGTCATGGCCATATTCTGGTTTGGGTAACTATATTCTGCTGGCTTATAATTTTTCTGCAGGCTTAATTGGATACACGCTATTCTTAACCTCCTTTTGTAAACTGATGTGCTGTGCTACTGGGCACTATTAAAGAGATGGTGTGTCTCACCCCAGAGGAGGGTGCACTTCACCGGTGGGTGAAGTGGTTAGTGTGATGTATTGTTGCGGCATCACCAGCCCCTGTGTGCCTCATTGCAGAGCACAGTGCTGCAGCAGCACTGCCTCAGTTTCCCCCAACGGAATTTCCAGCCCACTCTGCTGACTGACATGGCTCAGACCTTCAATCAGATCGCTGCATGAGTTCAACTCCCTTCCAGGGTCGCAGAGACCAAAGTAACAGTCCAAAACAAACACAAAATAAAGGAATCTGTCCCCGCTGGGTTAGTTTTCTGCTTCTCTGGGGTTATTTGTTCATCTGCCCGGTAGTCTGAACTCTCAGTCCTTCCCTTCTGGTGAGACACCCCCTGTCACAGCCTTATTCAGTAACCAGCAGGAGAGCCACACAGTCCCGTGTCAGGGACTGCTTTCCTTCTTGGGAGACTCTGACAGGGAGCAATCTCACTCAGCTCCTGGCTCCCCAAGTGAGAGCTGTAGGTCTGCTCTCCTTCCCAGCCAGCCGCCAGCTGCGGGCTCTCCTCTTTTTAGCCTTTTCCTTCATGATTGGCATCTGTGGCGGGTGAGGCTGATTGAGTTTACAGCCGTTTGATAACCCCTTCCGGGTCCATGTGGGGTTGTAAACCCCCTCACGTTATGTATACCTGTGTGTATATAGTAATTTGTCGAGCCCTTTTCAAAGAAAGGTAAGCATGCATGTACATAAGAGTATTTTATTATTATTAATAAATTATTATTAATGTGTCTGACTACAAGCATCCGGAACAATTGTCCTTCCCCGGATCTCAGCTGCCTCTGCTGCAGTTGAGGAATGTGGAACACTGTCTTCTAATGGTATTAATTTTAAGCTCCTCCTGGCGACATATAATTCCCTTCTAGTCGCAGCTTTGAGTGACCACCAGTGAGACAGTGGGTGCTGTGTAATTTCTCATCAGGAAGGCTACTAGCCGATCTTTCTAGACCTGATTGCCTAACCAAAAATATCCCATGTTGGCTTAGAATCATAGAATATTAGGGTTGGAAGAGACCTCAGGAGGTCATCTAGTCCAACCCCCTGCTCAAAGCAGGACCAACCCCAACTAAATCATCCCAGCCAGGGCTTTGTCAATCCGGGCCTTAAAAACCTGTAAGGATGGAGATTCCACCACCTCCCTAGGTAACCCATTCCAGTGCTTCACCACCCTCCTAGTGAAAAAGTGTTTCCTAATATCCAACCTAGACCTCCCCCACTGCAACTTGAGACCATTGCTCCTTGTTCTGTCATCTGCAACCACTGAGAACAGCCAAGCTGCATCCTCTTTGGAACCCCCCTTCAGGTAGTTGAAGGCTGCTATCTATTCCCCCCTCACTCTTCTCTTCTGCAGACTAAATAAGCCCAGTTCCCTCACCCTCTCCTCGTAAGTCATGTGTCCCAGCCCCCTAATCATTTTCGTTGCCCTCCGCTGGACTCTCTCCAATTTGTCCACATCCCTTCTGTAGTGGGGGGCCCAAAACTGGACGCAATACTCCAGGTGTGGCGTCACCAGTGCTGAATAGAGGGGAATAATCACTTCCCTCGATCTTAGCTCCCAAACTCAGTCGTATAGGCACCTGGGCAAAGATGCCTGGTGCAGGGTCACAGATTACTGTGAAACAGTCAGTATCTTTGTATGTGAGCTGCAGGACATAATGCATTGCAACAGCTGTGGGATTTCCCTATATCCCTAAGAGGGGAAAGCCTATTGGCTGTGTTTACCAGGAAACAAGTTTGCCCATCCTAGCTAGACAATGAATGACCTCTTGCCTTAGCAGTCTCAGTAGCACTGAAAAGATAATAGCCAGAATGTTAATCTTTTCTTTTCCTCTTTGCATGGTGCTGTTGGACCCTGAGGCAGCTTCTCAGACAGATTGATGTGTCTGTCACATCAAATTAAACTCCGTTCAAAGTTGCTTTATTGACTTGACTGTAATGCAAGTATTGCCAAATCGAATACGTAGGAATTAAATTACAATTATATGTCTATCTGTGCCTGTCTCTCTGTGTTTAGTTGTCTTTCATCCTATAGTCGGAGTTCTGCTTGCCTAATTTAATATCATTTTGTCCAGCAACGCTAACTGCGTATCATTTACAGTATCAGCTGTGCTGCCAAAGCAATCTTCTTTCGGAGCAAGGAGAAGCTACAGCAGAAATGTGGCTAAACATAGGGCTTAAAATCTCAGTGAGCAAATAGCTTGGTTCAGGTGCTGCACAGTTTCTTTTGGGCTGTGCTTCTTGTGGTGGTTTGTTTCCCTCACACACATCCCTGAAAATTTCACAATGTGGTGAAATAAGACAAACTTTTTAGCCAAAATGGGCTAACCCTGGCAATATATTGGGGTTAGGCTGGTTTTTACTTTAAGAGATTTGTCCATCACCAAACTTTTATGCCAGGGCAGCAGCACTGGCAAACCGGATTGTGTTCTCTGTGCATGTGGGGTGAGTGGTGGGGAGTGCTACTGGATCAGGAGTCCTGGACATTGAAGATTCCCTGATGCCAGCATGCCCTGCTCAACCCATACCTAGATGGGACTCTCTTTATGGGAAGGGGGGAAGGCTGTGTCCATGCCCACTCTGTTGTCAGCCATAAAAGGGCCCCAATAAGTGGCACTGGTGGGGTGGATCCCTGTCTATCAGTGGCGTTGGAACAATGTGTATAGTGGGGGTGCTGAGAGCCATTGAACCAAACTGTAAACCCTGTATCTGATGGAAACCACTTTAAGCCAGGGAGTGCGGTAGCATCCCTAGTTCCAGCACCTATGCTGTCTACTGGGAACTTGGCTCCAACCGCTATACTCACTTTGCATACAGTAGATCACATTAAAACCATAAGGTAACTTCTGACCTGGGTTGGATTTCAGCTGGGAACCAAGAGCTGAAACATTCTGTCTCTCATTAACAGCCTTAGAACCAGCGAGTCCCTAAGGGTTATTTTCTAATATTATCAACAAGGACTTTATAACTTATGCATGCAAGGCAGATAAGACTGTGATTTCTTAATGTACACTAGCATATTTTTTCTCTGGTGTTCCCTCTATTAATAAATTGGGTTTTCTTGTCTCACTAGTGTATAATAATTTCAACAATAGCTGTTCTTTGTTTAGTGTCATAACTATAAAGGGAAGGGTAACAGCTCTCCTGTGTACAGAGACTCCAAATCCTTTTACCTGTAAAGGGTTAAGAAGCTCGGGTAACCTGGCTGACACCTGACCCTAAGGACCAATAAGGGGACAAGATACTTTCAAATCTTGGGGGGGGGGAAAGGCTTTTGTTTTGTGTCCTTTGTTTAAGGGGTTGTTCGCTCTTGGGACTGAGAGGGACCAGACATCAATCCAGGTTCTCCCCATCTTTCTAAACAAGTCTCTCTTATTTCAAAATTGTAAGTAAAAGCCAGGCAAGGCGTCTTAGATTTACTTTGTTTTCTCAACTTGTAAATGTACCTTTTACCATAGTGTTTATCTTTGTTTGCTGTACTTTGAACCTAAGACAGAGGGGGGTCCTCTGAGCTCTTTAAGTTTGATTACCCTGTAAAGTTATTTTCCATACTGATTCTACAGAGATGATTTTTACCTTTTTCTTTAATTAAAAGCCTTCTTTTTAAGAGCCAGATTGATTTCTCCTTGTTTTAAGATTCAAGGGGGTTTGGATCTGTATTCACCAGGAGTTGGTGAAAGGAAGGAGGGGGGAAGGGTCAATTTCTCCTTGTTTAAGATCCAAGGAGTTTGGATCTGTATTCACCAGGGAATTGGTGAGAGGTTTCTCAAGGCTTCCCAGGGAGGGAATCCAGTGAGAATGGTGGCAGCGGGACCAGAGCTAAGCTGGTAGTTAAGCTTAGAAGTTTTCATGCAGGCCCCTACATTTGTACCCTAAAGTTCAAAGTGGGGATACAGCCTTGACAAGCCTCTATTTAGATTTTTCAGAATTTATTTAGCATAACTTTTACTGGCCATTTGGAGAATAGTCTGTCCAAACCCACACACAGAGAGACAGATCGACCCACGCACAGACAAATGCTCCTATTGGTGTTTTGAACTTGCATATCAATGGGAGAATAGGGAGATCTGTTAGTAGCAATTGCTGGTTATAGATATACATAATGTAGTGTCTAATTGTCCCTTAGGTTCTTGGTGTATTGATCAGTGCAGTCCTTGGTTTTGCAAAGTCTGAGCATCCTTATCCTGGGGCTTTGGAGTTGTCACCACACCTGTGCCCACTGAAACATTATTACAAAAGCCACCTCTTTAAGGGCATGATCCAAAGGGCATCTGAGTATTAGGAGTCCCTGGTTCCATTCCCATCACTGTTACAGACTTGCTGTGTAGACTTGGTCAGGTTATATAAACACTCTGTACCTCAGTTTCCCCATCTGCAGAAGAGGGATAACAGCGCTTCCTTATGTGACAGGATGGTTTAGGGTCATCGATTCCAAAGCCAGAAGGGACCACTGTGGTCTGACCTTCTGCATAACACAGGCCAGGAATAATTCTTGTTTGAAGTGGAGTGTATCCAAGTTCTGAGGCTTCAATGAAGTTATGCAAAACACTTTGATATCTCAGATGAATTGCACCATTCCAGTTGTTAATAATGCTATGTGCACAACATGTAGAGAAAAGAAAAAAATGCCTTTCTGTCCTCTGAGGGATCCAAAATATTCCGTATTCCTGTCTCTTAATGTAACATTAACATCGACACTTTAGTCACTGAGTGCAGGATAATACCTGTAACAATCAGTTGGGACTTACTTATGGATATTTATCTTGAGGATTATACTGTATTGTAAATGCCTGCTTCAGGATAGCCTGATCTTATTAGCGTTTTGGTTGAATTAACCAAGAGATCTTAAAAAAAGGCACCAAGATGAAATTCAGATCTCTATGCATCGATGGTCTTTGATTTAAAAGCAGGTTAAGTGCTGTCAACTTCCAATTACTCTATAGCCTCTAGGGCATGGGAGCTCTGCCTTTCATCCTTCCTATACTTTTGATCTTTTTTTAAGACAACAGAGTAGAAATCCCTGTTCTTAACCCTGGCTCACTTAGACAGAACAGGATTTTAATGATATTCATAGCCTGGGTATAGAGAGACATTTAAAAAAAAAATTGTTTTCCGCCCATGCAATATTTGTCGCTAAAAAAGTTATTGGAACATTTGAAGTTCCTTTGTTCATCTCTTTGGTCACTTTTTGCTCATTGTGTGCCTGTATGTATAGCTGTGTAGTGCTAGATGTGAAAAGAATGGGTAGGAAATTATTCTTTGCCTGACTCTGGTCATAATAGTAAGTGACAGTATATTAAATTTCATAGGGTGTCTTTCATCCCTTAGGTTCATAGATTTTTAAGACCAGAAGGAACCATTATGCTCATGCAGTCTGACCCTCCTGTGCAACACAGACCACAGAATTTCACCTTGATTTCCCACACACTTCTCATAAAGTGCAATAGTACTTGGCAGTTATATTCAGTGCTTTCCCCCTGGGATTTGAAGTGCTTTCCTAAGGTAGGGAAAACAGTTATTCCCACTGACCAGGTAGGGGAACTGAGACCTAGAGAGAGATTTGGTGACTTGCTTGAGGTCACAAAGTGAGTTTGTGTGGCGTCTGGACAAGAACCCAACAGTCCTGGCTCTCAGTCCTCCTCGAGAATCATTTCTCCATGGTAGTCCGGTTAAATGACTGTAGCAGAGGATTTAGAATCCAGTCTGCTTTCCTTCTGGCAACTGAAATGCATCCACCTCTGGTGTGGAATAGCTGCTGTTTATCAATATTTCCATTACCAACCTCCATTCTTCTTTCCCCCATGCCCTTCAGCTGCTTTAGCCATTGGAATATCCAAACCTGATACAAAACCCCAGTGAGTGAGTTGTGTACTGTTCATTGGGCGCTCGTTTTATATCGGTCTGGTTTCCATAAGTACGGAATGACATCCATGGAGCTGTGGGTGCTCAGCACCGTAGACAATCAAGCGAAGACAGACTTGGATGTGGGCCTGCCTTCGGAAGACACACAGACCCAGGGGATTTGGACGTCAAGATGCCCCCATATGCCCGGTTTGAAGTCTAATCCATCTGCTTAGTTCCCTTTGATTAACCACATTGATGTTCAGCTTCATGCATCTGAACTGTCGTGGATGCCCCTGGATTTGGTCAAGTTCGTAGTCCGCCTTCTTGCCTGATTCATAAATGGCCGGGAGGGAAGGGAGCTTGGCTCCTCGGTCACCACACACACCCAAAAAAGCTCACTGTTTCCAGGAAACTCTCATTCCATCCTGTTGAATCTTCAGAGAGAATTGCAGTCCATCATTTCTTCTGCGCTTCTGTCCTGACATCTGTCCTTGGAAACCTCAGGAACTGCATGCTCTTTGCACTCGGAGTCGTACTAAAAGACCGGAAAAAGAGCTTTGGTTTATTACAAAAGACGTCTCTCCACCTGGAAGAGGGGAGGGGAGTGACCTGCGGCAGGGTTTTTTGAATCGTGAATTGCAGCAGTTGGCAGAGATCTGCATATCGTCCCATATCAAGTCCAGCCATTTCAGGAAATTCGCAGATTCCCAGCCCGGGATTGAATTGGTCAGAAAGACAAGAAGGTCACTACCAGGTTGAGAATGCGGCTGGCTTTTATCACAGACACCTGGGTTGAACTCCTTTTCTGGGGCAGGAGCCAAAATGAATGTGACAGTCCCACCTGAATGACTGTCTGCAAACATCACAAATCTGTTACATAGCTGGCAAAGACTGCAAATCATGCACAGAAGAAGCTAGGCACTGGACTAGCGTAGGACCTCCTGTACGTCAGGATGGGAGGTACTGTTGCAAAGCCATGATAGGCATCCAGAACTGGACTAAAAGGGATTTCATTTGTTGAGTCCGAGGTACCGTGCAGAGCTGTGTGAGATCCCTATGCTACAATAACAAGGAGGAGACGGATGTGAGGGCTTAGGTTTATCAGCAGAACCGCTTGCAAGACTAGTATTGATGGGCACAGATTGATCTTTGTGGGGCTCCCATACTACAGTAGCTGAGCTACCGCAGATAAGACTAAGGTGCATCAATAGACCTGTCATTTTCCGGCATTAAGTAGTGGCATGCCAGTCATCACTCAGCTTCGAGGAAGGGGTTGGAATCATGGGTGGGACACAGTGGGAGCAGTGTGCTGGTATGTATATTTTCTATCAGACCTACCAGCCTTGATGCTGACCTTTTTACAATCCTTCATAGAAAGCTGCTGTTACAGTGGGGGGGAAACCATCCACTAATCTAGGGAAAGTGAGCAGCTGACTGTCTCTGTAGCTGTTTTGGCAGGGCCGAGTGAAGATTTCCCCCTTAACTCTCCATGGAACCGTTTAACCAAAGAGAGATGATTCACAAAGGTTTTACGAGGCAGCTTCAAGTGTCGCATGCGGGTTCTGCACTGAGCTGTCAGCCCCGGAGTTGCTGCTGGGAATGCTAGCTCCGTATTGCAGGGAAGCAGATGCGAACATTTCAACCTAAGAAGAGAAACAGGGCCTGGGTGGGGATGGCCCTTCTCTAACCACACCGATTACACAACGTGAGAACCTGACCCTGAGTGGTTCTGAGCACCCAACACCTCCTAACAACTACAGTGAATTCAGGCCCAGTGCACGTAGGGGGCATTTGACCTACCACTGAAGTGCAGGCCCCTCTGAAGCCACCTGGTGTGGAGCTGTGCCGCCACGTGTTGTGATCTTGCGATTGCTCAGCTAGTCTTTTTGCAAGGACTGTGATTTTAGTCCTTGATGTCACAGTCCTCTGGCAAGTTTCCCCTTAGCTACGCTGAAGTGGAGGATTTGTTTGGGGAAGAAAAGAGAACATAAGAACGGCCGTACAGACCAAAGGTCCATCCAGCCCAGTATCCTGTCTACCAACAGTGGCCAATGCCAGGTACCCCAGAGAGAGTGAACCTAACAGGCAATGATCAAGTGATCTCTTTCCTGCCATCCATCTCCACCCTCTGACAAACAGAGGCTAGGGACACCATTCCTTACCCATCCTGGCTAATAGCCATTAATGGACTTAACCTCCATGAATTTATCCAGTTCTCTTTTAAACGCTGTTATAGTCCTAGCCTTCACAACCTCCTCAGGCAAGGAAAGGGGCACGAGTGTGGTGGAAGTGGGTGTGTGCAAAAAGGAAGTGTATCTGCAGCTGTGAATCAAGATAAAAACTCCTCGTCTTTCTGATCCCCCTTTGAAGAAGCTATTTGCCGTGTCATACTCAGGATTTGTTTCCTCTGTGTGTATCTGTCTTTCTTTCTGACTCCTGTTTCCAGTTCTCTGTCAGCAACTGGAAAACAGCAATAATGAGAAATAACTGTTCGGGCTCAAATCCAAAACCACGTTTCTCCCCTCCCCCACACGCCTTATTGCACTGACAGTGCATTTGCTGACACTTTGTCTTGGGTAACCTCTGCCTTCCAAGGGTACCGTTAATCTCAGGGTCTGTTCATGTGTGTGTTCCCCCAGCGAATGTAATGCAAGACTCTTACGTGGGATGGTAACAGAACACGATTTCACAGCCCTGCCAGCTCCGTCTTTGCAGCAGCAGTGACATTGCAGCTACAGCCCCTTCTCCTGGGTGATTCCCTGTGGGGGGGATGGATTGTCATGAACTTTGAGGTACCACCCACCCCTCCCCCCCCCCACAGCTGGGGATCCCAGAATCATGTATCTTCTTTGTCTCAGTGGCTCCTTTGTCAGTCTCTCATGCTTGGACACTGCCCAACAGAAGTTGGCGATATGAAAAGCTACAGCTCAGCTGCAGTGTTTGTGGTGTTCTGCATACACTGTAGAAGAACGTATTGTAGACCTCATCGCTTTAGTCAGACCTGGGCTGAGAGCTCGCTCCCAGATGTCACTGCCAGCCCTTACAAACAATGCTGATGTACCCCCTGGGACATGTCACGTGGGCTTAACAGTAGGGGCTGCAAGCAATGATACTTCGCAGCATTTTTTCACACACTGCACACCTTAAAACGGCATGGCTGTGCTGCTGCAGCCACGCTGTTGTAAGGTGCATTATGTAGCCGCTCTTTATTGCCGGGAGAGAGCTGTCCCGGCAACAAACTAAAACCACCTCCGACCAGGGACGGTAGCTTCCCACTGACGAAGCGCTGTCCACACCGGCGCTTTTCATCGTTAAAACTTTTGTCATTCAGGGGTGTGTTTTTTCTCTCCCCTGAGCGACAAAAGTTTTAACGTCAAAAGTGCCAGTTTAGACAAAGTCTTAGGCTACAACAGAGGAAAGCATTTAAGCATGTGTTTTAACCGTAGGCACATGCACTGTCTTGTGCTTAAAGTCCAGCTTTGCTAGATCAAAGCCCTAGTTTGGATAGCAGCAGAGTATGTTGTTTAGGTGTTAGGCGTTGCGGACTAGGATTCAGGACTCCTGGTTTCTCACATGTCAGAGGCCTTGGCTACACTTGCGAGTTACAGCGCAATAAAGCAGCCCCGGGCGCCCTAGCTCACTCCCCGTCCACACTGGCAAGGGCACGTAGAGCGCTCTGACTCCGCAGCCACAGTGCTGCTGGTACTCCACCTCAGCGAGTGGAATAACGTTTGCTGTGCCCCCGCTGGAGCGCCCCAGCGTCAGTGTGAACGAGGTGTTGTGTTACTGTGCTCTGATCAGCCTCCTGAAACGTCCCATAATCCCGTTAAGGCAAGTGGCCACTCTTGTCATTGTTGTGAAATCGGCTACAGGAATGCGGAAATGCCCTTTCAAAGCTCCCTTTCGGAGAAGCCGGCTGCTTATCAGCTCCGAGAAAAGCAAACATTTACCGTTTGCTTTGAGTGAGTGAGAGAGAGGCGGTGGGGGGGGACGAGGGTCTGAACTTACAAGACAGCGTGCTGACACACTCAGCACCCCAAAAACCCACTCTCTCTCCCCCCACATATACACAACACACTCCCTGTCACACTCCACCCCCCCCATTTGAAAAGCACGTTGCAGTCACTTGCATGCTGGGATAGCTGCCCATAATGCACCGCTCCCAATGCTGCTGCAAGTGCCGCAAATGTGGCCACGCCAGTGCGCTTGAAGCTGTCAGTGTGGACAGACTGCAGCGCTTTCCCTACTGCGCTCTCCGAAGGCGGGTTTAACTCGCAGCGCTCTACATCTGCAAGTGTAGCCATGCCCTTAGAGAAACTAGATACTTTGACAAAGTTCCTCCTCTATCTTGGTGGGTCCTGCACTTACTGGCGGATTTTCCTGCCTCAGAGATTCACCATGTGGGTTGGGGAACAGCCCAGAGACCTTCCCCTCTGGAAGAACCCACAGTCCAGGTCAATTGGGAGGTTTGGGGGGAACCCGGGCCCGCCCTCTACTCCGGGTTCCAGCCCAGGGCCCTGTGGACTGCAGCTGTCTAGAGTGCCTCCTGTAACAGCTGCATGACAGCTACAACTCCCTGGGCTACTTCCCCATGGCCTCCTCCAAACACCTTCCTTATTCTCACCACAGGACCTTCCTCCTGGTGTCTGATAACGCTTGTGCTCCTCAGTCCTCCAGCAGCACGCCCTCTCAGCTCCTCGCGCCTCTCGCTCCCAGCTCCTCACACTCGCACCACAAACTGAAGTGAGCTCCTTTTTAAAGCCCAGGTGCCCTGATTAGCCTGCCTTAATTGATTCTAGCAGCTTCTTCTTAATTGGCTCCAGGTGTCCTAATTAGCCTGCCTGCCTTAACTGGTTCTAGCAGGTTCCTGATTACTCTAGTGCAGCCCCTGCTCTGGTCACTCAGGGAACAGAAAACTACTCATCCAGTGACCAGTATATTTGCCCTCTACCAGACTCCTGTACCCCACTGGTCTGGGTCCGTCACAATACTTAGTAACAATGTTAAAGTAGAGGCTTTCCCAAGGGGATGCAGGGACCTTTTGTAGAGAGATCACATGTAAAGATGAGTCATTTTTTACTTACAAACTGTCTCAGTCATTTTGTGTGTTCTAATTACCAAAGATACTGTGTGTGTGGGGGGGCTGACTTTTAAGAGCTAAAATCGACAGTTGAAACTCACTAATGGTGATAGTTAATTGGGCTGCTCTGGAAAGGAACTAAAAATAAATGCAGATGCCCCCCAGCTCTGTGTCTCTATCTCATGACCCAGCCAGTGGTGTGGAACGCTTAGCCCAGCATTGCGTAAGGAGTGGGATGTGAATGAACATGAGCTGGCTGAAGTCTGGGTAAGACTAAAAGGAAGTTGGCAGGTTGAGGGAAGTGACCAGAAGATGTGATTTGACCCGAGGACGTGAGCGCCTCATTTGTTAGATTTCACAATGGGGAGGAGAGGATATTATTGGATCCCCAGGAGCTGACCATAAAGTAGCAGCTTCTAGACAGATTTCTTCCCCCCCCCCTTAAGCAGGAGACGGTTGTCTGACTTTCTGGCACAGATTTGCTACCAGAACTCATGCCTCCATTGCCTTGCGCTTAGTTTTCTGCATTGTGCTGTACTTTGAGTGACACGTGATATTGACTCAGAAACAGAAGCTGCTCCAGAATGTGGCAGCCCACTTCAGTAAACAGCGAATCTCATGGGCAGCACCTACCACCAGTGCTCTGGGATCTTCGCTGACTGCTTAGAAGAATGTGGAGTTTAAGGGGTCGATTTTTCCCCATATCTGCCCATTGGAGAGAATTCTTATTTGCTTGACACTCGAGCTGGGTGTCCATTGGCACGGAAGAGATGGGATTGGCTGCCGAGTGTTACCATGGGGGCCTTCAGATTTGTATCGTGCTCTCCCACCGTGGTCCAAAATAGCCTGGATTTGTTGATCTCTAGGGAACGTTGCGTCTGTTTAGCCTGGTGTAGATTTTCACCAGAACGACAGTGATGAGCAGGACGGTGATACCGCCTCGCTCGTACATCACACTTTTCATCAGCAGCTCTCCAAGCGCTTTGCAGAGGAGATCTGTATCATTAAAGGGAGTCTGGCACCCAACCCCCACTGACTGTCATAGGGCTCCTAACTGCCCTCCCCACAAAGCTTCTGGGGGGCAGAGAGGCATGATAAGGGATAGCGATTGTGGTGGCGGGGGTGACCCTCTGCTCAATTGTTTCCTGGTTTCGGTGTAGGGCGTAACAGGTGGTTTAACTGTTTGATGTTGATTGTATTGTTAATTTTATGGCAAAGCGACCTGGAGCCTCCGAGAGGCTTTTCCTACATGTATTTGGAATGGAAATCTGCCCTGCTCAAACACTGGGACCTGGCCTGCTCTTGGAAAGAGACAGCCCCTCCTGGCAAAAATGAAGATACCTTCTCACCCTCTCCCTTCCTTGGCCCGAGAAGTACTGCAGACAGATACTATGTCGGAAGGCTGCAGTGCCTGCTTGGCTGAAGCGCCTCTTCTAAGCCCAGCTGCTTTGGGTTGCTCGAGGGGTGTGCCTGCTTTGTGAAAGAGCAGTCCTGGGGTTTGGGAGGAAAGCAGATGGGGAGTGAGTGGAGGCATCTGGATCTGATATCGTAGTGAGTGGATCAAATGTGTTGCACCCAGAGCTGCTCTGCATAGAACCATCTTCCCTGGGTGTAAGCTGCTGGGATTTTCTTTTCTGTTGTTGGCAGCTGGGAAAGAATCAGTGCTGGCTTTATAGACCGGAGAACATACTGATCCGGTCACTCTAGTTCAGTGGTTCCCAAACTGGGGTTCGTGAACGGGGGTTCTCGGGTGGGGGGGGGGGGGGAATCCCTAATTGTGGACAGAACTGTCCATAGGGACCCCGGGCCAGCAGCCTGAAGCCTTGGGGACTTCCAAGAGCTAAGCAGATCAAAGCAAGCATCTCTATCACACTGAGGAGATTTAAACTTCAGGACCCCTTATACGAAATGGGAAGGGGGGTGGATATTTTTTGCTGTTTTTAAAATTAAATAGGCTGCTAGTGTTTTTAAATTATGATGAAGAACAAGTTTAAGCTTTGTTGTAATGTGCGCTGTTTGCCTGGACTGCTCAAGGCCTGAATGCTTGTGTAGGAGGAACTCTTTGAGTTGGCTTCTCAAATACCTTCCTGCTGTTTCACATCTGATACTCCTTGATGAAACATAGGAGCCAGAGGCGCCAGTACGGGGGCGGGGGATGGGGGTCATGTGCTGCCCCCGCGTCGGCGCCCTTCCCGCCCATGGGTCCCTCCCCTTTTTTTCAAGTGGCCCCATGGCCCTTTTTTCTACTGGCACCTCTGATAGGAGCCTTGTCTTATAACAGGCTTAATCAAAAGTGATACAGGCTACAAAAGTGAGATCTTAGAATATCAGGGTTGGAAGGGACCTTGGGAGGTCATCTAGTCCACCCCCCTGCTCAAAGCAGGACCAATCCCCAATTTTTGCCCCAGATCCCTAAATGGCCCCCTCAAGGATTGAGCTCACAACCCTGGGTTTAGTAGGCCAATGCTCAAACCACTGAGCTATCCCTCCGTTGGAAAAGTGTTGCCGTTTTCAAAATGTAGTAAAAATACGATAATGATAAATAATGATTAATTAATAGTGTGTAATAAGCATGTCATAAAAACAAATTTTATATTTCCAAGATCGCTGCTTTTATAATATATGCCGAGGTAAGGGAGAAAATCCCTGGAAATATTCATTTTTAGGAGGGGGTTCATGAGACTTGACATTTTAGTGAAAGGGGTTCACGGGTTGTTAAAGTTTGGGAACCACTGCTCTAGTTGTATGTCCTATTCTCCCTTGGGGACAGTGGCATTGTTTCAGAAGAAAATGTGTGTGAGGGGTCAGCATATAGAACCATCTCTGTCCCAAACAGCATCATGAATGAGAAAAAAAAAAAGGCAATTATTGTTTTCCTAATGACCAGGCCCAAAGGTGGGGGTGGAAGGTGGAAGACATAATGTTGCATATTGACTGATGAAAAGTCGGGGGGGACAAACCAAGATAAGGAGGGCGGGGGTAGGGGGGAACTGCTCCTGCTCCCCGTGGCAAACACCCTGCCTAGGGAGTAGAGTGAATGGGTTAGTGGAAAGGGGGAAATTTGAGCTTTGTGCAGCAGCGTGCACTGGCAGAGGCGGAGTTCTGGGGGATTGCTCCAGGTGACACGCAGTCGCACTGAAATACACATATGTGGCTAGCCCGTGCACACGGATTTCAGGGCTGCTGTCTCCGTAACCTGCCCTGGCAGAGGAAAGGGGAATTTCTTTGGAAGGGTGGGGGAGCTGGTGCATCTCACATGCTTCCTAAGATGCTTCGTGAGGAGATTTCCGAGGCAGATGTTGCTGACTTTACACAGGGTGGGTGGGAAGAGCGTTCAGTAGGAGGATGGGGGAGGGAAAGAAAGGAAGGTGGAGTGGGGGGGCTGCGTGGAGAGGAGAGGCATGAAATGACAGCCCCGCCTTCTCTTAAGGGCACTGAGTGACCAATCCCCCTCGAATGATCATCTCTGACTCCCACTTACCCCCCACAACCCCGAACACAAGGATAAGATCTCTGGCTGCTTCTCCCTAGCCTTTTAAAAGCCAGTTGATGAAATATCAGTGAGCGGGAGTGTGGGAGAGCAGAAATTTGGCAGCCGTCCTGCTTCTTCTGCTAGAACATTGTATTATATTATTGTGGTCCTGACGTAGACTGGATTTCAGAGACGTTTCTTGCTATCCCCCTGCTGCTAACCTATTCATTTGTCTTGCTAACAGTTGCATAGAGAAGAGGTGCGAGGGTGTGCTTGTGCAAAAACAACCGTGTAGTACTATCCTGCCTTCTAAACTGGGTCAGAGAGGCGTATTCCATTCCAGACTCAGCATTCCCTTTACAAAGAGAGGGTCAGAAAATAACCAAAGCAGTTTCCAATGGCATTTGAATGGAGGCTGCCAGGTAAAAAGCAGGAGACCTGATTCGGCTCTCAGTTCCACCAGTGTAAATCTGGAGTAACTCCACTGAAGTCAAGTTACACCAGTGTAGGACAGATGCCAGTTCAGAATCACATCTGGTATATTTTAAACTGCAAACAATCCCCCCTCCCCTCCCAAAAATGCAAATTTCCTTTCATTTGTTTCCCGAAAGCCTTAAATTGGCTTGGTTTTCAAAGGTACTGAGTACACAGAGCTCCAATTAACTTCAGTGGGAATTGGGGGTGCTGAGCACCTCTCCAAATCAGCCCACAGGATCCTTGGAACAGAGAGAATTTTTAATACATAATTTGCCTTTCACCATCTGCACTGTTTGTTGTTTGCAAGTCACTCAGCTTGGACGATGACGCCAGTCTTCAGTGTCTTGTCAGTTTAACTTCCTAGTTCTCACCAGCATCACATTGTTGCAGTGTTTGGATTGCAGATACTGCAGGGGGGGTATTTAAAAATCTGTGGTACACCCTGTTCTTATTTTGTGGGAAGGAGAGGTAGTGTATGTGTGTGAGCAAAATATGTTCTGTTAAGATGAGATCTTGTGGATCAGATTCTGATCTTAGTTACTATAGGATGGTGTAAATTGTAAATTCAGAATAACTCCATTGATTTAAATGGTGATACTCTGAATTTGCATCTCTGTAGCTGAGTTTACAGGTTGACCCATAGATGGATTGGGTCTCTCTTGGATTAGGGTTGATAGATGCAATATGTACCTTTGTGAAACATTGCCCCATTGTGGTCTTAACTGACAAAGTGCCCTCGTTCAGAGGAAATATAGAACCAATTTGATATGGTCTTTAAAAATTGTGTGTGTGTGTGTGTGTGTGTGTGTGTGTGTGTGTGTAAGAGTAGAGGTGGAAGGTTCACTGCCCTAACCAAATACCAATTGGAGAAACTACATGCCCACTGTAGCTTCAGCTGAATGTAGTAAACTTTTCGATTTGTTTGTTCTAAACTGTGGTGCAGACTCGTTTTGCATTGTTCAAGTGCTGCCTCGTAGATTGGTAGTTCCTTGGTCACGTCTTCTCTTCTGCTTTTGCAACACCAAATGCATTCTTGGTGCTTAACAAGAAAAAATAATAAATAATAAAAGAAGTTCCACTCCACCTGCTGTTGCATCTGTAGAAGAGGGAAGTGGGGAGGGGGACTGATGGAGTGCTCAGTAAATACTGGACTGCTTCCTTGGTGTTTGTATGAAGTATTGTTATAGCTGTGTTGGTCCCAGGATATTAGAGAGACAAGGTGGGTGAGATACAGAAGTTGGTCCAGTAAAAGATAGTACCTCACTCATCTTGGCTCCTGGGGGTTTGCTCAAACTGGGTTATTCTGAAAACCAGGAGTCTCTGGGGAAGAAAAAAAAAATGAGGAGGTTTGGCAGATCTGTGAGGTGGAAACTAAGCTCAAGTTAGGGAATCCTAATACAACTGGCCTGATCTGTACTAAGTGGAAATGAATCCCACAAACATCTTTATTACACCTAGGTGATGAAAGAGGTTAGAGCCAGTTTACTCATTGCTGATAGTCAGTGCTATCAAAGTCAAAGAGAATTCAACATCTGAATTTTACCAATCCCAATAAGAGGCACAGTTTAGGTAGTGGCTTTTAAATTACTCTCCCACTTCATATACATGTTTATTCCTAACTCACATGGTCACACGTGAGAGGGCTGTGCTGTTAGGGGTGCTTTTGTAGATAAAATGCAAATCCAAGGTCCTGACCACTTATGGTCATTAAAAGTCCTAGGACATTTTGCATGAGAGTTAGTCCCAGTGTTCAGGCCAATTTCTACTTCGGTTAATTCTTGCAGTCAAATTAAATCCCTCATCCTACCTTTCTCCGCCATGAAGTTCAGTTGAATACAACATTCATTTTTGCTTTCTGTCCTAAACTGCAGTTTAGTGTTGCTGTATCATGCTCCACTCAAGAGGTGGCTGCATTATGGTAATGGCTAAAGTGATCCATCTGTGTATTTGTAGAGAGCAGGGGCTGCGAAGCGCCATTTGAAGTGTGTGTGGGCCATAGATTTGCCTCCCCCTCCTGAAACTCGTCTTCCTCGTCATGCATTCCCCTCCCAACAGCAGCCTGCCCCCCGGTCCATGACCACTTACACCCACCCGCTCCAAATCTGAGCGAGTGGCATTGTGACCTGGCGTGCGGGATTGTAGTGTCACTCAGATTTGGCCCAACTGCCCCGCTGACATGATGGAGGTGTGGACAGGCCAAATATGAGTGAATGGCATTGTGACCTGGCACATGGGATTGCAGTGCCACTTAGGTTTGGCCCAGCCAAAAAGAGGTCAGACCATGGTCTGGGTGCTCCCTCGCCCCTGGCTCCACAGTCTATGGTAGACAGACAGTGTTGATAACCTTGTATTAAAAATTCTAGTATGTCCCTGTGTCACGCTGTCTGGAGTGGCTCACCACTGTGAGTGCCTGTCTCAGGGCAGACTGTCAGAAAACAAGGGCATACAGCCCAGACCGATGGTATGTTCTATAATTAGATTTCACCAAGCCAGTAACTCCTAGATCACTATACCAGTCTCACCAAGGAGTCACAGGTTTCAGACAGTCCCCTTAGACTCCCCAGTCTGTCTTGCCGCCCAGACAAACTGAACTTTGTGATTAAACTCACACCACATCAGGTTTGTCCGAGTCCAAGAGACCAATCACTTACCCCAGATCAACTGATACTCCAGATCTTACACCAAAGACAATGCTGGCTGCCAATTCTAGAGTAAACTAACTATAGGTTTATTAGTTAAGAAAAAAGAATGAGAGTTATTGACAGGTTCAAGCAGGTAAAATAATAACAGGTAAATCACAGTTTGTAACTCTAAATGGTGGCAGTAATGTAATGCACTGCCAGTTTCCCCAAAGTCTTTCAGGGCTACTCAGAATAATTCTGGGGATCTCCGTCTTCTCGTTCAGTTATTTTGCCCTGTTAGAATCCAAACAGTCCAGAGATGATGGATCATTTTTTGTACCCATATTTATAGCTCCTTTACACGGAAAGCAAGCTGGCAGTGTCTTTACCCACCTGGGCTTTTCCTTTCATGACAGAGAAAGGGGAATGCATTTTGAATCTTTGACCTTCGATCATTACACACAATGACCACTTGCTTTGAAGCTAGCACTCTTCTTCAAGACTTCATTCCTGTTTGATGGTGTGACGAGGTTCGACTCACCATTGCGGCGCCTCCTGCTGGCCATCCTGGGAATTAGCTCGGGGTTGCCAGTGCACCCTCTTCAGGTGGTGTCTCGCCTGTCGTCACTCCTGTCTCCGTGTCCAGGACCCGTGTCACTCCCCGGACTGCGTCGTCCTTTTCTGGACACAGCCCTCTGGCTGTGCTCCACTCGGTTCTTTCCCTCCTTCCAGGGGACTGACAGTCCTCAGTCCAACCCCTTGCCTCAGTGGCACTCTGCAGTCCGAAGTTCTAGCCACTCGTCTCAGTGGCAAACTGCAGTCCACGTACTGGCCACTTCCCTCAGTGGCCAGTGGGAGAAAGGGGTGGGAGGGGAAGCCCAGGCCCGCCCGCTACTCCGGGTCCCGACCCAGGGACCCTATAGCTGGCAGCCACTTACTGCCCCTCCTCCAACTCTGCCGTCTCCTTCCCTGGGCCACTTCCCCACAGCCCCAGCACCTCCTCTGCCCTTGTATCAGGGCCTCAGTTTGGCAGCCGTCAGCCTGGAGCTTTCCCATACTCTGCTGACCCTGCCCAGCACTGCTCTGTCCATGTTGCTCCAGCCCTCTAAGCAGCCAGTCCTCCTCCCTCGACCTTCAGGGAGTGACTGCCCCCTCCTCTGCTCAGCAGCCCCTTCTTATATGGGCCAGCCTGGCCCTGATAGGCTCCTCCAATAAACCTCGCCCTAATTGGCTGGAACTACAAGCCTTTTCCTTACTGGCTGCCTCCCGCGAGGCCTCCCCAGGGTGGCTTTAACTCCTTACATACCAGTGAGGGGCAGCCGCCCCATCACAAATGTGTTATTTATTTACCGGACTATACACAGTGTAAATGTTTGCTATTGCATTATACAGGAACAGGCAAATGAGAACAATATAAGTAACAACCCATTCATTTTCATGAAGTTTAAACACCCAATACACTCTTCTACAGTCTATGCTAATAGCAAGTGAAGTGGCCTGTGGCCCTGGACTGACCTAGTCTGCCAGCGTCACACCCTGCTCCTTATAAATATTGGAAAAGACTTCTGGGAAGAGGAGCTTACTGAAGGAAAACTCCATTTCTCTGTCCATTCCTTTTTTATTGGCCTGTTGGCTGACCATTTCTAGCCAGGTGGCCTCTGTCACCTTAGCAGCTGCCGTCCTAAACATGTTTCAGAGCGGTAGCCGTGTTAGTCTGTATCATCATCCTAAACATGTTTTTCTTTGAATCTGTTGCAAGGACTTGCAATGCTGTACCCTTGTAAAATACCTTTGTTTATGATTCTGACCGACAGCATAGTCTGCTAAAATGCCAGTTGTCAGCTTGCTTTGCTGTGACATCGCCTTCTCCACTCTGTGTGAGTGTGTGTCTGTAGCTTTTGCTGATTTATATGCACAAAATTTCAATCCATTTCTCCTGCACCATCCTTCTGTGACACCCGGAGAATGAAACACCCTATATGCAACGTTCAAAGAAACCACCAGACCTACTAGGCAGGCCAGATTGAATTACCCAACTTATCTGGCCAAGATACGTGGCTTCAATCCTTCTGTTACAGAAAGCGTTGTCAGATCTGGGATGATCACACAGGGGTTGGGAACTTGGTTTCATACCCTGTCAAAAAAACCCACACCTTCAGCAGTGCAGCACTCCGTCACTTCAAGTCTAGAATTGTCATAGGGACAAGAGTGTCCCCTACTGGAGTCAAAACATCACTTCCCTGCATGCAGCACAGATTTGTCTTGGAGATATCCCATCCACGCACAGTCCTGTCTTACTCCTACTTACCATGTGGGTGCTGACATAATCACAGTACATGGTGGGTACAACTGCAGACTCTTGCCTCCTCTGCAGTCTTGCATTTGCTAGAAAAACCAGTGAAGTGTATTTTTTTGGCAGCCAGATTTCGGAGTTCTGAGGAGAGCTCTCCCATCTCCCACACTGTTGTTCATCTCAATCTGACTGTCACCGCTATCGAGGCATCCTTGCTTGTCACACAGTCATTATCTTTCCCGGTCGCTCGTGACTCATCATAACACTGGAAGCCCTCCAACGCAGTGCTGGGGAAGGTAATCTCATGAATGATGTATTTTATCTGCTGGGGTCACACACTTTTCACTCGTTTTTATGACTAACCTTTTATCCAATACACTTTTTGGTTATCAAGATGATACTTTAAGATTTTGTTGAAGACATTCATAATTTAGAGACAGAAAAAAAAAATACCCAGCAACATTGGTGATTCTCATTGGAATCCATCTTGCCTTGTAACAAAAGATTTAAGGATTTCTTTCTTTCTGTTCGGTGGGCTGATTTCTCTATGATATCACTTCCTGTTGATCACATGGGCAATGCCAAAATAAGGAAACAAATCATTTTTTCGTGTTGCCGTTAGTAATGTAGATTATTAAAAGGGCATTTTAAAGGCATTCCAATGATGAGTGCATCAATGAAACCTAGATATTAATTAATAAATGCCTTTTAAAATAAAAACAACAACAACAGTGTTTCTTAATTTATGTTGCCAATAAATGTTTAGATTATTAAAGCTTAAACACACAATCACTTGCCACCGTTTTTGGTGCCTGTTTACATTTTGCATTTCCTTTAGTTTGGACTATGACTGTAGGTTGGTCAGTTTCATGTACGGTTTTTCTGCATTGCTGCTGTGCTATAATATTTGGGTTGCAGACACTTCTGGGACTATTTTGGTGCAAACTATAAAACCTATTTTTTAGTGAAGTTAAATATATACAATCATGAAAATATGGTGGGGAACATTTTAAATCTCCCTTTTCCCACTGCCTAAGCTACTTGAATGTTCCTATAAAAGGCAGGTTGAAACCACCCTAATGCATCTTTCTGTTAGTTCTTTATAGCACAAAGAATGAAATGTGGATTAGGCATTCTGTGTTGCGAGGGTGGGTGATGGGAGTAGATATGGACATTTTGTAAGTGAAATGTGCATTTTCCATTTGGCTGATTTATTTCAGTCAAAAAATGAATTGTCTTAAAACTCTCCTAATCCACTCCGAGTAAAAATGATTCAAATCGTTTGTGTTTTAAAACCTCTTAAACTGTGTCTTGGTAATAAATCAGAATTATGCAAAACCTTTAATATTTTCCTCCTCGTTGATTTAAAAAGTAGGAACATTCTTAATTATAAAACTACCCAGCTGAAACCAAAATTCCATGTTACCAAAATTAGAAGTTGCTTAATTCCTACCACAATACTGCTAGGGCTACTTATTTTTCAGAACACTCATTATGGGAATCTCCAGTAGGAGCAGAGAGGTTATTTTACCTCTGTATTTGGCACTGGTGCAACCACTGCTGGACTCCTGTGTCCAGTTCAGGTGTCCACAATTCAAGAAGGATGTTGATAAATTGGAGAGGGGTCCATGAAAAGTCATGGGAATGATTGAAGGATTAGAAACATGCCTTATCGTGATAAACTCAAGAAGCTCGATCTATTTAGCTTAAAGTGAAGGGTAAGGGGTGACTTGATGATAGTCTGGAAGTAGCTACATGGGGAACAAATATTTAATAATGGGCTCTTCAGTCTAGCAGAGAAAGGTATAAAACAATCCAATGGCTGAAAGTTGAAGCTAGAGAAATTCAGACCAGAAATATGACACAAATTTTTAACAGTGGGAGTAATTAACCATTGGACCAATTTACCAAGGGTTGTGGTGGATTCTTCATTATGGAGAATTGTAAAATCATGATTGGATGTTTTTCTAAATAATATGCACTAGGAATTATTTTGGAGAAGTTTCGTGGCCTGTGTTGTACAGGAGGTCAGACTAGATCATCACAATGTTTCTTTCTCGCCTTGGAATCTATGAATCTATATCTTCTTTCCTTCAGAGCTCAGTGCAAGATTCCTTTTTGGTAATATTCCTCTAGGAGCCTAGTTATAGACAAGATGCTCCTTGAAATGAGCAGTATAGTCTAACTACCCTACCCATGTATAAATCTGAAGAGAACTCAGAGCATGGTCCATCTACTGAATAATGTTACATTAGATGCAATGATAATGGTTCCCTAGAACACACATAAAATTATCCATTTTATTGTGTGGTACATTGAGGCGCCAAGAGGTAAAGTGATTTGTGTAAGGGCACATATGGTGTCATTGGCAGAGCTAGGAAGAGAACATAGGTGTCTTCATTCCTAGCCTTCTGCTCCAACCATTACTCCCCACCGATGAGGTGAGATGGGGATGGTATAAACGTGCACTACGTCCCTGGCAGTATCCATGCCCTTCTAAAAGTTAAGGACAAACTGTAGAAATACAGAAATGGCATGATTATCGAATTAGTCATGCACCTAGCACAGGTTGCTGTGCTCTTCTTGAACAGCAGCTTATTAGCACGTATGCTAAAGAAGGAAACAAAAGAGAATAAAAACAAGTTAATTAAAAATAACACAAGGCAGGTCTGATTGAACCTTGATTACAATCTGAAAATGTATTTATATTAATGTTTCCTTTTTTTATTCATAAGCCATTTCTTGTTGGTATGCAGAACTGTGTTCCTAAAGCTCAGTTCTGATTTGTTTACATGTGCTGAATTTCAAGGCAAGCTTTTTGACGTGGGGAACACTGAGTCATTTTGAAATTGGACTGGACAAAGCACCCAAGGACATTCTTTATTTTGACCAGAGTGTGGCCTTGATACCCTAAAAAGTCTTCTCCATCTCTAAGCTGTGATTTGAGTTCAGTACAAGTGGATGACATCCTAAAAACCACCCGCCCCACACACTTCATTCATGGGAAATGTTGCTCCCTTCCTGGGTTGTATCCTATACCATACGGGCATGTTATCTATATTATAAGGTTCCGGGAATGTCAGTGTGTGTCACTGTGAAGCCTATTATGTCTATGGTGTCAGTGGAAAGCAATTGAAGAAGCTACAAGCATGGTTGTGGGCATGGACGGCGGGTATAAGAGGCTTGGGGAGGCTAAGGCTCCCCAAACGGGGCAAGAAATGCGGGCTGCGGCACACCTCCCTTTGGAGGCACACTGGCCTGCCACCTATGGAGCGCCACCGCCAGAAGCTCCCGAGAAGTGGGGGAGCCACCGGTGTCCGGAGCATGGCCCCACCCGCGCTCCTGCTCAGTCTCTTCCCCCATGGCCCTGCCCCCTTCCGCTCTTCCCCCTGAGGCCCCACCCTCGCTCCGTCTCTCCCCGCCCCCTTGCCCGTGGTTCTCTGCGGGGCGGGGGACAGAGAGGTGCAAGCATTGGGCGCGGGTCCTCGGGGGAGGTGGCAGAGGGCAGTGAGCCGCTAACGGGGGAGCCTTAGGGGAAGAGGTGGAGTGGGGGGTGGGGCCTCAGGGCAGAGCGGGGAAGAGACCAAGCGGTGGTGGGGCCTTGGGGTGGAGCAGGAGGCGGGGCCATGGCCTGTGTGCCGGAACCCCCCGCTTCCAGGGAGCTTCCAGTGCTTGTGCCCAGCCTCCCACATGCCAAGAGTCTTAGACCATTGTGGTAGCAGAAGAAACTCAACCAATCAGTACTCTTACTCTGCAACTAATTTGCATGCAGCAATTTCATTGGTTGTATGCAGGAGACCGCACAGATTGTAGATTACTTGGTCCCAGGGCCATACCTTTGTGTCCACCTGCCACCCACACAAATCTCCCAAGACAACCCACCTCGACACAAATCAACACAACCACCTACACCACAACACAATCAGCAGTAACCCCAAACACACACAGCCCCTCACCGCAGCACACACTGCTCTTTTGCCAACTGCCCAAATCTCCACAACTCTCCCAGCACAACATAAACCACACATACAAATCAATTAGCCACCCACATAGCAACAGAACTAGCACACACAATAACCCCAAATGTCACTCTGAAGCCTAGAATGTCTGTTGTGTTGGTCTAAAGTACAAACATGGCTGAGAGTTCTTTTTGTTTAGAATATCTCCCAGTTCTTCTTCATGTGCTTGCTCTCTAGGTTGGATATTAGGAAACACTATTTCACTAGGAGGGTGGTGAAGTACTGGAATGGGTTACCTAGGGAGGTGGTGGAATCTCCAACCTTAGAAGTTTTTAAGGCCCGGCTTGACAAAGCCCTGGCTGGGATAATTTAGTTGGTGTTGGTCTGCTTTGAGCAGGGGGGTGGACTAGATGACCTCCTGAGGTCGCTTCCAACCCTGATATTCTATGATTCTACGATTCATGTCGATTCCATTCTAGGTGTGCGCATGCCCATGTACGCGGTCGTTGGAGAGTTTTGCCGTAGCGGTATCCATAGGGCCGGCTGTGGTGCCCCCTTCGGTGCTGCGCTCATGTGTCAGTATATCAGGTGCTGCTGGCACTGAGCCCTCTCAGTTCCTTCTTGCTGCCTGTGGTGGTTAGTCGGAGCGCCTTTCCTTGCATAGCAAAGGCTAGTGGTTTCATCTCTTCTGACTTCGAGCCTAACAGCCTTGTGAACAGTTGTTTATAGTAGTTAGTGTTAAGTAGTTGTTAAGTGTAGTTAGGAGTTAGAAGTTAGAGTCCCAGTGGGGACTTTGCCCCAGGCAGGGCATGCCCGGGTCTCTGGGGTTTAAGCCCTGCGCGCACTGAAACAGGTTATGCCTGTAAGTGACCCCCACAGCAGCTGCCTCAAGTGCCTGGGGGAATCACATGTGAAGGACAAGTGTAGTATTTGTAAAAAATTTCAACCCAGGACTCAGAAAGAGCGGGATATTAGTTTGTGTGGTCTCCGCATGGAGCCTGGCTTTCGTCTGGCTTCCGAACCGTCCCGCCAAGACTCGCCTAGTACCTCGGCGTCAGTGCGCAGCGCACCCCCGGCACTGGGCTCCGCCCAGCACTGCTCACCAGCACCCAGAAAGAAAACGAAGCACTGCTCCCCGTCACCAAACAAGAAAGGCCATGGGGCATCAGGCAAAGGACCCAGTTCGGGCCACCCAACCACTCTGGAGCCATGTGGACATGCCTCCCCGGTCAGGGCCCTTAGCTCCTTAAAGGATCAACCACCAACTCCCGGGAATGGTAGGGGACCCAAACTTCTGGTGGCATCGACGCCTTTCCAAGATCCCCCCAGTGCTGAGAGAGCAGAGGCCTCCGCCATGCCACAAGAAGCGGGTAAAGGCTCCCTAGGAAGGCAAGCCATCCCCTAAGACCCCTCAGGGGGAAGTGGAGTGCTGCCGATCCCCCAAAACAAGGCAGCGCTCTCCAGCTCCGCATCACTGATCTCCGGCGTCGCGGCCCAGATCCTCTAGTGCTCACCCTCGGTCACTGACACTGTGATCATGGTCCATGCTATCTCAACGCAGATCGCCTAGGGGGAGGCGCTGGTTTCCATTCTACTGGCACCGTTTGCCCTCCCGCCGATCATCCTCTTGGTGCAGATCCTGGTTGCCTGCTCCATGGGAGCACTCCCCGTTGCGGTTCCGGTCCCCCACCCCACCCCGGCCCCCGCCCTCTTGATAGTGGCACCGATCCTCCCACTCCAAACACCGGACTCCGGCAGCGATGCTCAGCAGGCAGACATAGGCGTCAACGGCCCCACCATAGTCACCGGAAGGGGATTACTCCGGCACGGAAGGGCAGTTCAGCCCCTCGCCATGACCCCACCAGCGCAATTGGGCACCTGAGGCCGCATCGACTTCTACAGTGCCGCCTTGGCAGCATGTCAAGTGGCCAGCGTAGTGGCCTTATTGGAGCGCATTGGGCATGCCGGTGATGACGATTCCCACTTTGCAGCGCTCATCTGCTGCCACGTTGAAGCAATAGCTGGCGGCACCGGGCTCGGAGCATGAGACCCGCTCAGAGGTCAGGGTAGAGGAGACAGTGCCCACCCTGAACCCCCCTCCCCCATGGGGGATGATGCCCCGGAGCCTCCCCGGCGGTACAGTCGTTGTCCTCATCCCCAGACAAGGAGGTCGTGGGACCCTTGAGGGCCAGTCCGCCGGACGATTTTAAAGAACACCAGGCCCTGCTTCAATGGGTGGCCCAGAACTTGGGCTTAGCAGTGGGAGGAGATGGTCGAGCAGGCGGACACCTTGTTCAATGTCCTCTCAGCCTCTATCCTGGCCCGTGTTGCACTAACAGTGCATGACGGGGTCCTGAAAATTGCCAAGGTCCTCTGGCAAATTCCATCATCGATCCCTCCCACCTCCCAAAGGGCTGAAAAGAAGTACTTCATCCCAAAGGGTTTGAGTACCTTTATACCCACCTGCCTCCAGGCTCGCTGGTTGTCTCAACGAAACACTAGTTCAACTCCCAAAAATAAAGAGGCCAAAAGACTGGACCTTTTTGGGAGAAGGATTTATTCGACAGCCAGCCTGCAATTCCGGGTGGTGAACCATCAGGCTCTCTTGGGTAGGTACAATTTTAATGTTCGAGGAGTCCCTTCCTCAGGGTCCAGCCCAGGAATTTGTCACCCTGGCGGAGTAGGGCTCTGCGGCGGCTAGGTGCTCTCTCCAGATGGCGTGGGACCCGGTGGACTCGGCGGCTAGGGTGGTCGCTTCGGTGGTGGTCTTGAGGCGCAGTTCCTGGCTTCAGCCCGCCGGCTTGTCCCAAGAGATGTGGACCTCTACCCAGGACTTTCCGTTCGATGGGAATGGACTCTTTTCGGAGCAGACGGATGCGAGGCTGCATGCATTGAAGGACACTTGGCCCTCCCTTCACTCGCTGGGCAAGCATATGCCGCAATCTGCACGGAAGCAGTTCCGGCCGCTCCTGCCGCTAAGGCCTTGGCAGCCTCGTCAGGGGTCTGCAAGGAGAAGGGATAGACACGAGCATTCTTCATCGCCGCCCTTCCTTCTCCCGCTCACCCGCGCAGCCCGGCCCGGCAAAGCATCCTGGGGGCCAGAAGTGCTCATTTTGAAGGTGCGCTCGAGAGTGACGGTCCGCAGTTCTCCGGATCCACCTTGTTCTTTCCTCGACCATCTTCAGACCTGCCATTCGGCCTGGTCGCGGGTCACCTCAGACCGCTGGGTGTTGGACATAGTATCTCGGGGCTATACCCTGCAATTTTCGGTCACCCATCACTCCCACCCCCCGTCCTCCCCGTCCCTCTTCAGGGACCCTTCTCACGAGCAACTCCTTGTCCAAGAGGTTGAGACCTCCTGCACCTGGGGGCGGGGGAGCAGGTCCCTTGGGATATGAAGGGGAAAGGGCTCTAATCCCGAAAGCAAAAGGGGGCCTCAGGCTCATTCTGAGCGCGCGCACCTAGAATGGAATGGACGTGAGCAACACATCTCAAAGAACAACAGTTACGAAAGGTTGGTAACCGTTTGTTTTCAATCATTACTGGGATTCGTGGTCTGTTACTGGCCAATTTTTACGTTCTCAGCCACTTTCAGCTCTTTTACACACATGACTTTAAAATTACACTCATGTGACCGCACTGCCTTTCAGCCACAAGTGGGTGTTTAAGCTTTTAATCCAAATCTGCTCTGTTAGTTTGTTGTATTCAAAGGCTGGCTAAAAGAGTAATATTCTGGGGGAAAATCCTTGCATTGAGGCATCTTGTTTATTACATCTATAATCTATGTAGTCCTTTCTTCTTCTTTTCTTCTTTGTACTATGGTAGCATCTAGGAGCCCCAGTCAAGTATTAGGTCCCCATTGTGTTATGAACTGCGTTAACACAGAACAAAGAGATGCTCCTGTCTGCCACAGCTTACAATCTAAATAACACTTTGTGTGCAGTAATTATAATGAAAGTGACGCAGGGCAAACACCATTTTTGTTGACTTTTTTCAAGGCAGGACGAAGTAATAACTAGACTAGTCCTGACAGGCCTTTGTCTCCGTCATTATAGGTTTTTAAGAACGGGTTAGACCAGGGGTGGGCAAACTACGGCCCACGGGCTGAATCCGGCCCACAAGCCATTTTAAGCCGGCCTGCAAGCTCCTGCCGGGAGTGGGGTCTGGGGCTTTTCCAACCAGGGCGCTGGGTTGGGGGCCCCGCCATGCATATATCTCCAACACCTTGTAACAGTAGACTCTGAAAAGATTAGATATCATTTTACCCTACCTTTCTGCCTTCTTTACTGTACTGTCTGAACGCCTTAATACAGATGGCATTAACTAACCTCACGGTCTAGTCTGATTTCCTCCTGCTTCCCAGAGACCACCATTCTTGTTCTCCCTACCATATGCTACTGCTTTTCCCTCTCCATTTTGCAGAGCCATAGGCCAACTTCCAGGGGCCTCATGAGTTTGATCCTATACAGCAGGGGTGGGCAAACTTTTTGGCCTGAGGGCCACATCGGGGTTCTGAAACTGTATGGTGGGGCGGGTAGGGAAGGCTGTGCCTCCCCAAACAGCCTGGCCCCTGCCCCCATCTTCCCCCCTCCCACTTCCCACCCCCTGACTGCCCCCCTCAGAACTCCCGACCCATCCAACCCCCCCTGCTCCTTGTCCCATGACCGCCCCCTCCCAGGACCCCCTGCCCCTAACCGCCCCCCCCGGGACCCCACTCCCTATCCAACCCCACTGCTTCCTGTCCCCTGACGACTCCCCCCCAGAACCTCCGCCCCATCCAATCGCCTCCTGCTCCCTATCTCCTGACTGCCCCCTGGGACTCCCTGCCCCTTATCCAATCCTCCCCCCGCTCTCTGCCCCCTTACCATGCCGCTCAGAACACCAGGACTGGCAGCCGCACCACCCGGCCGGAGCCAGCCACGCCACCGTGCAGTCTAGAGCATCGGGGCAGGCCGGCGGCTCGCGCTGCCCGGCAGGAGCTCACAGCCCCACCGCCCAGAGCGCTGAGGCGGTGGGGGAGGGGGGACAGCAGGGGAGGGGCCAGGGGCTAGGCTCCCTGACCAGAGCGCTGGTGGCTGAGGCTAATGAGCATAATGTTTTTCTTCCTCATATAGGATTAGTTAGTTAATGTATTTGGATGATATCTGCACAGGGCCTTGCATTCAATCTATCTGAAAAGTGCCGTTTGTTCCATATATAAAAGCTGCTATATAGGTGCTGTGGTGTTTGTTTGTTTTTTAATATATTTAAAGGCTTTTGGTTTCTCTTGAAATCTTCACATGGAACATCATCCAGTTCTTAAATTTCAACAAATTTCATCTCCTTATTAAGACGGGGAAAATTAAGGGGAAAAAAAGGCAGCGAGATCCAATGGCAATGACTCTGGAATGGAACTCAAGTCACTTAGTTTCTGTTCTCAGCCCTGTTTGACCGCACACTAGTCACTTCACCAGTATCTCTTTCAACTCTCCGTCTTGACTGTTTAGATTGTAAGCTACGTGTCTGAAGAGTGTTAGCACAATGGGGCACTGATCTCATTTGGGTCCTGTACGTGTTATTGTCATACAAATAATTGGAAATACTTGAAAAAGAACCCCTCCCACCATTTTGGTGTGATCAATCAAAACTAGGACTTACATTCCACCAGCTGCAGCAAAGTGAACTATTAAGCACTCACTATTTCCAGGGCTTTACAAATGCTTCGGATCACATTTTCAGGGGACTGTGTTTCCATAAAATTGCACGCAAACACACTTTGCTCACTCATATTGGGTAGCTGGGTGCCGAAACACCTGGTTCATATACACAGATGTGGTTTCATGTGCAGTTTTGTGGGGAAACGTTCTGAGGCTTGTTTGAAACTATGGAACAAAGATCACAAGCACTCATGTTGGCTGCTGCTACTTTAGAAAATTGAGAACATAGAAATAATTGAATTGATGTTCTCCAAATGCGAGAAGCAAAAGCGGAAGCAATGGAGTTTTTTTTTTGCTTCTTGGGCCTGGTCCCCACTAACCCCCCACTTCGGACTAAGGTACGCAAATTCAGCTACGTTAATAACGTAGCTGAATTCGAAGTACCTTAGTCCGAACTTACCGCGGGTCCAGACGCTGCAGGAAGGCTCCCCCATCGATGCCGCGTACTCCTCTCGCCGAGCTGGAGTACCGGCGTCGATGGCGAGCACTTCCGGGATCGATTTATCGCCTCTAAACCAGACGCGATAAATCGATCCCAGAACATCGATTGCTTGCCGCCGGACCCTCCGGTAAGTGTAGACGTACCCTTGATGCCTTCTAAGGGGATGATGCAAACAAGTGAATGGAAAAGGAAAAAAAAATAGGAAACTAAAGTGGAGGAGAATTGATTTGCACATGTGTTTCTGCAACACTTGTACCAAAAACTCCATGCTGCCTTCAATATACCAGCTATAATTACAATTCACCTTTCCTCACTCCTGGCACTGAACTGTATTAGCATCAGGGCATGCAAAATATTTACTGCATATTGGCAACCCCATATTTCATCTAGGCAAATCGTAATATTTTAACACTAAGCTTTATGAAGTCTGAAACATATAATTTTTATTAGCCACAACTGTCTTTCATGTTCTTCCCCCCCCCCCTTCCTTTTTTATGGCATCAGTAAGTAGCTTAGCTGTGGAATCCCCACTTCACTTGGCAATGTGGATGTGTTCTTTTTAAATTGCTTTTTTCAATAGAGAGCTTGTACTTGTTACTCTCGCTGTTGCATTCCTCCTGAACAGTCCCAGGGTGAGAATCGCTTCTCCACGTGTGACAACTCGAAACTGCACCAGAGGTTTAAAGCTAAAATAGCAGCACCCCAAAAATAAATAATGAAATAGCCGTTGTGTTACAGTAGGAGATGTGGGGCTGCAGATGGGGCCAGGAAATATCAGCCTCTTTAACAGATCAGCACTTCACGATACAGTGTACTCCTTATTAAATTTGTGGCAGCTTTCTAGCCGATGTTAAAGATGTTTTGTTCAGAGGTGGTTCCCTTTCTCCATTGTATATCTCAGGGTTCAGCATGTGTGTCTCGTTAGTCCTATTATAACTATGTTTCTGGCCCCATTATCACAGTGTCTGAGCATCTTACAATCTTTAATATATTTATCCTCATAACTCGCCCCTGTGAGGCAGGGCAATGCTATTATCCTCATTTTACAGCTTGAAAAGTGACTTGTTAAAGGTCACACAGGGAGTATGTAGCAGAGCAGGGAATTGAAGCCAGGTCTCCCAAGTCAGCACCCTAACCACTGGGCCATCCTTATGCTCTTCCTCTGGTCTTAATTTTCAGAACATTGAGTCGATCAATAAGGTATCTGCAAAAGTGTTTCTTCCCTCTTGCATTTCATGAGCTCCAATATGCAGGCATGCGTTGCGCCCACATCTGAAGGAATCATCCTAAATCCTGCTTTCTGGGGGATTCAGCATTTAAATCGGGTGGGCAAACTGTTTGGCCTGAGGTCCGCATCGGGTTTCGTAAATTGTATGGAGGGCCGGTTAGGGGAGAGGGTCGTGGCCCGGCCCCCACCTCCTATCTGCCCCCCCGGACTCCTGCTCCATCCAACCCCCTCGTTTCCTGACGGCCCCTCTGGGACCCCTGCCCCATCCACACCCCGCCGCTCCCTGTCCCCTGCCACCTCCGGACCCCCGCCGCCCCATCCAACCCCTCGTCTCATTCCTGACGGCCCCCCCAGGACCCCTACCCCATCCAACCACCCCTTCTCCCTGTCCCCTGACTGCCCTCTGCCGCCCCATCCAACCCCCGTCCTTCCTGACTGCCACCTGGGGACCCCTGCCCCATCCAACCACCCCTTCTCCCTGTCCCCTGACCACCCCTGGAACCTCCCCCGGACTGCCCTCTGCTGCCCCATCCAACCCCCCTCCTTCTTGACTGCCACTCGGGACCCCTGCCCCCATTCAACCCCCTGTTTCCCCACCACCACCATCCACACCCCCGCCCCCTGACCACCACTCCAAACTCCCCTACCCTCTATCCAACCCCCCCGGCTCCCTGCCCCCTTACCGTGCTGCCTGGAGCACTGGTGGCTGGAGCCTGGCCACGCCACCGCGCAGCACAGAGCACCGGGTCAGGCCGGGCTCTGCAGCTGCGCTGCCCCAGGAGATCACAGCCCTGCTGCCCAGAGCATTGCGCCGGCAGCGGGTCGAGCTGAGGCTGCGGGGGAGGGGGGAACAGCAAGGGAGGGGCCGGGGCTAGCCTCCCGGGCCAGGGCTAGCCTCCCGGGCCAGGAGCTCAGAGGCCGGGCAGGACAGTCCCACAGGCCAGATGTGGCCTGCGGGCCGTAGTTTGCCCACCCCTGATTTAAATGGATCATTGTAAACTCCTGCTGGTTGAATTTACTCCTGCAGGACAGTCCCTCTACAGAAGCCCATGAACCACTCCGGCCCAGGCTGTTTGAGGAATTTAATGGAATACTAACTGTGTTTCAGTGAGTGCTGTTCTAGCTGAGGGTCTGTCGGCGTTTTCACATTGAGGACTAGGCTCTCTTTTACCAGTCAGTCCTGTCTGAGTACATCTCAGTTTGCTTGGGTCCTGATTCAGTAATGAACTGAATCATGTACCTAACTATAAGAACACGAGTAACCCTGTTCAGGAACCTTCCTGAATGAAGGACTGCATTGTAATGTCACCCACAGTTCTGATGCCCTCAGCAAAGAACTAAAGGGCTAATAATGCACTATTAAAATGTTTGCCATTGACTTAATGGGAACTGGATCAGGCTGTGAATGAGCTAAATTTCTGGGGAGAGAGTTAAGCATGACCTGATTACTTCTGCTCAGTAATTCCTGGCTTTTGCAAGTTAGAATGAAAATATGATGGAAAAGTTGAGGGGATTAATTTAGGAGGAAGGAATTAAAAAAAAATAACCATGTACTTCTTAGTCAAATGCCAGCTAAAGTAAATCACAGGGATGCCTGTTCAAACTTGCTCCTGCCCGTCCTTTCCTGCTACTGAGGCTGTGAGGACATTGATGGGATAGGGATAGATATTCATATAAATGTAAAGGTGGGAAATGGGAAAACTCTGGTTCATACCAGCTAGTGCCACCTTCTGCTCAGGGACAGATATGGGCACGTTCTTTAGTAACTGGGTGATAACAGAGGGGATTCAGGCAGACCAGTAAGCGAGGGGGAGGTCACCAGGGACTACAACACAGTTGATTGCTGCCAGCTGGCTATCTGCTTGCTGCATTTGGGGGCAGGCACACGGAATCGGGAGCAGAAGGAAGATGAAAGTCCCCTCCCAGGGGGAGACTGGGATGGAGAATCTGTTGGGGCCAGGAGATGGGGAAGGGCTTGCACGGGGAGGTCAGTGGTTTTTTTTTGGGGGGGGGGGGAGCGTGAAATGAGTGGTTCAACACCACATTTGGCCTTCATCCACCCTACTTCTTAGGGGTGTGAGTGTGAGCCCATGTATGTATACACAAAGAGGCCTGTTAATCTGTAATCCAGTTCTGCAAAGTGACGTTGTAAGGAAGGCCTTGTGTTCATTTCTCATTGGTTGCCTTTATCAAATACGCTCACTCTCTCTATAAAAAAAATTCCTTGCCAATTGCCACTCCTTCAAATGCCCTCTTGTTCAGGGTCAAGCTGGATTCTTACTTTCTCGCACCTGCCTGACTTCTTGACAGGAACCTTGTGGTTTAGTTATGTTTATAAACTGCTTTGATGATTAAGGACCTGATTTTTCAGCCTAGCCTCAACTAGTTGGATGGGTGCACGTGGTTGTGTCATGTCTCAGATAAAATAATAAATGCATCAGGGCGGGAGCCTAGTTTTACCACGTATTTGTACAGCACCTAGCACAATGGGGCCTTGATTCTAAAAGGGTCTTATACAAATATTTACATAATCCCAGTGTTGCATGTGCAACTCCCTGACATGTGGCTACAATCAGGGGATCGGAGCTGAGATTTTCAGAGCCACCATTGCAGTTGGATGTCCTATTCCCAGTCATTTGTATGGGAATGTGGGCATCCAAATGCCTTAGGCAGCTCGGAAACTATCAACCTACGTGCCTAAATGGAATCACTTGCCTCCAAAATAATTGTGGGTGAAAAACTACACTACAGTTGTTTGTGCCTGCAAATTGCGGCCACATGAAGAAAGGCAGCCCGTAAAAACCTGCCCCTGCAAATGCTCTGTCTCTGCTCCATAGCCTGTTGATGTCAGTGGAAGGATTCCCCTTTACCTCAATGAGGTTGTATTTGGGCCTATATTGTTAGAACCAGTGTTTCACTTTCAACCCATTAACTTTCAGAGGTAACTGTGTGTTTGTTAAATATATACAACAACCACAACAAAGTATAGGGACAAAGCTGTGATAAATGTCCCTCTCTTTGGTGCATGCCGGTTCAGAGGCTCTGCTCTGATGTTAGTCTCTTGCTAAGCAAGGCACGGTGATACGCTGGCCAGATGTATTAATATGCGCTCTCCTCCTTGTCTTGTTGCAGCCACCCAGATCGATCCCAACGAACTCCAGGAATTGTTTCAGGAAACTTCAGCCAACATCTTCCGAATTAACTCCAATGGTGCGTATAACGAAAGGCTTCCTAGTCAATTGTATGCGGTCCTGCTGATGACTTGTAAGCACGTATACAGCATTCAGCAAGCCCTGTTGTCAGGGAGCAGATATTAATGCATTTTTACTGCCGTGCCTCATGAGCTCCAGCACACGTACAATACACATTTCTTTATAAGATGTAAAAATATTCCCCCATATGTTGCATTAAATAGGCAGAGATATATTCCCCTCCTTGCCGAGACTGCATCCTTTTCTATTTTTAATTATGTCATCTGTTACAATAAGGAATTAGAAGGCAGAAAGGTGGAACAAGCTACACTGCTTCTCTGAAGTGTTGCAATGCTACAAAGTTCAGAGCCTGTCATATTAGCTTGCAAAACAGCTATTATTTTCTTTATTCTTCCTTCTGTATCAAATGGGAATGCTGTTCCTGGTAATTCCCCATGTGTCTGTTTAGGATACTGCTTCCTAAGGGCCCCGTAGGTCAGGGTGCTGAGTGCCTCTTGAGAGCTGCTCAGGACCTTCAACACTCCCTGAAGTTAATAGGAGGTGTGGTTGTAGCACCTTGTAAGATTCAGCTGTAAGACAGTGAATGACAGAAGGAGGTTGCGACCTCTGGTGTTATCTGGACTGGTGATCTGCTAGGTCACTCCAATCCTTGACTCTGGGACTCGGGAGCCAGCCTTACCCTGCTCTGCTGTGAGAGCCCCCACACCTGGGCTGTTCACGCACAACATGTAAGCTGCTCCCAGCTACTTGCAAGCGAATGACACTAGCCAATATCTCCGGTCCCAGACACAGCCCTAGGAACCTCCGTCTTGCAGTGTCCAGTTATGCCCGCTGGACGCTGCAAGCTTAAATGAGTTCGTCAATTTAACAAAGAAATTGATATGTACCAGGCTTGTTATCCCAAGGGGAGCCTCTGACACATTGCAAACCAAACGCACTGCTTCAGGTAGACTAAACAAACAGATTTATTAACTACAAAGATAGATTTAAGTGATTATAAATCAAAGCACAAGTCAGATTTGGTCAAATGATATAAAAGCAAAATGCATTCTAAGCTGATCTTAACACTTTCAGTGCCCTTACAAACTTAGATGCTTCTCACCACAGGCTGGCTGGTTGCCCTTCAGCCAGGCTCCCCCCTTTGATCAGCACTTCAGTCGCTTGGTGCTGATGGTGTCTGTAGATGGAGGTGGAAGAGAGAGGAAGAGCATGGCAAAATGTCTCTCCCTTTTATCATGTCCTTTCTTTCCTCTTGGCTTTGCCGTCTTCCCCCCCCTCCCCCGAGTCACATGAGCATTACCTCATCACAGTCCCAAACTGCCCAAAGGAAGGGGGTGACTCCATCCAGGGTCTAACAGATTCTTTTATTGCTGCCTAAGCCAGTGTCCATTGTTTTTGTGAGGCTGGGCTGGGTTTGTCCCCTCCATGCCCTGACGAGGTGTTAACTACCCCTCTGTTCTTGGAGAGTTTTTGCATGGGCTTGCTTCAAGCCATGAGGATAGATTTTCAGCCTCATAACTGTATACATGAAATTATAACCTATACCAAAATCGGCAGCCTTTCAGAAGTGGTGTGCCGAGTCTTCATTTATTCACTCTCATTTAAGGTTTCGCGTGCCAGTAATACATTTTAATGTTTTTAGAAAGTCTCTTTCTATAAGTCTGTAATATATAATTAAACTATTATTGTATGTAAAGTAAATAAGGTTTTTAAAATGTTTAAGAAGCTTAATTAAATTAAAATGCAGAGCCTCCCGGACTGGTGGCCAGGACCCGGGCAGTGTGAGTGCCACTGAAAATCAGCTTGCGTGCCGCCTTTGGCAAGCGTGCCATAGGTTGCCTACCCCTGACCTATAACCTTACTATAACATGACTGTAACAATTACTATAACATCACTATAACAACCATACTCAGTGCATTATGAGCCTTCCGAAAACACCCAACATGACAAAGTTTGCATTGGATACCACACAATTATTTTATAAAGATGAACATGGGGGTGCTGGGTGTTCCCCTGAGGTACGGAGCACCACAGAGGTGCTTTCTAATGATAGAGAGAAGACCTGCGAGTCAGGACTTCTGGGTTCTCTTCCTTGTGCCAGCAGTGACTGACACGTCATAAGAACTTAAGTAGGTAAGGAATAGGATCAAGTCACTATAACTCGGAGTCACGACGTCTAGAATTCAATTCTGCCTCTTCTACAGACCTGCTGCATGACCTCAGGCAAGGCTTTAATCTCTCTGAGTCTCAGTTTCCCCACCTGTAAAACTTGCACGATACTGAACCTGTCACTGAAATAATTTAAAAAAGAGTCAGTTTCATTAATAACACAGAGGATCAATTAGTTTATCCTGATTATACAGTTATGCAAATTAGTGTGTCATAGAGATCCGGGCCAGAAGAGACCAGTAGATCATCTAGTCTAGCCTTCTGTGTATCCCAGGCCACCAGCACCAACCAGCATCCACACACAAAACCCAACAACAAAGGAAATAAGACCCCCAGGAGATCAGTCTATTATGTGCCACAGGCAGAGACCAGGGGTAGAGGTGAGACTGAGGAGCACCAGTGTATGAGGACCCAACAGTGGCAGGACAATGATTGTGTGAGATATACCCAGATAATCCTGGGAAGTGACCCACATGCCGCAGAGGAAGGCGAACCCCCCCTCAATGTCACTGCCAATCTGATCCGGAGGAAAATTCCTTCCTAACCCCGCATATGGCGATCAATTAGACCCTGAGCATATGAGCAAGAACCAGCCAGCCAAGCACCTGAGAGAGAGAGAATGCTCAGTGCGACCCCGTCCAGTGTCCTGTCACCATCTGTGACCATCCCTGATGCTTCAGAGGAAGGAGATACAAAAACTTCCCAGAATGCACTGCGAGGGGAGGGACATCCCTTCCTGACCCCTGCCAGTGGCCTGCTGAAACCCTGAAGCCTGAGCGTTAGGAACATAAGATATAAACTGAAAGTGACACCCAGGGCTGTCAAGCCCTGCCCCCCCAACCATCACAAGCAACCTTGTCATGCACTCACACTCATAGATTTGTCAAGCGCTTTCTTAATACTAATTACGTTGTGTTCCTCCACAACTCCTGTTCCAGAACCTCATCCCTCTGAGGGTTAGAAATCCTCTTCTAATTTCCAGCCTGAATTTGTTGATGGCAAAAAGTGTGCAAATAGCTTGTGTAGCATGCTCTTGGGCTTCTGGCAAGCTGCCACTGTGGCTCTTGGTGGCTCAAAGTTATGGAAGTCCCTGCTATAGAACAGACATTTCAGCAATTTCACTTTGGCCAGGTCTATGCTACAAAGTTTTATTGGCATAGCGGTGCCAGTCAGGGGTATGAAACATAACTAGGCTGGCAATTCCCCTGTTGTAGATTCATGTATGCCAATAGAAAAGTGCTTCTGTCGGCACAGCTAATGTTATATCTATGCTCAGGGGCCCTGCCAGTATAGGTATACCAATATAGTGATAGCAGGAAAGCATTTGTAGTGTAAACAAAGCATTTGTGATATGTGTGGGCGTGGGGACGGGGGAGGAATCATGCACTTAGCAAGTTGAATGGCAGTAAGAAAGAATGGTTTCACTGCTAACCTTTGAGATGCTTTGTGGTGGCAATGGGACTCTTGCTGTTTTAGAGGAGATACTTCCAGGAAAAAGCCAAGTGCTGCAGAAAGGAGTGAAATTCCTCAGAAAGAGTTCTGATACCATGACCCAGTGTGGTCCTAGGGTTAGTCTTGCAGATTGAATATAGACCGCAGTTTCTGGCTGCTTATGGTCATTTAAGAATCTGTGACACTTCTCAAAAGAGACCAGGATTTATCGCAAATATCCTTGTCCGATTTCATTTTGTATGTAACTACTAAATTCTGCCTGAACTTTTAAGTATTTAGAGTACTCTTCACTTCTTGTTCTGAACTGTTGTTGTGTGATGTTGTGTTCTCTATCACAAGTGTCTGCATCTCAGTGCTGTCTGAAATGATTTCTTTATTCCTCTTCTGGAATAACGATGCCAATACTTTATAAAACATGGTGTAAAACTGGAGAGGGTTCAGAGAACAGCCTCAAGAATTGAGGACTGGAAAGATACAAAAGGCCTCTATTCATTTCGCTTATTGAGAAATTCAAGAGGTGACTTGATCACGATTTATAAATACCTACGAGGAGAGAAGATATCGGATAGTACAAGGCTCATTAATCTAGCAGACAAAAGCAGAACAAGATCCAGTTATTTGGAAGTTGAAGCTAGACCAAATCAAACTTTAAAAATGAGGGTGACCAACCATTAGAACAGCTTGCGGAGAGGTCTGATGGATTCGGCACCACTTGGAGTCTTTAAATCAAGATTTGATGTCTCTGTAAAATGTAGCTGTAGTTCAACTGCAAGTTATAGTCTTGATACAGGAACTGCGAGATGAAATGCTATGGCCTGTGTTCCTCGGGAGGATGGACTGGATGATCGGAATAGTTCATTCTGGCCCTAAAATCTATGAATTTATAATGCTTTTAAAGCACTTGGGTATCCTTTGGAATGAGGAGATATCTATAAAATAGCTTATTGATGCTGTACTGGTCACTGATGTTGTTGCAGTTATTTTTGCCTTCTGTGATCAGCTGCTCTTACTGAGATTATGCACTGGCACTCCCACCACTGGGGAAGGCAGGCTGTTACAAAGATCGGTGTGAGCAGCAAGGGGAAAAAGTCCAGGCATGAGGTTGGTAAAACAGCAAAATTAGGTAAAAAGATGCAACAAAAAACTGGAAGGGGATCTGTGGATAAATTAGTGGCACTCAACCTATTAGAATAACATGTAGTGAAAAACATGTAGTGTTTTCATCCATAGATTTCAAAGTGATTTACAAAGGAGGTCAGTATCACTTTACAGTTGGGGAAACTGAGGCACAGAGCGGGAAAGTGATTTGGCCAAGGTTACCCAGCAGGCTAGTGACAGAGCCACGAATAGGCCGGTCTTCTTAGTGTCAGCTCAGTGTTTTATCCACAAGGCAACATTGTCTCCCTATTGCATCACTCGCTCCTGTAGAGTTAGAGGATTTTGAATCATAGCTGTAGCACACGATGCAATTTATATTCTGCTAGTTTGCTATCTCACTGCTTAGAAATTATGATGCTAGGTGTCTAAGAAATATGTAGCACTAGAGTAAACATTTGGCTTGTTTAGGTGGCCTAGGTTTTTGAAGCCATGTTTTGGGCCCCTTCCCTGTGTTTTTGTGTCTGCTTTCCTCATTCCTCTTGATGTTTAGGAACTGTCCTCTTTGTGGATAGGGAGGTTTGCCTGATAGCTATTGGGTTTTGTGCTTGGGCCAGATTGTTTTTTTAAATTCCAAGGTTATGGATGGCATTTAGCTGATTGGTGACTTTTGTAGTTACTTTTTTATAAAGGGGTTTGTGTTCTTTTTTTTTTTATTGAGCAGCACTTAGCTGCCACCTGGTAAATGCCTTATAAATAAATAAAAATAAACACCACCAATAAAAGGAATTGGTTCAGTAGATCATGTCTGAAGGACTAATCACTTAAGAATGCACTGGAGGGAGCAATCCTGCACTGGCCAGTTGGGAAATCTGAATGCTCTAATAGGGCTCTTCTATTTTAGATTCCTGTTACTTGCTTATTAATGACGTCACATGCAGTGTGCATCCCATTTCTTTGATCTGAGGGGCTGAGCAAAGGACTCTGCATTGTCCCTGAGATGCTGTAAAATTTTGGTTGCCATTTTGGGACCAATTGCTTTTAACGCTTCCAAGAGAATATATGGATATTCTGAGTCAGATCCTGAACTTACACAAATCAGCGCAGTCCCTGTGACATCAGTGGAGCTCTGCTGATTTACGCCCACTAGGGATCTATCCCACTGTGTTTAAATATCGCATATGCTAATCAGTGGCGTAGTGGTACAAGACTAAACTTCATATTCCCCAAATGAGGAGTGGGTAAACTCCATTTACCCACATTTACCCTCCACTACACTACTGATGCTAAAGCTAGAAATGACTTCTGGGTCACCAGCCCAAATGCTCTTGCACTGAGCAAAGAGCCTGTGACACTTTAAAAGCAACACCGCTGAATTGGGTCAAAAATTGGCCTTTCCATGGCTCTGCACCTGGTGTTGACGTATTACTTGTCTCAAAGAAACTTCTTTCCTCTAAAGAGCACAATATCAAAGATCTATGCTGCTGTTACACAGAACCCGTGGAATATCAGATCAGTCTGTCTTCCATAGATCTCCCTAGTTTGGCAGTGCGAAGACATTAACGGGGTAGCCTTCACTCTGAATTGTCATGGTTTTCTCTGCAGAAGTCAAAAACATATCATCATCATGATGAGCGACTTCTTCCCTGCTTGAATTATATACATAACAGTAATCCAGTCTCATCAATTGAGTATATTTGAGAATGCGCAGGCCGCCTTGACTCATTCTGTTATCTGACGAGTTCATTATAGCAAGTACCATACTGTGTTTTGCTGCTGCATTGAGTTCTTCTCTGAAGGTCTAATTGGCCTTGAAATATTTTTAGAAGCTGTCATGTTTCATCTTGGAAATGGGCGATATATAGATTGCACTTTAGATTGATTTGTTAAGAATGTGGATATAAAAAAACCCAGGAGGAAATTATCATGTGTGGGAGACCTCTAGAAAGGTTAAACTCTGCTGTTAGAGAAGCTAACGGACATTAGTGAAAACCCTCAATTTATCCTTTGGACCACTCTGTACATCACACAAAAAATAATTATTAGCTAAAGTGTAACAACTTTGGGGCTCTCATCATATTGCATCTCCAAGTGCTTTACGAAGCATTGAGTGAGATGCTGGCACTGAGGTGAATGTATAGACAAAGGCGGCAGCTGTTTGTGTTCTCAAATTGTCCATACACCGCTGTGGATACTAGATCCTGTTTTGTAGAGATGAGGAAGTGTTGGCCAAGATACCCAGGTGATCCTGTTACTATTGAGCACCTTTTAATTTCAACCTAGGGAAGCCCAAAGAAGATGAGCGAAGGTGGGGAGGTGACCCTGGTTTACAGCCAAATCAAAGGACAACTTGGGGGTATATAAACCCCTCGCTACACAGGAAGGGGTTAAAGAGCAGCTGTGGACTCAGGCTGCCGCACCCCACTGTTCCTGTGAAGCATGCCAGACTTGGAGGAGAAGAAACTCAGTTCTGAAGGCCCCAGCCCTAGGCGATGGATAAACCTCTCATCCTCAGCTCCCAGAGCGTAGCACAACAGAGAGCCAAGGTGCCTTAGATTTCCTGCGGATCTGGAGCAGTAGTACAGATGACTGATGGACCCTTACGGAAACTGTGGGACAGAAGGGCTGGTGCCAGTCTTTATCTCTGCTAGGATAGTTCTCTTTCCTTTGTCATATTGGGACCTGGGACCCTGCCAACAATGTGAGCCCCCTGAGAAGGCAGGTCAGAGTAGGAAGTAGCCCAGGGAAGAATCAAGAGATCCAGTGAGACAGACCTTAACTGCTTGCTGCAGGTCTCTGCGCTCGAACACAGGAAAGAGTGAGGGAATGGGTTTCCCTACAACCTCACTGAAGAGGCTTGTGTAAAGATCCCAAACTCAAGGGCCAGGAGGACTGTTGGGCCTAGACCGAGGCTGATGACCTGTCTTGGGACTATTGTTGAGCTGAACTCTGATTTACCAAAAAAGCTGTGAGACAAAATGTGAGTTGGCCGGAGGGCCAAGTCACAAGACAAAGGGGACCACCACAAAATCTGAATGGCCGGTTGATGGGGTTACAGAGAGAAATAACCCAAAACAATAACGCCTCACCCAGGTCCAAGACAGCACACTGGCTGATGAGTCAATTTGTCACAGACTGCATCAGGCATCCAAATCCCCTAGGTAGTTTTGACTATCTCATCCTTAGTGTGCAAGTTGGAAAAATACATGGGAGGTAAAAGATGTGTGTATGGTGGGGGGGAGAGGGCAAAAAAGGGACAACTGGCTGAGACCCCACTGAATTTCACGTCTTCACTTCTCCAATATATAACTCGTCTCTGAAATTTGGATGCCTTAATTATTACAGCTGCTCCAGCCTGTGCCTGGCACTTATATGGATAACTCAAGATCCCATTGACCGTGGCAACTTTAAAAGGGTCATATTGCAGCATGAATCTTTGGGGATTTCTGAACTGTGTTTCAGGAACTTGGGCATGTGGAGCTTTACGAACTGTGATGACTGTGAATGTTTACTGGGCCTTTAGGAACTGGAACGTTATGGATTCAGAGCCCAGCAGACTTGTCATTAGAAATAGCTGCTGTTGGTGGGAGATTGAATCAAAGAATGAAGTGGGGTGGATGGATGAAATTTGTAAACAAGAACCCTCTCACTTCACTATTTTGTTGATACTTTTTCTCCTCCTGTAATTAAAATCATTCTAATTACATTAAAAGGCTTTATTGGTTGTTTGGGTTTTGGGAAACATAACGAGGACCAAGCAGACTTTGTTCTATTCTTGGGTATTTCCAGCCAGCCGGCAGGGATTTTATGGAGAATGCAACTAATATTCCCCTCTCCTTTCATGTGCAAGCTTTCTTCTTTCTCTCCATTTTGTTAGAGCTGGTCAGAATTTTTTCATAGAAAATTATGTTGAAATTGAAAATGTAAAAAATGTTGATTTTTAGTGAAAAATCAAAACTTGAAAAAAATCAAAAAAAGCTTTTGATTAAAAACCAAAAAAAAAAAAAAGAGGAAATGCCACCGTGGTGCCTCATGGGAGTTGTAGTTCAGGTGTCTTGTGCTCCCATTCTCCTTTATGGGCTGCTGGGCTTTGTCTGGACTACATTTTCCATGGTGCAGAACAGTCCCCCTTCTTCCTGAGCAGCCATGGTGCATAGCGAAAGTTCCATGGCCACAGCACATCATGGGACATGTAGTCTGGCTGGGGAAGCTAGCTCATTGGGAAGATGGGGGTCAGAAAACCTGGGAACTGCAACTCCCTTGGGGCACCTTGTGTGGCTTTTTGGAATTGAAACTTTTTTGGTAATGAACCAAAAAACCTTTTGATTTTTGGGTGTTCTGCTTTTTGATGAAAAGTTGACATTTTCCATGGAAAGCAGACACTTCTCATGGAAAAAAAAATCTTTAGTCAAAACCCCAGTTTTCCATTAAGAACCAGTTGTGATGGAATTTTTTTTGACCGTCCCCACCCCACTATCTCAGGGTGGCAATGCAGTTTGTCACACCACCCAGGTTCCTGAAATGGGTAATTCTTATTGCTTATGTAGCAGTTTTCACTGTCAAGGTATGTTAAAAATGAATGAATTAGTCCTATGAGAGAGGTAAATATTACTCCTGCCTTACTGTTAGCAAAACTAAACCACAGAATGATTAAGTGGCTTGGATAAGGTCACAGATGGAGTCAATGTCAGAACAAGGATTAGCATTTAGGATTTCCTGGCTTCCATTTCCACAGTCAGGCGATGAGCCCATACCAGTTATCTGTTCTTTTTCATGACTTAAGGTACTAGAGCAACCGGTGATGTATATATGTTTGTACCATTGAGAATGTCTTGAGAAAATCCAAGAGATAAATTATAATAATAGCCTGTATTTATTTAGTGTCTTTCATTGTGAAAGATCCTACAGTGCTTACATACTTGATATGTTAAATGCAAGACGGAAAAATAAATACATCTACTGTTGATTCAACATTGAGGTTCAGACATCAAACATTCAAAAGGAGAATTTTTTCTTCTGGATTTAACTTAGTCACTTTTCTGTATCTTGTGTATTTTGTGGCATAGATTAAATAACATAAGTAATAAGAGCCAATTTATGTTGTTGATTTACAAGAGTCTCATTGTTAGCTTTAAAAATCTGCTGGACTGATTTTCATAAATCTTAAGTCGTTGTGGAGTGCAAAACAAGCCAAGTTTCTAGCTGCAACCATTCCAATGGGAACATATGGAAAGGTAGCTTTATTTGTTTGTTTTTCCCAGTTGCAAAATTTGAAAGCACCTCTTTGGCTCAAAGTTTAAAAAAAAAATCACTCCCTTCGGCTGAGACAAAACATGGAATTTGTGTGAGGAAGTCCTGAACAACTGAAACAGGAAGATTAGAATGGAAGCTGGAACTCAGCTTTTAAAATATAATGAAGTCATTCAGTGTCTCCCCTTCCCAGCAAGAGCCTCATGAGTTGCCTCTTGCAACTGTGGTAACTGTACCTGTAAGATCTAGAACATTCTGGGTTGGCAAAGTTCAAAAGATGTGTTCACTGGCAGCAGCTGCAGCTTGGGAGACTAAACCGCACAATGAAGTGGGGCGGGGCTTAACTTGTGAAGGAGGACCTTACCCCCTACCCCTCAGCGATAACGTGATGCGTTTTTTGTTGTTGACATGGTTGAGGCAAAGAACCAGGAAAATGATCTTTGCTGCAGCATTTTGAATGGATATGAGTGGGGCATGATGGGATTTTTTGAGGCCAGAAGGAGGAGGTTGCAACAGTCAAGATGCAAGAGGATGAGGCCTTGGATGAGAGTTTAAACTGTTTTTGCTAACTGCCTTAGAGCCCAGGGTGCTCATTGTGGGGGTCAGCCTGCTCTTAACTTCCAGGGCTGTACCTACTGTAATTTGCCACTGCATGGTGATCTCTGGCCTGATGGAAGCCTTTTTACAGGTCCCGATCCTGCCAGGTGCAGGATCCCCTCAATTCTCATGGGAAGTAAGGATGCTTAGCTACATGTAAGATCAGGCCCATTGCTCCAGGCCAGTCCTGCATTGGTGCCTCCAGCACCCCTCATAAACATAAGAACATCAGAACAGCCATACTGGTTCAGACCAATGGTCCATCTAGCCCAGTATCCTGTCTTCCGACAGTGGCCAGTGCCAGGTGCTTCAAAGGGAATGAACAAAACAGAATCAAGTGATCCATTCCCTATCGTCCACTCCCAGCTTCTGGCAAACAGAGTCTAGGGACACCCAGAGCATGGGGTTGCATCCCTGACCATTTTGGCCAACAGCCATTGATGGACTTATCCTTCATGAAATTATCTAATTCTTTTTTTGAAGCCAGTTATAGTTCTGGCCTTTACAGCACCTCCTGGCAATTATCTCCACAGGTTGACTGTGTGTTGTGTGAGGAAGAACTTCCTTTTGTTTGTTTTAAACCTGCTGCTTATTCATTTCATTGGGTGTCCCCTGGTTCTTGTGTTATGTGATGGGATAAATAACACTTCCTTATTCACTGTCTCCACACCACTCACAATTTTATAGATATCTATTATATCCCCCCTCGGTCGCCTCTTTTCCAAGCTGAACAGTCCCAGTCTTTTTAAACTCTCCTCATATGGAAGCTGTTCCATACCCCTAATCACTTTTCCCCCCACCTTCTCTGTACAATTCCAATAGAGAATTGGAAAAGGTACAGAGAAGGGCAACAAAAATGATTAGTGGGAGATGGGATGACCAGAACAGCACACAGTCTGCAAAAGGGCCTCGGCCTGCATTCCATTCTGTATACTGGCCCTTTGTGCACACTGGAAGGGAGGGGAGCCCAGAATATTTGTGGAGTGGCAGTTTAACTGCCATGATGGTTTTTTATGGCTTACGCCAGCTCAAGAAGAAACCACTGATGGGACAGGGGAGGGAGCTAAGCCCTGGAACGGATTCGGGCTCAGTCACAATGGTTACCTATTACACGGGGAGGGGAGAGGGAAGGATTTTTGCCTGAATAAAAACCTCAGCATTTGGATGATTCATTGGCGTGGAGAGTGATGCCTCCTCACATTTACAGCTTGTGACCGGCCTCTAGTTTGGAACAGAATGGGATGGAATGAGACTCGGGGGAGGAGATGAGCAAGAGCATGGGTGAGTGGAAAGCAGCAATGTTGTTTCTTAGCCCCTCGGGAGTTGCATACTAAGGCAAGCCAACCGTAAACAAAACCTCGGTTAGGTAATTACTGGGGGGTTACACCTTCTTCTGAAGCATTTGGCATTGGCCAGTGTCGGAGAAGGAGAAACTGATTTTTTGATCTGTTCTGGTATAGCAGTTCCTGTGGTCCTAACAAAGTGCAGGTTGATGAGAATTAATGCACACTGTCTAGGAGTGGGGGGAAAATGAATGTCTGTAGTATAAGGATGGACAAAGCGTTACCCGTGGAGATCAGCACGCAGCAGTGGCCACCCTTGTCTCTAATACAAGGGTGTGAGGTTTGCAGAGACTCGGTATCCCAGCAAGCAGTCATCTCTCTCTCTCTCACAATGGAAAGCTGCTCCGATGAAGATGGACAGTTGCATATGGGAGCTGTAGGATCCAGAGGCTATATCACTGTATTAAAGAAGGAGGTGGCTGCAGTCTGCTCCATTTTTACACTACCTTGGTGCTGCTCTGGGATCCACTGGACTAATCTGATGACACCATGAATGTGAGATTTACCTTTTTGTTCTTAATTATTAAAAAGAATAAAGACTCTTTAATGTGGCCGCCAATTAACTGTGCAACCCATGTGACCTTTGTGGGGTGTCTTATTTTAGGATTTCAAATCTGCATCTCGAATTCAGGATGAAAAGGACATTTACTTGGATACCAACAGTCTTTCAGGCTGTACAGTTGGGGTAGATGCTTAACAGTGGTCAGACACGCTTGGAGTTGAACTGGTTGCCATATTTGGGAGACAGGGGGCCTAATTTCCCCACGGGACATAGTGACAGTGACCTTGAGGGGTTCACGGCACATAGTGTCAGTGACCTTGTTCTTCTGGAGTGTGGAGCAGAGCTCATTCAAGGTTGCCAAGATCATTTTCCTTTCCTGCTACTCTCTCACTATATCTCTTTGCTGGACTGTCTCCATTGGCTCTTGGGGGGAGGGATAGCTCAGTGGTTTGAGCATTGGCCTGCTAAACCCAGGGTTGTGAGTTCAATCCTTGAGGGGGCTACTTAGGGATCTGGGGCAAAAATCAGTACTTAGTCCTGCTAGTGAAGGCAGGGGGCTGGACTCGACTCAATGATCCTTCAGGGTCCCTTCTGGTTCTATGAGATAGGATAGGATAGGCTCTTTATTATCCACATAAAATTTAGATTAGCCTTGCCTTCCATATGCCCCAGAACTCTATTCCAGCTTAACCTCTTGCATGGCCTCCTTCCTTTTAATTCATTTATAATAGACTGTTCCGTCTTCTCCTTCCTCTATTACATATTTTGCTCCTTTCATGCCACTCCTTATCCTTAGATCATTAATTTAAACCGAGCATTCTTCTGTACCTCCTCTGAATCTTTTTAGAAAATGTACCACAGAAAATGACCAAAGGGCACTCTTGGGCTTGTGTTGTTCAATTGTAAGGTCTATGGGGGAGAGATTTTCTTTAGTTTATCTGAGTTGTTGTAAATCTTTTTGTACAGTTATGGTCTACACAAATAACAAATACGTATAATACACACTCAAGATGCAAAAGGATTATTCCGCATTATTAATGTCCTCTGATGGAGTTAGTATTGTCCGACCTTCAGCTCTTGCTGTGCTCTGTGTTTTTATTTGTCCATAGGTTAGTTATTAGTGAACGGGTTTGAAAGAAACCCCATTTAAACATATAAATACTTTTGTCTGAAATGTGGTGTCATTTCTTTCTCTTTTCTTTCTTTCTTGTGTTGACAGTGACTTCCTTGGAAAGAACCCTTCGATCTCTTGGGACATCGAATGATACGCAAGAGCTGCGAGATGGACTGTGAGTCTGTTTTGTATTGCTGGGGATCTCTGTCTCTCTCGTTCCATATCATTCCCATCTATTTTCTCTCCCCCTCCCCCCTTATAAAGCTGGACCACTTTTTGTACAACTCCTTTTTGTTACTTCACATTTATGATTAATGTTGGTAGGAAGTGTATTGATTTTACAAAACTTCCCTTGTGCTGGTTTGAGAAGGATGGTGAGTGGATAAAAGAAAACGACTGGTTAATTATTTTTTTAATGTGAATCTGATGGCCAGAATTGGAAGCTGAAGTAGGTTTTCCTTGCCAAGAACAGTCAAGCGAAGAGGAGAGAAGAGGGGGTAATGGGAAGACATAAATTTATAGCAAAAAACAGCTTATTATGGTGTCAAAACTGGCATGGGTCAGAACACATCAAATGACACAAAATAGTATGTTACATCTCACTTCTAGCAGATTTGGGTAGTGTCTCTCTCTCTCTCTCTCTCTCTCTCTCTAATGCTAACACACACACATTTTCATTGTATACACACTAAAATGGCTTTTCTAAGTGTGGTGCAATTTGCTATTAAAATGCTTCTTTTATAATGGACAGCAGACCTAGAAATCAATTCTATCCTCCTTTTTATGAATGTAGCACATGAGACGTACATCTCATGGCAGAATGTCGCTCTTATTCATAGGCGCCGACTCCATGAGTGCTCCGGGGCTGGAGCACCCATGGAAAAAAAGTAGTGGGTGCTCAGCACTCACCAGCCACAGCTGTTTGATGGCACCCCCCAATCAGCTGTTGGGCAGCGCTCCCAATTAGATGATCAGGTGCCACCAAACAGCTGCTGGGTGCTGGGGGAGAGGCGTGGAGGACGGCGGGGAGCAGTGAGTGGGCGGGAGCCTCGGGGAGGGGACGGAGCAGGGTGGGAAGAGGCGGAGTGAGGGCAGGGCCTCGGGGCAGGTGGTGGAGCAGGGGCAGGAAGAGGCAGTATGAGGGTGGGGCCTCGGGGCAGAAGAAAAACTCAGCACCTATGCTCTTATTCCCGGTTACATTTTCTCCTTTTAAAGATGGAACCCAAGATTCCCACCTTCTTTCTCCCTACTTTACCCCTCCAAGATCCTATAGTGCAGCCAACACCCTCTGGAACAGGAGGATGGGACAGAAGTAATTTTTCAAGCCTGCAGTGTCCTTGCTGATTGTTCACCAATCTGCTGCTTTTTGTTGATGTTTCACCCACACAGAACGAACAGGTGTGTCTGAAACATCCAGCACAAAGCAGGTGTGTTTACCTGAATGTAACTGCTGCATTAAACAACATGGCAGGTGTGTACTTTCTAGATGTCGCTAATGCCCTAGGCTGTATGTCGGCATAGCTACCTTGCCTCCTGGAGGCACTGAACAGTTCAGCACTGTAGTTGCCAGTCTGAGATAGCGTTACCTAGTGCATTAGTCATGGCAGGTGGTGTTTTACCTGAGAAATGTAGTATAGTCAGCTGTTCCTCAGGTGCTGCTCCTTGTTAATTGTTCAGAAGAGACCTCTGAGCTGTGTGTGCTACCTCTGCAGCAAACAGTTACGGTTTAATCTCTTCCCCCTCCTCAGCACCCAACCCCCCTTGTTCTGAGACTGTCCCACATTTCTCCTTGAGTATCCTCTAACCCAGAAAATGTTCAGGGAGCAATGAGTGGGCATTTGGTAAGTTTATTACTTTTAGCGTTACCTTGAAGACAACATTTGAGTCGAATTTTGAGATAATAAAATTGCCGCACATTCTGGTTTCATATTTTGTGTCTACATCTCTCTGATTAGAGTGAAATTGGTGTGTGTGTGTGGGCGGGGGAGAGGGGACTTCACAATACATAGGTTCCATTGTATTTGTGTGTGATGAAAGGCCCTGCAAGATAGGTCTCTAGATCCAGCATAGTCACTGCCAACTCTTGTCTCTTCCTGGGTCCTGTTGGCATCAGCCCAGTTGTTTGTTTGCCACAGCTGTTTGCAACACGCTTCACTGGGCGTGAAGGCCTTTGCCCCGTCTTATTGTCCAACATCTGAGTGGTGGGGTTTAAGTTCCAGAACCTCTTTGCCACTCGGAATCCCTCTCTTGAGGGGTGCAGGGTGAACCTTCTCCACACACACCAGCAGATTGCTTCGTAAGAACAAGATTATTTTAAAACAAAATAAATGGAGTTAAAAAATGACTTGCATAACATACCTAGATTTATAGTTGGCATAAGCTAAACCAGGCCAGACATTCTCATTGAAAGTTACGGAGGGAAAACACAGTCCTTAAGTATTCCAAAAAGCAATCTGTGTCTGACTTCAGTTCCTACCCCATCCTGTTCTGAGAGAAAGTGAATCTCAGCTGTCTTTCATGCAGTCAGAGATCTTGCCACACCCTGCGGCAGTTTTGTGTCCAGCCAGGCTTCCCATCCTAATCAAGAGCAACACCTCCACTCTGCAAACAATTTTTCTGAATTGCCTTCATGTACAATGAAGTGGGGTAAGGTAAGGGAAATGCTGCTTTCTCTCTGGGTTTGTCTAGTCAAGGCCTAAGAGATGGCCCATTGAGGATACAAAGACATTTAATAGCTGCCTTTTGAAAGATTAACAACATACCCCAGAGGTTGTATTTCAAAGACTAGCCTGCCTCAGAAGTAAAATGGTTTGTTCACTTGTTCATTGAGTAGGGCAGTTTCACCTGGTTTGATGGAGTTTTGCTAAATCTGAGGTCTGGTCTATACTACCCGCCTGAATCGGCGGGTAGAAATCGACCTCTCGGGGATCGATTTATCGCGTCCCGTCGGGACGCGACAATCGATCCCCGAATCGGCGCTCTAACTCCACCAGGGGAGGTGGTAGTAAGCGCCGCCGACAAAAAGCCGCAGAAGTCGATTTTGCCGCCGTCCTCACAACGGGGTAAGTCGGCTGTGATACGTCGAATTCAGCTACGCTATTCACGTAGCTGAATTTGCGTATCTTAAATCGACTCCCCCCTGTAGTGTAGATGTAGCCTGAATCACACCCCCTCAAGCTCTTTGGCTATTAAATATTATTTTATTTACAGACATACTCATTCTGTCACAAAGGGTCACCGGTGTCCAGGGCTGGAGTGCACATAATTCAGTGGTCCTGGCAATGTGTATTCCTCCATCCCCCTCTAGTGGCAGGTCTACATAAAAGATAACAACTTCCTAATGCTATCAGTTGCTTTATTAACTCAAGGGTTAGATGACTGTGCTGTGGATTTAAAGATCCCAACCCTGCTGATGATCCATGTGGGGGACAATGTGGTTCCACAGAGTTAAATATTTGGTGGGGTTCTTTTTTTTCCGATTTTGAAGCTTTAAAACTTCGTAAGCTTGAAAAAACTTAGTTTGGGGATGTACTTTCCTATGTTAAAAGAGTGTTAAGGTTGCATCGTTAAGCACTCAAAAGGCCATAATCAAGGGTGCTTTTGTAACCTTAATTCGGTCCCCTTTTGTATATGCATTATGAGGATACAATCTTTAATTACTTGATCACATGTTGTTTCTTCCACAGGACCCCTTGCCTCATTCAGTGCACAAGATGGACGTGCTCTGGGTGTAAATCAGGGTTGTGTAGTGAAGAAGGCTGTTGTCGGTAGGACCTCTGCCTCATTTGTTGCAATAGTTGGAAGGCGTGTAGTGAATGATCCAGAGGATGCAGGGAGAGAAAGGAAGGTCTCATGGTTAAGGCAGTTGAATGCTGCCCTGAAGAACTGAAATCTATTTCTGCCTCTGCCACACAGTTTCTGTGTGAGGTTGGGCCAGTCACTTAAACCAAAATGTTCACAGCTGGCTGTGAATTGTGTGTTCCTTATTTTCTGGTTGCCCGACATTAGATGAGTGACTTTTCTGAGCCTTAGTCTCTGTTTCTCATCTGTAAAATGGGCACAATAATACCACCTGTTCTCACAATGGTGTTGTGAAGATATATTGAATGATGTTTGTAAACTACCATGAGAGCATCAGTGAAAAGCCCATGAGGAAATTAATAATTCTGTATTCAAGCGCTGAGTTTGGTTGTGGCGCAGTAAATAATGCAACGGGACCACACATTGAATGAGGAGTATCAAATGGAATATTCAGTAGTTACCCATCAAAGGAATACTGCCTATTCTGTGTATTGAATGAGGCCAGGTGTTTGGTAGAAAAAAATGGTATATGATCATGTAATTAGACTGTCATGATGCATATGCACAAGAGGGCTGAATTAAGGTTGCACAGGCAACCTTAATTTGAGCATTTCCTAACTTTTGGGTGCTTCACTTTGCAATCTTAATGTTCTTTTAACATAGGTTTTTTGAAGGTATATAAGTACAATGCTTTTGTTAAGATTTATGTAATGGCCCTGATGTAAGTACTGAAAATAAAGTAAGCTGAAAATAAAGTCCAAAATACTTTGAGAATAATGAATTTAGCTGAACAGCTCTGGCATGCGACAAGGGCAATGGTTCTTTTCCCAAGTGAAGGGGAAAGCAGAGCTTTTGGATTGCTGTGGTACTCGGCTTTCAGCCATGCTGTATCCCTGCTAAGCACCTGTTCTCCCTTGGGGTGCATACTGTGCCAAAAGACATTTATGGCTCACCACACTGTTATTCAGCAGCCGTGATAGAAAGGAAAAGATCATATATCTCATTGGTTATTGAAATCGCTAAGTAACCAGTAGAACTTTTCAGGAAGGTTAATTACTTCATCAATTGTTTGCCTTCCCACTACCCCGAAAGCCAGCATCACATGCTGTGAAGAATTGCCAACATATTTTGTGGAAAAGGTTACCCAAATGTGGGATACTCTCTTCCCTGGAAAAGAACCATACAATGCTCCCAGAAAAAGAAACATCTCACTCCCAGTTTGAGGCCTACCTGCATAATGAGAAACACTTGATACACTACCAGAAATCTGAATCACCACATTCAACTCAAGCCCAGGCCCCTCATGTTTTGTTTATTAAATATTCAGAAAGAAAAAAAGTCGTCTAACTGAAAATTCTTCGTGCCCCTGAATCTGGAGTAGGAGTAGAGGTTATTTTATCTCTGTACTTGGCACTGGTGCCTTTGCTGCTGGAGTACTGAGTCCAGTTCTGGTGTCTACAATTCAAGATGGATATTGATAAATTGGAGAAGGTGCAGAGAAGAGCCACAAGAATGATTAAAGGGTTAGAAAACATGCCTTATAGTGATAGACTCAAGGAGCTCAATCTGTAAAGCTCAACAAAGAGGAGGTTAACGAGTGACTTGATTACAGTCTATAATTACCTACATGGGAAACACGTATTTTAATAATGAGTCCTTCTCTCTAGCAGAGAAAGGTATGACATGATCCAATGGCTGGAAGTTAAAGCCAGACAAATTCAGATCTAAAATGAGATGTAAATTTTTGACAGTGAGAGTAATTAACCATTGGAACCATTTCATGGTCATGGTGGATTCTCTATCACTGATAATTTTTAGATCAAGATTGGATGTTTTTCTTGAAGAGATGCTCTAGGTATTATTTTGGAGAAGTTCTATGGCTCGTGTTGTACAGGAAGTCAGACTACATAATCACAATGGTCCCTTCTTAGAACCTGTAAATGGATTAGTTAAAGACACTTGAGATCACTAGGGTCCCCTCTTGACGGAGATGCTTACTGACACCTTTGTAGAAGGACACATGCCATCAATTCCAAAATATTCAATGGTTTGGGCAGTACTCAGTCAGTAAGACACCACTGGACTGTACAGATCTAGCGAATTTACTCCTAGTATCCAACCTCGTTTTCTTGAACAAGCTAGTTGAAAAGGTAGGAGAAACCCATCTTCTGCTACACCTCTCCACTGTTGAGATCCTGGAGCTCTTTCTATCAGGTTTAAGGGTAGGATACAGGATGCAAATGGCACTCATTATGCAAATGGATAAACACCCCTTGCCCGGAGGATGTTTTTTTCTTATTACTAGATCTGCAGCATTTAGACTGGCTGATCCCCATATGCTCTTATTACTAGATCTCTAGTGTTCAGTACTGCTTATGCCCTATATGCTTTTATATTACCTTCAAATCATTGAAAAAAAAAGCCTGACTATTCTTTATATTAACTTTAAATTTTATAACTTGAAGGTTTTGGCTTTAAAAATATCCTCCATTAAAATGTTCTTTATTCCTAAGAAATTCAAATTCTTTTTTTTTTAAAAAGTGAAAAGTAGAGAGGTATTTTAGAGTCATAATTTCCTGAAAGAAGATTTTTAAGTAAATCAGACAGACGCTTTTAAGTGTCAGCATGTTTAATTGCGGCTAGGATTTTAATAATATTTTATAGGGGTTTGTTATTCTTCATGTATAAGCTTTAAAAAAGATTTCCATAAATATTTTGAAGTGTCATTTTGATTCCATTAATATGTTAAACCCTTCAAAGTAATACCTTCTCTGTTCAACTCAAAGCAGCTGGATTAACTTTATCTGTCCTTTATTTATCACTACTGCCATCAATTTCTGACATGAAAAATCTTATTGGTTTGACAGTAAAACAGGGTTACCAGACTGCACCATTTACATTTAACTATAATACCCTTGCCTCATTAATAAATATGTCTTATATTTATGTGACATCTCTTATCCTTTAGAATCCTAAAACACCAGAAATGTGACATCTATATGATAAATTGCAGCAGCATGTGATAAACTGCGGAACTTCAGATAAATAAGTTTATCACACACCTTTGACCACTTCATCTGTCCTCTGGCCATTAATCCGCTTCTCTGAGACTTCTCTTAGCATTCCAACCCCCCCAGGTGGCTTCAAACAGCTGCCATTAAAAACAAACAAAAACATCAGCCTGCCAGGGAGACTGTTATGAGGTGTTTACCCCACACTGGCAGTGAAAGGGTTCATTGAAGCCGGAACGTAATTAGTGCTCCTGGTCGCACCTGGAAGCTGCGCCAGGCCCAATTTAGGATTAATTAGCTGGGGAGGAGCGCCGTGGCTGAATTAAAGATGAGAGCTGAGAGTCAGTAGTTAGAACACTGGATTGGGGATTGAGAGAACTGGATCTTGTTCCTATTTCAGCCACTGACATGCTGTGTGTCCTTGGGCCAGTTTTCTTCCAATTGTGTTTCCTAAAATTAAAACCTACATATCCCTAGCGTCAGTAAAACTTGCAGGTTCCCAGCATAGCTAAAAATCAAGCTACGTATTTGAAGTTTAGAAATGATAGCCTTAACTTCTCCGAGTCTCATTTTTGGTCTGTGTAAAATAGAGCTTATACTTGCCCACCTTTGTAAATGTACTTTGAAATCTTTTAGTGAAATGTACAATGTAGATTGATTGATTGTTATAATTTTATTCTTATGTATTTCTTCAGATTGTTTAATTTATTTAGTACCCATTCTGATCCCTCCATTTCAATAATATTCAAGTCTTCTCTCTGCTTCCATGAACAGAAAACTGATATTTTTGTTGTTTTGCTTTATTTCTTACATAGTTATAACTTGATATCATGAAACGATATTTCAGTAGGTTAAAGAGTTCAGCAACACTTTGAAAAATGGCTTTAAAACTTTTAATCACTTCTCCATCGACCTCCTGTACGGAAAGAGAGCAAACTGACTTTCACCATCTGTTAGCATTGCCAGCAATGAACAATAGTTTTGTAGTCTGATGTAGAATGTCCACAGGCATAAAGCTTGGAAAATGCTGCATTATGAAATGCTAACTGGAGTGACAAGCCTTTGGATTCTTAGGCACAGTTTTGTAAACATCCCTAGGTCAAAAACTCTTTAAAGAAATGTCTCGGGTCCTTGTAAACCATAGTCCCTGTGGTTGCACATTGCACAATGCAGTTCATCAATAGAATGGAAAGGGGCTTGTGGGAAGACGATTACTTAATATTTCATGTATACACACACAGGATATGTTGCTGTCAGGGCCAGGCATTCCCTTTGCAGTCAAGTCCTTAAGGGGCTGACATGTTAATCCAAACATGCTAATGTTTAGTGAAATACTTACATTGGCTCTATGTGAGGTCTCCTTTATTTTCCGAGATTTACGTCGACCCTAAAGCCAGGAGCTTCTTCCCTTCAACTAGCCTGGCATTTCTTCTGATCCTTTGATGTTGATTGTTGGGCTGTGGCATTTTTGCAGCATGTCTATGGAAGCAATTAATGTTCTCTGGAACATATGCGGATATAATTAGGCAAGCTTTTTTTTTTTTTTGTAAGGTCTACTTTGTACGATAGTGGGATGATGTGCTGTGTGGTTCTTTGGTGAAGTAATCAGTCTAGCTCAGGGGTAGGCAACCTATGGCACGCGTGCCGAAGGCGGCACGCGAGCTGATTTTCAGTGGCACTCACACTGCCCGGGTCCTGGCCACCGGTCCAGGGGGCTCTGCTTTTTAAATGAAGCTTCTTAAACATTTTAAAACCCTTTTTTACTTTACATACAATAGTTTAGTTCTATATTATAGACTTATAGAAAGAGACCTTCTAAAAACGTTAAAATCTATTACCGGCACGCGAAACCTTAAATGAGAGTGAATAAAGGAAGACTCGGCACACCACTTCTGAAAGGCTGCCGACCCCTGGGCTAGCTTCCTAATAATACTGTGATTCCTTCAAGTTAGTCCTTCGTGTAATAGAGGAGTCCATACATGTTCCACTTTTAAAACTCTACATGGTGAGAACCATTGTCTAGCTAAAGGACGGCAACAAAGGAAGGGAAGGAAGCTGTAGGTTATACCTGCAGAATAATGGGTTGATTTTAAGCAAAACAAAACTTAGTCAAGTCTGACGGGCGGTCTTTTAAACCATGGAGGAGCCTCCTAAGAGAACTGGCGGAAACAACATCACGTGAGTAACTTAAAACTAAACTAGACAAATAATTTAAGAATACACTGTAGGGAAGAAGAACAGGAGTACTTGTGGCACCTTACAGACTAACAAATTTATTTGAGCATAAGCTTTCGAAAGCTTATGCTCAAATAAATTCGTTAGTCTGTAAGGTGCCACAAGTCCTCCTGTTCTTTTTGCGGATACAGACTAACAGGGCTGCTACTCTGAAAACTGTAGGGAAGGAGCACAATGGAGGACATCTGCATAATGCTGGACAAAAAAATAGGAAGACAGAAGGAGAGAAGCCAAGGCACCTTTTTAGAATCACTGCATTTACTTGTCTGTTATCCACCTGTTTACTGATGTCACAACTTTGGGAATTTGGCAAGTGGCTTCATGGATTTATTCTACAGAAGACTGTTATTTATCCCTTAGGTCGGTACCCTATTCTTGGTTAACCTTGTTACTTGTTAATATATGCACATTTATCTGCATATATTAACTTTTGAGGCAAGTCAAACCACAAAAGAATTAGGTATGTCCATGAGAGTATTACTTTGCTATATCCTTTTTCTGCACTGGTTTTCTTTTTTTTTTTTTTTTTTGCTAAATTTACTAACCGTTGAAACTATTTGATAAAAAAACTACTAAGTTTCTAAACTCTTGTGGTTGTGGAGAAAAGCTGGACCACAGTGTAACCCTAAGGCTCAAAAGCCACAAGGCAAATCAATAGAGCTTCCCCCTCCCCTTTTTTTTTAATCTCCTGATTTTAAGACAGTCTCATGATTTTGGGGAGGCCTGATGCATGATTTTCGATCACTTGGGGTTGGCAGTGCCACTATTCTGAAACGCAGTGATATTATATCTTCCTCAATGTAAAATAGCAAGTCACTTTCAAAACATGGAGTAGAACTCAATAGTTCCTGAGCCTCTGACATGTACTCAGGCCACTAGACTGTGCCACCCTCTCTCAGACCACTTGAATCACAATGGGGGAAGAATAATGTTGAAGTGGATTGAAAACTGCTCATTTCAGTATAATTGTCAAATAATACAGATGCCTGGTGTATTTCCCCTAAAACCCTCTTGGATGATGTGCAGCTAGAATGCAGAGAGAAAATCCAGATGTGCTGCTTTATTTGAAGACTATAAATCAAAGCTAAGATAATTGCAGTACAAAGAGTAGTGAGTTCACCTGCTGTCCCCACTAGAATTATATATTTTAGCAACATTTTAGCTATACTGTACAGTATGTAAAGGTCAGTTTGCACTTCAATTATAAATCTCAGTTAGAGGTTTAAAAAGGAAACTGACATTTTTAATGGGTATTTTTCTCAATTCATTTTTGGTAATGATATTGTGGAATGTGAATAACATTTTGCCCTTATCCATTGAAGGATCTGAAAATGCTGTACATGTGAACATGAATTAAATCCCCAGTGAGGAAAGTACAGATGCTAATATTATCTCCATTTTAAAGATGAGTAAATTGAGGCACAGGGAGGTTAAGTAAATTATCCGTGGTTACTTAGTGAATTATTCACAAATCTGGTAATAAGCCCAGGAATCCTAGATCCCGGTCCCTTCATCTAGCTCAGAGGTGGGCAACTATGGCCCGCGGGCCACATCCGGCCCGTGGGACTCTCCTGCTCGGCCCCTGAGCTCCTGGCCTGGGAGGCTACCCCCGGCCTCTCCCTGTTGTTCCCCCTCCCCCACAGCCTCAGCTCGCTCCGCCGCCGGCGCACTGCTCTGGCCGGCGGGGCTGCGAGCTCCTGAGGTAGCGCAGCTGCAGAGCCCAGCTTGACCCAGTGCTCTGTGCTGCGCAGTGGCATGACTGGCTCCCGCCGGGCGGCGCAGCTGCCTGTTCTGGTGCTCTGGGCGGCGCGGCTGTAGTGCTGCCAGCCACCGGTGCTCCAGGCAGCACAGTAAGGGGGCGGGGAGCAAGGGGGGTTGGATAGAGGGCAGGGGAGTTCGGGGTGGTGGTCGGGGGGTGTGTGGACGGGGTCGGGGTGGTCAGAGGGCGGGGAATGGGGGCAGGGGTCCCGGGGGGCAGTCAGGAAGGAGAGGGGGAGTTGGATGGGGCAGGAGGGGGCAGTCAGGGGCGGGGGTTCCGGGGGCGGTCAGGAATGAGAGGGGGGGTTGGATGGGGCAGGGGTCCCGGGGGGCAGTCAGGAATGAGAGGGGGGGTTGGATGGGGCGGCGGGGGGCAGTCCGGGGGAGGTTCCGGGGGTGCTCAGGGAGAAGGGGTGGTTGGATGGGGCAGGCGTCCCGGGCGGCACTCAGGAATGAGAGGGGGGGTTGGATGGGGCGGCAGGGGGCAGTCGGGGGGGGGGGGGCGGGGGGGGGTGGGGGGGGCGGGGGGCGGGGGGGGTGGGAGGGGGGGGGGGGACTGGGCCACGCCTGGCTGTTTGGGGAGGCACAGCCTCCGGTAACCAGCCCTCCATACGATTTTGGAAACCCGATGCGGCCCTGAGGCCAAAAAGTTTGACCGCCCCGATCTAGCTGCTTGTGACGTTTCAATTTTGATCTGTTTATAAAGATATGAATTAATGAATTGAATTTTACAGAAATAGGATTCTTTTTCTTCACAAAACTTAAAACATTAGGCCTTGGCTACACTGGCGCTGTACAGCGCTGCAACTTGCTGCGCTCAGGGGTGTGGAAACGCCCCCCCCCCCCGAGCGCAGCAAAGCGTCAGTGTAATCAAAGCCTGCAGCGCTGCGAGAGAGCTCTCGCAGCGCTGGTGGCACGACTACACTCGCGCTTCACAGCGCTGCCACGACAGCGCTGGGAAGTCCTGAGTGTAGCCACGGCCTCAGTGTGAAACCAGCTTTTCTTTATCTGTGTATTTGGCTCTCCATTTGGCAATCATCCTTGTTCTGTCTTTGTGTTTCTAATTGAATGTAGATATGGGAAATCTGGAGAACAATCCCACCATTTACTATCTGATCAGGTTTGAAAACTTGGTATCAGTCTCTTATACACACGTACTCTAACTTGCCCTTTTTTTTCTCTTTCTCCCCGTCTCTCCCACCCCCAAAGGCAGGTATAGTGGCCACTCTTCAGCATCACTTATATACATTGCCGTACTAATACACTTTTTGAAGTTGAGAAAATTGTATTGAATTCTAGGAGTCGACAGTTACTGGAAGCTCCTAAAACTGAGGTTTATAAAATGAGTTCTGTAAACGTGTAGACCCGTGTGGCCCTTCCTCGCCATCAATCTCTGAAGGAGGCCACGCCTAGTGGCTGTCACGCCCCTGGAATAACAGTCTTAGGGCACGTCTTCACTACCCGCCGGATCGGCGGGTAGCAATCGATCTATTGGGGATCGACTTACCGCGTCTAGTGAAGACGCGATAAAATCGATCCCTGATCGCTCTGCCGTCGACTCCGGAAATCCACCGCGGCAAGAGGCGACAGCGGAGTCGACGGTGGCGCGGCAGCGGTTGACTTGCCCCCGTCCTCACAGCCAGGTAAGTCGATCTAAAATACGCAACTTCAGCTACGCTATTCACGTAGCTGAAGTTGCGTATCTTAGGTCGACCCCCCGCTGTAGTGTAGACCTAGCCTTAGACAAGGAGGAAGTTAGCAGTCTCGGGGCTCAATCCTCCAGCGGGGTTGAGCAGTGAGTGGTCCAGGGGCCCAAGCACTCAGACGGGGCAGGGCACCAACAGTCTAAAGCCCAACCCTCAGGTAGGGTAAAGCCAGGTATAGTCTGGGAACCCAGGCTCTCAGACCTGGGGTACCGAGCACAGTCCAGGGCCCCAATCCTCAGGCAGGGCAGACCAGAGGCTTTATTAGCAGGGATATCAGCTTCAAAAATGTATACATAAAACACATTAAAACATGCTATAGAGCAGGGGTGGGCAAACATTTTGGCCTGAGGGCCACATCTGGCTATAGAAATTGTATGGCGGGCCACGAATGCTCACAAAATTGAGGGTTGGGGTGTGTGTGTGTGTGTGGGGGGGGGGGATGAGGGCTCCAGATGGGGGAGCGGGCTCTGGGGTGGGGCTGGGGATGAGGGGTTTGGGGTGCAGGAGGGTGCTATGGGCTGGGACTGAGGGGTTCAGAGGGTGGGAGGGGGATGAGAGCTGGGGCAGGGGGTTGGGGCGCCGGGAGGGGGGCAGGGATGCAGACTCCAGGCAGCGCTTATCTCAAGCAGCTCCCGGAAGCAATGGCATGTCCCCTCTCCGGCTCCTATGGGGAGGCTTGGCCAGGAGGCTCCGTGTGCTGCCCTGCCCACAGGCGCTGCCTCTGCAGCTCCCATTGGCCACAGTTCCCGGCCAATGGGGGAGGAGGGTGCTTGGGGCGGGGTCAGTGTGCGGAGCTCCCTAGCTGACCCTACACATAGGAACCAGAGTGGGGCATGCCGCTGCTTCTGGGAGCCATGCGGAAAGCCCCCGACCCTGCTCCCTGGCTGGAGCGCAGGAGTGGGGCAAGCCCCCAATCCCACTCCCTGGCGGGAGCTCGAGGGCTGGATGAAAAGTTTTGACGGGCTGGATGCGGCCTATGGGCCGTAGTTTGCCCACCCTGCTATAGAAAATACTCCTGCACTGGCTAGGAGAAGGTGGACTCTGTAATTTTAATTAGTTCTCCTACATCTCTAATATCTATGATTTCAGGATATTTGGGTTTTAGAAGTTCACCCATGCCCACTGATTATTCCCTAACAGAAGACATAATTTTCTGTGTTACGTGATAATTGACTGTTGTGAAGATAGCTCTTGCGTCTGATGAAGTGGGCATTCACCCACGAAAGCTTATGCTCCAATACTTCTGTTAGTCTTAAAGGTGCCACAGGACCCTCTGTTGCTTTTTGTGGTGAAGATGATTCTGAACAGTGGCTGATTAAGCGCTTGTCTACGCTAGAGCCTTAGTCGGTATAGTTAAGCCAGCAGAGGCCCCCTAGTGTAGATGCAGCATAAACTGGCACAAGGATTTCTTCTGCCGGCGTAGCTACACTACCTCCCAAACAACCTGAATTACGTCGACAGAAACACTTTTCTGTCAGCATAGCTGTGACTATACTGGTGGTTTTGCTGGAATAGTTATGTTGCCTAGGGGGTGTGATTTTTTTTTTTTCACATTCCTAGGTGACAAGGCCATGCCAGCGGTAACCTATAGAGCTATTTCAGCCTTTTATTTGACTTAGCAATAACACAACGAACAGCCATGTATCATGTAAAACATTGACTTTAACTTTGTAGCACAGTCCAAGCCTCAGGCTAACCGAGGCCTGAAACCACTAGAATTTGTCCCATTGCAAAGATGTATCTTTCTTTCTGCTGTCTTACAGGTACTTGCCCAGATGAACCTTTAGTCCAAACCCAGCAGACTCCATCCTCACCAGGTCCCTTCTTCCCCTCTCTCTCTTTCCCATCTTTCTGCTTGTGGACCCTAGCCTTTGGTTTGGCATCTCTGTTGACCTAAGTGCCCACCCAGCCCAGGGACTGAAGTTGTACTCCTTGGATCAGTCTTTAATCCATGCATGATTATGATGAACTAGACCAAAGCAGGAGCAGATGAACTGTGTAACAAAGGTCCTGTTTTCATGCAAATGGCCCTACATAATGGGACAGGAGAAGGTGGGGAAATACGCAGAAAACAGAGCATGTAGTGACAAGATAATTTCCAAATAGAAGTAGAATCCAAATAGAGATGTTTTTTCCAAGTTTTCTAACGTGGCATCAGCAGCGCTTCGAATGTCACACTTTCCTCCTTAGCTATGCCTGAGTGACCAAGTAACTAACAAGCTGCCAAAAACAAGGGAGCAGGATGACGGGGGTAAAGGTTACCTATTTTTATCTTGATTATGGGCCAAAACATATTAATTGGATCGTTAAAAAAGTGAACTTAACTGAATCTAGAAAAATAATTAAATTTATTTCCAAATCTAGGTGAGGATTCTTTTCCCACATGAGCTGGGAAAGGTTCCTTTTTCCTACTCTTGTCTGTTTTATATCTGTCTAACCTCAACCAATTATGCCTGGGAGATGGACAATTAAAAAAGAGCATCTGTTTTGCCAGTATAGTGCTGCCTTTAGCATTACACTTGCCATAAAGGTTTTCTACTTACAGGGACGAAAGAATAGGAAAAAGAGAGAAGAAAATATGAGAGCAGAAAACTTGGAAGTGACTGTACTGAATGATGACTACTAGGCCTGTGACTTGACTTGCGTGGGGTTTGTATGGATAACAAAAACATTTGCCAAATGGAGTTGCAAAGGGATCGGTCCACTCAATGGGAAACTAGTTTGCATAATTTGTTGCTCTTACTCTCAGGACGACTTGTTGGGTCATGACAATAATGATCTTCTGGGCCTCCACACAAGCCAGACAAAGCGTTGCTTGGCACTTCTCCCAAATCAGGGAGCATCCTTTGAAATGATTCAGGACATCTCTAGGCACCATGCTGTTGATGGGGTACAGAGGGACACATTGTCACAGAGAACTATCCAAGCTCTTATCAAACACGCAACTGTGATCTCTGTGCTTGAAAGGGTTTAGTAATGTGTGTGCTGATTTCATATGTTAACTGTATGCACTGGGGGGATAATGCATTTCAGGACTGCAGGTTCATTGATTAAATGGGTGCTCTTAGTGTCTGTGGCCTAATCAAGAATGTCACACATGTTCTGAAGGTGAAACTATGGGAGAAGCCAAAAGATGGACTGTATTTGTCATGTATTTTCATGTATCTGTCTCTCACTCTGTGTGTGTGTGTGTGTGTGTGTGTGTGTGTATAATTGTTAATGGTTAGTGGGTAGAAATACAGTGGAAAAACCAAAAAGATGTACTCATTCATCAGCAACAACTGTATTTCAGTTGTAGTAAAACACATTATATTTGTCTGTGAAAATGTTTCTAAATACTATTACCAGATTTGCCCGTTACTTTGGGTTACACTCATTTATTAGGGTTACTCTTCTGGGGGGTTCCTGTAATTCTATCAATGTACTGCTTGTGTCACTTGTGTTCAATGGAGCTATCCTGCAGGACCTAAGTTCCCCAGGGTTTGGTTCTTCCAGCCCCAGAATCAGAGGAACACACACATTAACTTGGAATCTCTGTTCTCCATTCTGAATGCTACTGGAGATGCCTCCCTGTCCCCTCTTTGATGCAAATGAGGCTAGGGAAGTTTCCTTAATCCTGTCACCCTTGTCCGGAGGGTTTAGGTGTGTCTCCCACCACCTTTTTGTAAGTCTTTCTTCCGATTGGCTTTGTTTCAAGCAGAGGCGAGGGGCGGGGGGAAGGTCTTCCGTGAGTCAGACAGGCTAGGTACTGCGCCCTGGTTCCCCAAGAACACAGAGGTGATAGGTAACAATACAGATGTCACAGCACGGAGTAATCCTACAGCCCTTGGAAAGCCAGAGCCAATTTCATTACAATATACTCTTCTCTCATTTATCTGAAATGATACATTTTCTTTAGATTAATTGAGCAATCTTGCCAATCTCCCCATCCTAGTAATACAGATATAAAGCAACACTTGGAGCTGCTTCCAGAGCTCCTTCCCTGGCTTCATCCAGTGGGCCTCTGAGGTGGGAAGGGGTGGGATTTGGTTTATGCATGAGCCGCTGTGCCTGATCAGCAAAAGGAAATTATTCCTGTGCAGATGGGTAGACTTAATGTAAAATGCACCTCGGTGGCCCAATTTTTTCTTCTCCACTGTTTTGCAGTGTTAATGACAAGCACCTCTGAGCAATATAATTTATTGCCGTGTAATAGCATGAAACCGTAAACATGGCTTTTCGTGTGTAGATTCAGTGTTCATCTGGTGCATTGTTTTATACTGTCTGTACATTTATGTTTGGTTTTTGTGGGGGTTTTTTTGGAAGAGGCATGCTGAGAAAATATATCGCATTTGGATGGGAGTCAATTGTGATTATACCTTTTTATTAAGCATTGATAGTGTGTTTGGTGCTGTACACGCCAAAAAAGTACCCAGTCCCTGCCCCAAAGAGCTAGTTTCACTTCTACAAACACTTCCTCTCTTGCATAGCAAATAATACCTTGAGTAATCCCATTGAAGTCAGTGGCACTACATCCAGGTCAGATTGTGATAACTTTGCTCACAGTGAATAGGACCTTTAGTCCATGAATGGTTCTACTGAAATCAGTGGAGCTATTTATGGAGTAAGGTGCTACTCAATATGAGTCAGAATCTGCCCCTGTGTCAGTAAGTATTTGCAGGAATTGTCCCTAAATGATGGACACAGAGAAGACAGGATGCCTAAGAAACCTTGGAGGATGGAACAGTTAGGTGCTTGTTTATTAAATGTAATAAGTCCTTACATCCCTTGTTGGGGGCATTGTAGAAGAAGGAAGTCTTGGGTGAGGGACTTCAGTGTGCAGCATTCTTTTAGGTTTTTAATACCACATCCATCCCGGTGATATCTGTCTGCCTGCAAAGTCTTAGGACTGAAATCAGCTGGACATAAGCCACCAGAATTGGCACTGAGACATTGGACCAGCAGAAAATGGTGGCTTGGTAAACTGGAATGGGGAGGATATTCCATAAAGATAGTATGGGAGAAACCAAAGAGAGGGGAGTAGAAAATGTACATGGCATTGTGGCATTATTGGTGGAGGTTGAAGAGAAGTTGAAATGTGGGCTGGGTGGAATGGGATGGAGGGTTTGCCATGAAAAAAGGGAGAGATTTAGGATGAATGAGATACAACTAGCTATTCCCGTACCCCCTCTTGTTTTCCTAGAAGCACGGTTGTTGAACTGAAACCAAGAGATTTCCTGGAAAAAAAATAGAAAAAAGAAATCATTTTTCAAAAAAAAAAAAAAAAAAACCAAATTTTATTTAAAAGTCTACTCTTAGCACATTATGAGATGATTGTAAATGTGCAGAGACACCTGGAAGACACAGTATCTGAGCTCCAAATAATTTCTGGATAAAATGAAGAGTAGGATTGATTTCAGAAGAATATTATTTATTATAATTAAAAATATAAAAAGGTGCCTGTCTTTTTATAACATAATGTATTCTGAATAGAAGGGTTGCAAAAGAACCTAATTTCTCTAATCCACACTCCTTATACACCTCTACCCCGATATAACGCTGTCCTCGGGAGCCAAAAAATCTTACACGTTGTAGGTGAAACCACGTTATATCGAACTTGCTTTGATCCGCCGGAGTGCGCAGCCCCGCCCTCCCAGAGCGCTGCTTTACCGCGTTATATCCGAATTCATGTTATATCGGGCCACGTTATATCGGGGTAGCGGGGTAATTTGTACACAATATATTATTATTATTTATTACTGTTTATTTGCTGTATCTTACTGTAGTGCCATAGATGTGCTGGGCACTGTACGCATAGGGTATGTCTACACTGCCGTTAGACACCCATGGCTCTCCCATGCCATCTTTTGGGGCTTGGGCTAAGTGTCTGTTTAATTGTGGTGTAGACTTTCCGACTTGGTTTGCAGCTCAAACTCTGAGAACCTCCCAGCTTACATAGTCCTAGACCTCAGGCTCCAGCCTGAGCCCAGACATCGCCACTGCAGTTAAACAGCCCTGCAGCCTGAGCCCTGCGAGCTGAGTCAGCTGGCAGGGGCCATCTTCAGGTTTTTAATTTCAGGTTAGATATTGCCATAGATGCAGTCACCAATCCAAAGTCAGCCACTCTTCACCCAGATTTAAGGAAGATAGTAGGAGAGTGCAGAACTAAGGCCCTTATCTTGGAAACACATGTGAGTAACTTGAGTCATGTGAAGACAATGGGACAACTCATGATCTTAGGTGCTTCACTGGACGGGGCCTGCTGAAGTCAACAGGTGTCTTTCCATTGAGTTCAATGGGCTTTGGATCAGGCCCTTAGTCATTAGTCTGAATTAGCGAGGCAGTGCTGTATGTTAGAGATACTGTCTGGTTAACAGTCTGGTTTTCACTGGGAGTGAGAGGAAACCTTATGTAGTTTATTAAGTTCGATTTGGGTGGTTTTAGACAAATGGTTTTTTAAAATCTAAGTTACTTTTTTATAGCTGATCAGTGTGATATTTCACTCAACAGGGAAAGTGGCAATAGACAGAATAGGGTCAATTCTTGGCTAGTCATTTTCCCTTTCTGAGTTTCAGACTTCATTAAGACAAAAAAAAAGTCGTGGAAATCTTTCTATTGAACCTACAAAGCCTACATTTTGGCCTCAAAGTACCCACCCACATCCCATTTTAAAGGAGAAATCTTGCTGAAAATGTCACTTTCAGACACCTCTGCCCAGTTGAACTGATAAAGCCAACAGTTCTTCGAGTGGCTCAGCATTTTTCCACTTGTGGGTTTTGCGCCTTGTGGAACAACCTAACAGTAGAACATTATACAAGCAGTGCCTTTTACAGGGTGTGCTCACCCCCCTCTTGCCTCTTCCCTTAGCATTTCTGTACGTTCTGAGGGTGAGACTATATAAGGGGACGCTGCACCCTCTCCAGCCTCAGTTCCTTCCAGCTGCTAAACCAGATGGAAGTGCACTGCTCCTCTCTCTCGGATCTGGGGTTTTCTCCTATTCAGTGCACCTGGCTGGCTTTTTTCTAGTGTAGTTTAAAGTAGTTATAGTTAGCTATCATCGTTTGTAGGTTCAATTCTATGTAATGGCAGAACCAAAGAAGAAGCTGGGATTTGAAGAGATGCGCTTCATGTCCTGCTGTCTTCCCAGCATCGGATGACTGTTAGGTACCTTAAATGCCTCGTGGAAGGCCACTCTCCTTCTAAGTGTTCTATTTGCCGGGCCTTCACCCCCGGAGTGTGTAAGGAATGTCAGATAGACTGCAGGTGCTCCTGCTTAAAGAAGTTGTTGCTGCTAAACCGTTAGGTTCTGGGTGATTGTTGGAAGTGAAGATTAAGAGGCATGTTTCACCTTTGGTTGTTTCATCTAGCAAGGCTAAGGTGCCTAAAGGATCCAGGAGATTGGGGGTCTTCATTGGTTCCGGGTCCTGTTCCTGTTTTGTCGGATCCTCCTGTGAAAGCTATCAAGGTGTCAAAAGCACCATCTGTCCATCTAGCTTCTAAAGGAACCGAGGATCATGTCATTGGTTCCGCTGTGTCGGTCCAAAGAAAAAGGTGAGAGAGAAGATGGCCATCGTTAGCAGTTGCAGATCCTAAACATCAGACTTGTCAGATCCGTCTGGTTCTGGTGTGGCCTCTGCAGTTCTGAATCTGAAACCTAAGATGGTTCCAGGTTTGATTTCAAAGCCCAGTGGTGCAGAAATAGGTATCTCTCTGAATCATGTGCTCTCTAGGTTTGTGGGTTTGGCACTGTCATTCGTTCCCACTCTAGGGCTGTCCTCAGATCTGAAAGCACCACCTAGGAGCTGGGAATACAAGATTGTATGTGTTTGTGAGGAGCAGGGTAAGACAGAGAGATCTGTCCCCAAAAGAGTTCACCAACCTCCTGACGTCAACTCTTTGCCTTCAGCCCAGTAGTCATTGTTTTGGCTCCAGAAATACCGCTGTGGGGGTAGGTTGGCAAATGACTTTAGCCGAGGACTCTGTAGTCTTGCTCTGCTGTGCTCACCATGTGTGTAGATGCAACAGCAAAGAGCACAGTGTGTTACTAGGTGTTTCGATATGACAGTGATGGCATAGAAAGCTCTTAGATGTGGTAGATAGGTGACATCTGATTTCATTCCATTGAGAAAGGGACTAATCTGACTGTAGATGGACAGCTTGAGGGTTTTTTTTTAAATATATATTTAACCACCTGTCAGTGAATATAGACTTCTGCTGTTCCTGGGATTGAGGTTACAAATAAGACCCACCCATGTTAGTCTCGGTGAGTCTAAATGTGTAGTGGGTTGTGAGAGGGAGTAATGATGCATGAGGTGTCATTTAAGGTTCCCCATCTCTCCACTGCCCACCCCACTATGATTGTCTCAGACTTCTCTCCAGACTGGGGGGGAGGGGGAGGGGGAGGGGTTCGTCTTTATGGAAGGCCTTTCCTGTGGGGAGCAGCAAGTGCCTTCCACAGTGGGAGAGCAAGACCTTGGCAGATGTGAGTGGGGAACAGCAGCTTAATCTGAGCGGAGTGCCTGAGTGTTTAGCCTTTTAGAGTCATCAGTTTGTCATGGTTTCTCTGCATCAGGGGAGACCCAGCAGCATTTAACGATCCATGATCAATCTGTGCATGTGTATCAGTGCCTGTGGGTGGGGGAGCTTTTCCTTCTATTGTTAATCTTCACGGGGCAGGGATTGCTCCAGCATTTAAAACATCTTCTTGGGATGGAAGGTGCAGCATGACATAGTTTTGTCCTGAGGTGACTAACAATGAATTCCTCACAATGCCTTCTAAGCAGCAGAAGGCCCCGGGAGGCTACAATTCAACCTGTTTGCCCTCCCCCTTTTTTTTTTATGTTTCACTGCAAGGCTTTCCCCATATCACACAGCTACCACATGACTTCTTCCTGTGTATCTAGGTGGCAGGCTGGGACATGGGGCAGATGAGCTAGAAAACATGCACTCATTTCTTTTCTTCCTGTCAACGATCTCTACGGAACCTATGCTCTGACACCAGCCTCCCTAAAGGAAAACTCCTATTCCTCTCTCTGGCTCCCTACTTTGGGTGCATCCGACAACTGGAGGAAAGTAATAAGGCCATCATTTTATATGCGAAACACTGTTTCCTATCCAGATCTTCCAATAGGGAGAGCTGCATTAGCAGCATGAGTCACTCTGAGCTGATAGCTTTGCCTATGCAATACATCCACCTGACGTCAGGCTGGAGGTTGAAATATAGAACACAGCAACAGGTTTGGAATGTGGCTTCCTGATGGCTGGCATGGCAATGAATGTCACATTAGCTTGTTGATCTGATCTTCTCTGCATATTTATTCTCTAAGCCCTGGTCCACGCTGGGGAGTGTGGAAGGGCCATGCGGGTGGGCCCCACCAGGAGGAATTCTGGCACATACGGGCATGGTTTCTCTTGGGACTCCCAGTGAGTGGGCACTGCAGTTGTAGCCCCACCACCCTTTAAACAGGAGGTGTGAGCACTTCCTTCTGTATCCAGCAAGCCTTTCTGGTCAGCATGGAGTGGGCACAGAACAGTGGTTCCACCTTCACTTCACCCTCACTTTGGGCAGCTGACATTTGCCTGGGAATTAGCAGAGGACATTACCTGAGTGTCCTAATCGTATCATACCCACCCCCTTTGCAGAGGTATAAAATGGGCAAGGCTGATTGTATAGCCGCTGCAGGCTGCCCCATTAGAGCCTGTAGCTTATAGTGTGCATTGATGACATATGATTTATTATTTTATTAACAAATTAGTTTGGTGCGTGACTGTGTATCTGCAAAGATGTAAAGGGAAAATAACTTGCATAATACCAGGCACCACAGTGATGAACGGGCTATAAAAACAGATAGGATCGGATCCTCATACCCATTGAAGTCACTGGATTTTGGATCAGGGCCATTGGTAATGTAACATGTTCAGGTGAAAGAATACCGGCAGAGTTCTATGACTGAAGTAACTCATTGCAGCCCATGTGCTTGATTTATTGCATATACCCAAATGTATCTATATCCTGCACTCATTACCATGATGCTGAAGCACAGGCTATTTTTCTTGGTGTTATCCAACAGTCTTTTAAATATCAAAATACAGCATGTAGAACACCTACAGTGTTTACAGCATCAGGACAGCAATGTTAGTAATGATTGCAATAAAACAGGTTGCTAGAAGGCATCTTAGTCGATGTCAGAACCAGAGTTTATTTCTTTTTCAAAACACCTTGTGTGTAAATGTAGTGCTGCATTGGTAGCAGTGGAAACTGAGAGCTTCTATTGACCTACGGAGCGGTTAGAGCCTCTCAGTATGTGTACACGGCTCCCCACGCCTCCCATCCAATGTACCTCAACTCTGAAGTGAGAACCACCGTGCTCTTTTGAGAACGGCCATCAGACGGCCACCGTGTGGTGACAATTTGGTGGCTACTGATCCAGGCTGAATTTGATCCTATGATTTATCAGCAGAAGGCTGTATAGCAAAGGGCTGTTTTTAGGGCTGACCTTCCTCCAGATTCTTGGAAATTGCCCCACTTGGCTGGCCACAGGCTTACCTGAGCTGCCTTCTAGGGGAAGCATTGTCACCTAGTGGATAGAGCACTAGCCTTAGACTCAGGAGACCTGGGTTCTATCTCTGGCTGTGTTGTTAGCCTGCTGGGTTACCTTGGGCAAGTCCCTTAACCTCTCTGTGCCTCGATTTCTCCATTTGAAAATTGGAGATGATAATTCTTGACCACCTCTGGTAAGTGCTTTGAGATCTAAAAATGAAAAACTCTATATAGGTATAGTTAGGTGCTGTATTATTTTTTGCTGCTGATGTAGTATTTACTGACAATTCTGAACAGCAAATTTTCAATGCTCTCTACCGTATATAAGGCAAATCAAAGGCTTTTAACTGGCCACGGAGCATGTAAAGAGACCACCCAACAAGAGAAATTCTATAACTCCTACTGCTCGAAATACTCTTGAAAAAATGTGTGTCAGCTCTGAATGAAGCAACAGTCCCCAGGACACACTGGAGATGCAAAGAAGGAATCAAGTCAGTTTATTGGGGTTAGAAATGGTTTCTCATTTGTTTTAGCTCCTTGGAGAAAGTAATTATCAACACCGTCATAGAACATCCTCCCACCACCTCATAAATATTTTTCATTTACAAAAAATATTAATAATAAAAAAAAACCCTAAAATTGTTCTTGCATTATTTAACCCAGAGTTTAACCCAAATTAATCACTACCTCTGAAAGATAGGTGGGCTACTTGCTACATATGCCAGTATGTAAACCAGTGGTTCTAAACCCTTTCCATACCATGACCCTCTTTTTCCATACCAGGATTTCCTCTTCCCTCCACGTAGCCTGGATGTAGCCAGGATCCCCTCTGATCCAGCTGGTCATGTGCCTGATGTCTTGTAGTTACAACTCCCAGACTGAGAACCCATGTACTATGCCATCTGGTTCTGCTGAGTCAGGCAATTTAAACTACACAACTCAGAATGCCGTGTCACTGACCTGACTAAATGCTACTTAACAAAGTGGTGGTGTGGGGGGAGAACCTTTGCCATTGTTCTTGTGTGTGAGAGTTAAGTTTTAATGATCACTTCACCTCGGGATGATTGAGGGTGCTTTTAAATACAGGTGTGGCTAACTGTGTAATCATTGCTATCATCCGCCAGGCGTGAAATATAATATCAAAGGGTGTTATGATAGGCAGAATCTGATTGGCTGATTGAGAGGTTATAACTTCACAAGTGTGACTTGTTAGCCAATTAAAAATGTATAGAAGCAAAATATTTCAGGAATGTACTAATACATAGCAAATTACGATAATATCTAGTACTTTATATATAGTGTTTTTTATCTCCAAAGAGCCATACAGATAATAAACTAATGAGTTATTCTGCTGGGTACACAAGTAGAATAGAGAACTGTTAGGTGGTTGGAGACCTGTCTTCCTCCAGCGCCCCCTTCTGATAATATTGAGAACAACATCTCCATCAGGAAGAGGAGAGTCCATTTTTAACTCTGTCTCCAACTCCTTCTCCCGTCTCCTTCAGTCCCACATTTGTGGCTGACAAAGGAGGAGGAGTGTAACGTAATCCTCCTGGAGTGCATAATAATCCAACTGTGCTTTCCAATAGCTACCGTTTTCTGTCATTAAATCGTTTTTAAGTGCATTTCTTTCAATGCCAGGGAAAGGGGTTGCATAGGCAGACCTAGGAACTGAAGTCCTCCCTTTCATCAACCGAAGGGTGCAGCTGACGGGCAGCAGCCGTGCAGGTTAACCCCATGTCTGCTCCCATGCCGCAGTCCTGATCTCTAGATCTGAGGGGGTAATTCAGACTCCATATCAGTTCAGTCCTTGGCCTCTTTGAGGAGATTGCCAGCTGGGGACTGTATAAAACCAACCAACCAAAGGAGTGTATTGAACGTAGCCACTCTGGGGTTTGCTTTGTGCAGCCGGTGTCTTCGAATCATGGACTGATAGCTTTCCAGCTACTAGAGAAGGGGTTCTCAATCTGGGGGCGGGACCCCTCAGGGGGTCGTTAGGTTATTACATGGGGGGGTCGCGAGCTGCCAGCCTGCACCCCAAACCCTGCTTCACCTTCAGCATTTATAATGGTGTTAAATATATAAAAACGTGTTTTTAATTTATAAGGGGGTCGCACTCATAGGCTTGTTATGTGAAAGTGGTCACCAGTACAAAAGTTTGAGAACCACTGTACTAGAGCTTCCTAAAGAATCAGCCCCACCTGCTTCAAGTGGCACTATCATCTCTTTGGGATGAACCCCGGTGAGCCACTTCCCTCTCTGATGTAAATCCATTGACAGTTCATTGCATTGACAGGGCCACAGAGTCCTTTACCAAAGTGCAGCAGAAATATTGCATTGAATTACTCTGAGGATGAATTTTGCTCCATGTTCTTAATTCATTCCCATGGGGTGGGGGTGGGGCAGGAGGCAGTTTGCGTTGTCCAGTGCTAAATGGAGCAGCTGTACCCCACGGGAGAGCGAGTATGTGCATCACTGCTGTCCCCTCCTGCCCAGGTAGAGAGAGAATCTTTGTCGTATATTTGGGGAGCCCCTAATCTCCCCCCCCACCATTCCACTGGAGGCTTCCCAGAAGATATGCTTAATCAGGGCATCTCCCAGGTGCCCGGGTCACCCCTTCCCCGGTCAGTGTCACCCACTTTTGGTGTCAATTGGCCTACCCTGTGGCTGAACGGATATGTCGTAGCACTGCTACCTTCTCCAGGGCGAAGTTCCCATCACCAGGAGCCCATGCCCAGCTTCTGCCTGGTTGGCGTCAAGCCACAATAATTGTACTTGGAGCAGAGAGAGAGAGAGAGGAAGTGTGCATGTGTGAACGCTGCTCCAGTATGCTGCCTCCTGGCCAGATGTGGCATTGCAGCACCTTTGCCTCGGTTTCCTCCCCTGTCCTTTAGCCAACTGTGGCCATTAGCGTGCCCTGGCCCTCCAGGGAGAGCACTTTGCAGAACACTGTCCCTTTAAGGGCCACAGAGTCCTTTACCAAAGTGCAGCAGAAATATACACAGGACCGAGCCTTCAGCCTGGTTGGGCTCAGCGGGCTGTCATCTCATTGCAGGTGTGTCTTTGCTGCACTACACACTCTAACCACCGGCTTCTGTACTTTGATCAGCCTAGGGACTGGCACACTCCTCCCCTCACTCAGGGGTTCAGCAGGCTGCAGCTCCGGAGGGTCTCTGTTCTCCAGGTAGGCTTCCAGCTGACCCCTGCAGAAGCCTGTCTGCTTTTCTCTCCACAGCCCTTTTCCAGGCTGCTCCACCTCCCTCCCTCTGGGTCTCTCATAGAATCATAGAATATCAGGATTGGAAGGGAACTCAGGAGGTCATCTAGTCCAACCCCCTGCTCAAAGCAGGACCAATCCCCAGACAGATTTTTGCCCCAGATCCCTAAATGGCCCCCTCAAGGATTGAACTCACAACCCTGGGTTTAGCAGGCCAATGCTCAAACCACTGATCTATCCCTCTCCCCGCCAAGTGGCTCACCCAGCTCTTTATTGGGGTGGGGGAACTCCCCTCCCCAGATGGGCTATATCTAATTAAGCCTGGCCAACCCTGTGGATGCAAGCAGGCTGGTTAAGTGGCCTCTCCTGCCCATATTAACCCTTTAATGACATGTGTAGGGTAAACAGCCCATCACGGTGTGTGAAACACAATGCGCACACAGCCCCCTGCCCCTCTGGCAATGTGGAAACGTGTCCCAGCTACACGCGGCTGGGATCAGAACTATTTTCTTTTCTGACGGCATATTGCGGGAAGCGTTTTGAGTGAATCTGACGATTGGAGTGAGAGCCCTGGAGACTGCAGCTTTCTTGTATCCACAGAAGAATAACAGCATGGGGACCACCACTAGGGGCAAGAGGGGAGGTCAGTTTCTGTGACCCAGTTTAGTCCTCATCACTCTTTACTATATAAATCTTTTATAGCTTGAATGATAAGGACTACAGACCAGATTCTGCCACCTGTACATTGAGTACTACCTTACCCCCATGGGAGTCCGATTGATTTCTGTGCAGCTATTCATCCTGCGAAAGGGTGTGACAATCAGGCCCAGAATAACTCAGTGCTGGTTCAGAGCAGCGTTTATTATAATAGAGTCATGTGACTATTTATTTTTAATATGCGTAACTATTTACTTTTCATGGAATGTGTTTACACATGGCTGCCATCGGCATTAACGGCAGAATGCAGAGTTCACATGTTAAAGCTGCCCCTCTCTCAGTGGGGAAGAAGGAAGTCCATGAAGCATTGTGCAGACATCCAGAGTAAGAGCTCTGCAAACTAAAAAGCAACAGGGCGGCAGTGAGCAAACATATGTCTGTCTTAACAGCAGTGGCACGCAGCTTCTCTCGTGCCCTAGTCCGTCCTTCCCTTACAGTCTTCCACTTCGTGGTCAGTTATGACATGCCAACAGCCTTAGCCTGAGCAATGAAAGTCCATACGTTTTCCAGCTCATCAGAAGTCTCTGTGACCTTGGCTGGCTTTCAGAGGTCTGCTGCCTTGGCTGTTTTTGACCTGCTGGGTCCCCTCCCCCTTTTATCCGTGCCTGAAATGTGTAACTTCTCCACTCTTTGCTTCGCCACCTCTTGCATAGGTTGAATGGGAAGGAAGGCAGAATTAAGTATACCTGCGAAGTGAAGGGGACGGGCAGGCTTTGTACATGATGTTCCCCTGCGGAGTTTCCGATCAGAGTCCACTTCTGGTTTTCAGTCAGTTTTCCGGCTTTAAAAATATTAATAACTCTTTGCACTTCAGCAACTTTAATCTGTGGATCTCGAAGCAAGTCAGAGCAGGGACACTTTTACACCTGTGCGGGGGGCGGGGGAGTATAATGACTACACCAGGTGCAAGGCAGAGGAGGATCACTCCTTCAGAGTACATGAAACCACCAGGAGCTTTTTATCTTTCTGAGGTAGAGACGTCGAGTGCTGTTCACTGGGGATGGGTCTTTCAAAGGAGATTTTAAAAATAAAGTTCTGCCTGGACATTAGAGATCCCTTGGTATTTTTGCTAAGAAGAGGGACTTCCCTGGTACCTTTGGCCAAATCTTCCCCTCCAAGCTGTTGAGATCTGTGCTCTGCTTTGGTTGGTAGCTGCACTCCACATTTTAGGAGAGCGTGGGCTGCTTTTGGCCCAAGAGAGAGAGTGACTTTGGGTGCCTCTGTTCTCCAGAACTAGGCCATGATGGGGATGGGAACTGCAAAGATAAGTTACCAGGGGGGATGAGGTTATCTGAGGGAGGACAGGAAATTGTCTTTTGTAAACAGTGAAAATGCCAACTACTCCTTGCTCTTTAGAGCAGAGACAATTGAAGTTTGTGTACGGGCAGTGGTGACAAGTATAATAATAGGTTACACTGAACTCCCTTGCATGACTCCCTCAGTTGAACATCACCAGGGTATCAAACTGTAAGAGCGGTAATATTAATCATAGCACATTATCGTATGGCGCACATGCTGAACTTCCCACAGCTCCTTTCATCCCTCAGGTTTTGCAATCACTGGGGCTGTGTAGCTGAAAACCAACTGAAAGCCTGTAAGCCCATGTTGTGAGATGGTGCAGGAAGTTTTGTGCCTGATTTAAAAGTTAACTAGGCCTGATGAACATCTGAAAGCTGTGGCCTCTCTCTGTAAGTACTGGGTGATGGGTGAAGTAAATTAGCACATTAACGTTGTCCTTTGGAATTCAGGAACAAATTGGTGTCTTCAGGCTTTCTCCACAGGTTAGAGGGGTGGTCCCATTAACACTAATATGCATTTGGCCACAGCAATAAGCGGTGGTGTCACTTGTGTGGGAGATGATTGCCAGCACAGAATGTAGAGGCAGATAAAAAGCTTATTTTGAAACCATCAGTAAAGGCTCTGGGGAGAAAATGTGTGGAATTTTGATGGTGAGGTTACATTTAAAAACAGAACCAAACAAACTTTGTATACTTGAACATTTGTGTACCCCAAGTGGATCTAACATACCAGGACAATATTATTACATTTCATTTATACGACACCTTTATCGGAGGTTTTCAATACATTCCAGACATGTCAAGCCTCATAGCACATCTGTTTCCACTGTTTAATGATGGAGGTAAGGATACAATTCAAGTCATTTTGATAATATAAATAATAGATAACAATAAGAAAAGTCTCAGGCCTCCCAGTCCTCGTGCCCAGTCCACTGGAACAGCATATCTGCAAAGGTCTTGCACAAGACCACACATCAAGTCAGTAGCAATGCTGGGACTAGAAGGCAGGAATTCATGCTGTGACCATTAGACCTAGGAACGAAGCTATATCTGCCTTCTCAGTTAGCTCTCAGCACCTTCCTTTTCATTTGCTCCATGCTGAAGCCATGTCTACACTACAAAATTAGGTTGACTTAACTTACATCGTGGCAGTAATTACATCGCTTGTGCGTGTCTACAATTTGATCCTTGTATTAGCGGTGCACGTCCTCACCAGAGCGCTTGTATCGATTGTACTGTCAGTGTGGGGCATTGTGGGAGGGCTCCTGAAACAGTAATAGTCAACATAAGCAATGCAGTGTCTACACTTATACTGCATCAACCTACCTACATTGACCTTGGCTCTATGCCGCTTGTGAAGGTGGAGTCGGGGAAGTTATGTCTGTGGGAGTGAAATTTTAATGTAGGCACTTATATAGGTCAATGTAAACTGCCTTGGCGTTGACCTAACTCTGTAGTGTGGACCAGATCTGAATATTTGCGTATGTCCTTCGTTTGACATTTCAGCTGAGAGATAGGGAAGCATCTTAATTCCTGTGATCATGTGTGTTCATGCCCAAGGTTTTTAACAACCAGAGGGCTGAATTTCTGTCTCAGGCCAGTAGTGGGTGGAAGTCCTTACTGTATCATCCGCCACCTGTTCACTAGCTTGTGTGAAGTGAGTTGGTCTTCTTCATCCAGTCTTTCCTCTCAAAAATAACTTCTGTCGCTATTCCTTACGAAAAAAAAAAGTTAAAATACCCTACAATAATGGTCAGATACACCACTGTTTACAGCAGTGTTATTACAGAGTCTGGGGTGAGTTGTGTAAGTATTAGGAGTATGTGTATAAGGTTTAGTTCATCATCTGAACAGAGAGACCATAGATTTGCCAAACGTGGAAGAGTAAAGAACGATCTTGTGGTAAGGTGTTTGATGGGGATTCAGATCTGTTTTTGGTTCCCTGCTCTGTCACGGACTTCCTGTGTCACTTGGACAAATCACTTAATCACTCTTTGACTCCGTTTCCCATCTGTAAAATGGGGATAATAACACTTCCTTTCTCCCACATCTTTTTCTGTTTTCTAGTGAGGCTGCAAACTCTTCATGGCAGGGACCTGTCTGTCAGTATGTATACATACAGCACATAGGACAATGGGGCCCTGATCTTTGTTGGGGTCACTAGGTGCTCTTGTACTCCTCCTCCTATTACTGATACTTTATCTTTAGAGATGATCCTTTCAGGACAGGATTTGAGGTATTCGACCAGGGGGACCTTTCACCTGCAGTCACGTCAGCTTAGAAGGGATCCCACGCCCCAAAATCCTCTATAGGGCTGTTGCAAGGACACAGAAACACAAGGGCCCTACAGAATCACCATACCACCCTAAAAATGTTTTCTTCTTTATTAATCTGTGCGGAATTTAGAAACCCAATTTGTGTTGCCAAGCTTATTTTAAGCACAATACATGTCAAAGTGTAATTGTTCACAAAACAATGCAAGCTGTCAAAATAAATAATTAAGGCCTTGCATTAGAAGAAACAGATGTAAAGTCAACGAGCAGCAGATTCAAAATGTGCCCCAACATGAACAGTCCTTCTACCTTCCTAGATGAGAAACTAATAAGGACATAGCACAGACCTCGGGGATGATAATATTGCTGTGCCAGGAGATGATAATGGCTTCCACGAAGCAGGTTTGATCTGTACCTAATTACAGACCTACTTAAAGCCTTTCAAGCTTAAATAGAAGAAGCAATTAAGCTCCTTTATGCAGTGAGATAGCTGGAGACAATGGAAGCTGCCGTCCAAGGAAATCAGCCCGGTGGCAAAGGTTGAGCAGGGCTAAGTGGGTGGTCTGAGGTCTTGCCCTCGGACTGGTTGCAAATGCGGGGGCCAGGGAATTGATTCATTATGTCTGTAAGAGAGGCAGAAAGCAAGAGAAGCAATCCTGAGTGTCCCTGAGAGGGAGCAGAGAAACAGAGCTGCTTGGGGCACAGGACTTGCTTGCAAATGGAGAGCAAGGAAACTGCCTGTAGTGTGTGTTTCATACTGTGTTCAGAGAAACAGGACTTTGTGAACATTCCTTGTAAATAAACAAGGTTTCATCAAAGAAATATTTGACTTGTGTCTTCAATTTCTTCTCCCAGTGGAAACAACAATATTCAGAGCCTTGCTAACTGCTTGGGCCAAAAGGCAACAATATCTTTGGGCAACTGTAGGTTATCTCCTATTTCAGCTGGAGATGGTAAAGACATTTTCTCCTGGAAAGCAAAGTGGCAGTGCCAAGGATCAGTGCTCCTGTCTGATGGAAAACTAAGCTGTGAACAATTTAGCAAGAAACCTAGAATAATTAAAGAATTAATTTTCACTCAGTGTTGTACTTTAATTGGATTTTAGTACCTAAGCTTTAAATATACACATTAATTAGGACACTTAAAATCATCTTTAAGCCATATTTATGGGCTGTCCTGGTGGCCCATAGTGATAAAGCTCTGTAGTAATGCCAAGTGGAAGTCCCAGGTTTGATTCCTTTTCACAGATGTTACCTCCTCATTTCCTGTGGCAAAATGCTGGTCCCATTACAGTCAACAGCCTATGCTCCTGTTGACTTCAAGAGGATCCAGTTGGGAGTGCTACGGAGTCCTTGTGCTCTGCTGGAGCATTACCTTAGGTTTGCTGACAGGCACAGCTGCCCCCCTCAATGAAGGAGTGTAGTGTTTGTAATTCAGAGGGAGTTTTTTTCAGCTAGAAAGAATGTGGGGGCATTCTGGGGTGTGGTGGACTGTGTACTTTTTGAGCCATAGAGGGGACTCTTATGGCCCTGAAAGGGCTGTAGAGAACTTGCTTTCAGTCATGTCGTTCTGATATCTCCTACTGGTTTCCATTTAATCATTTGAATGGCATAAGAAGAAGCTGCCTCACAATCCTTGGGAAGGGAGTTAACATTTACAGAGGCTGAGCTTTCAGGGAGCATGTGTAGCCACCTGCAAACCATGAAGATCTGTTTGGCTGCACAAAAGGGACTTTAGCCCTGGGGGTACCCGTCCTGCAGTGAAAATCATGTCAGGAGTCCAGGAGACTGGATGTCTTGTTTTGTATCCCAGTATGTATATTTGTCAATGATGATTATCTCTTAATTGAGTTCTCTGGTGCTTGTTTGTAAATGAATTAATTATTTTTCAGGACAGGGATTTAGGAAAGTTTTGCTGAATCAAGATTAATTGTTTCTTTTCCGGTTAGTGCAAGAGAGAGTAGGTTTTAAACCAGGCAAAACGTGTTGAAATTTTTCAACAGTAGCAGGTGTATGAGTTACTTTTGTTTGCTCTGGGATACAGGGAATCCTTTCTGGGGGGCTTCTTCCATTCTAAACCCTGCAAGAAGCTTTCTTCCGGCTGGGAAGCACAGTTGAATTTCCTTTAAGTGCACAGCAAAATCTCCGCTAGGGTGGCTGCAGTATTTTTAGTAAAAGTCACGGACAGGTCACGATAGTAAACAAAAATTCACTAGGAGGGTGGTGAAGCACTGGAATGGGTTACCTAGGGAGGTGGTGGAATCTCCTTCCTTAGAGGTTTTTAAGATCAGGCTTGACAAAGCCCTGGCTGGGATGATTTAGTTGGGGATTGGTCCTGCTTTGAGCAGGGGGTTGGACTAGATGACCTCCTGAGGTCCCTTCCAACCCTGATATTCTATGATTCTATGATTGTTCAAAAGCCTTTCATTTCTTTTTGTCCATTGAATTTGATGCCCCAGAAAAGCGTTGCCTTGACATCCCTGAGGACCCAAGTGACATTCACAGAAAGGAAGCAATAGACCCAACTGCACTGTGAGCTTTCCCCACACTAACCCACTAGTATCAGTCTTCTGGTAGGGCCACCTCGAGGAGATGAGTAGATTTCGCAGTACCCATGTCCATGTCCATGCCCATTCCATCATTTTTTCTTTGCTGAGATTGCCTACAAGGGAGCTAATTAGTACTATTTGCAGAGGTGATTTTTGTGAAGTATACACCTGCCCACTGTGGACTGTTTACCACATATAGACCACTGAGTAGCCATCAGATAAGTTCTGGTGACTACCAATCGGGGCTGGACTTGACCTAGATGGGAAAGAGTCTGTATAATACTATTAATTCCCTTAGCACAAATTTAAATTAATGGAGATATCCCATCTCCTAGAGCTGGAAGGGACCTTGAAAGGTCATCGAGTCCAGCCCCCTGCCTTCACTAGCAAGACCAAGTACTGATTTTGCCCCAGATCCCTAAGTGGACCCCTCAAGGATTGAACTCACAACCCTGGGTTTAGCAGGCCAATGCTCAAACCACTGAGCTATCCCTCCCCCCAAGCAGTGCCTCCTTTTAGCTTTCCTTTAAATAGCCCCAAGAATGGTCACAGAAAGTTATAATGAAAACAAAGAGAACACATTTAAAGAGGATAAAGGAGAGTGCTGTAGGCAGAGAGCACCTGGAAGAGAATAAGAAGGAAATGCAACAGGACTATGAAGGTAGGAACCTGAGCACTACCTCCTCTTTTGTTTACAGCTAACTTAGGTTATAAATAGAAGATAATGGAATGCGTGTCCTGCAGGAACCGTGAATAATTAAGAGAGTTTATGTACAAGAGCAAGTAGAGGTCAGGTAGATAAACTGAAATAATACTTGAATTTGTTTGTAGAATGACTAGCACTGCTTGGTTAGAATCTCATTTTAATGACAGGAATAGAAAATAACTCCTGGAAATCAATGGGTGTGATTCTACCCTGTTACTCTGGTGTAAACCTAGAGTAACTCCAGTGAAGCTAATGTAATTACAGTAGTGTAAAACTGGAGGCAGATCATGCCTAATACTTTTAGCTGCTGAGATAAGATGTCACTATTTATTACTTTTAATAAAGTTGAAGCCCAGCTGAGATCAGGCCCCCCTTGTGTTAGGTGCTGCCGCAAAGAGCTTACACTCTAAATATACAAGGCAGACAACAGGTGGGAGAAAGGAAGTAGCAATTATTCCTGTTTTACACAGTGGGGAACTGAGGCATAAAACATTTAAGTGACTTGGCCAAGGTCACACATGAAGTCCCTGGCAAGCCAGGAATTGAACCTAGATCACCTGGGTCCCAGCCCAGTGCTTTAACAGCCTATATGATCTTTAAAAAAAATAGTAGTTAGTTTGTGAAGCTTCCTTTTCCTTTTAAAATCTTATCACATTTAAAAGCAAAGGCAAACTCGTGGCATTAGGTTGTGGTTATGCCCCCCCACTGCCACGGCATCTGCTCTCCATAATGCAGTGTGGCAATGTAAGAAATGGACCTTGCAAAAGTAGCCCCCCTGCTATGCATGTGTGTGGGGTGTGTGTGTGTGTGTGCGAGGTTGGTAAAAGCTAAACAAGAGCAAACCCTGATTCCTCACACTCTGCACTCCATTTCTGCATGGGACACATGAATGAATAGCAGCTTGTTGCACACGAAGCAAATGTGTGGGTGGGTTGTCCATAATTGGTATGATTGTTCTGGTACACCAGACCTCTCAAGGTACTCTTTAGTGTGGTAGGTGTATTATGACTAAGAGGCAAGCACTGAAGGCCCATAAACTGCTGGACCTATATATTCCAACCCTGGTAGATCCCAGTAACCACTCAGATGCAGGGCTGAAGTGAAAGGATATTTTACTGGAGCTGGCAGGCAAGCCTGTTGGGAGAAATTTGGGGCCCCAGTAAAATGTGTTCACTGCAGCCCCACCCCTTGCCATTTCACCCCAGTCACAGATGTTTTGGGGAGCCCTCTGAGCTCAGAGCCCTGGTACAATTGTCCCCCTGTTTTCCCCCCTCTCTTCAACCCTGCTGACAGGAAAGGGAAAGGTGGTAAATATCCTAGGTATAGTTACTTGACCAGTTATAATTCAAGATACACATAGCAATTTTCACGGTGGCCCCTAGGAACGGTCCAAGAGAGAGTTTGGGCCCCGCAGGCCTTGTATCAGGGATGCCCACTCCACCTCCAGTCCATTTCTCTATTAAAGGCAAATAGAGAACTTGTAGGTTTTCTGGCTAGGATAAGTCATGGGTTTTTCTCACTGGGGACTCCTTCAATTGTCCCTCTGTTGCTGCAGCAGCACTTCCTGTGCAGTTCCTCATAGCAGGCTTCTCCAAATACAGGATATGTCTACACTACAATTTAAGCCCAGACTAAGGTGCAAGCACAGACCCCCTTCCATCTACACAGAATTCTGTCTAACTTGGGCCCAGACGTCAGGCCTCTGCAGGGGTGGATGGTTTGAGCTCGAGTACCGTAGGGGCTTGGGCCTAAACTCCATTGTTTTGCAGTGTAGATGCAGGTCAAGCCTGCCCCCCACCCCCCACCCCCCAGACTTGGGTTCTGAGAATCTGCCAACTGTGGCACTCTGGACCTCAAAGCAGCACCCTCGAACCCCCATATTCACCACTGTCATATAATTATGATATGTTTTGTATAAAGTATGACTTGTAGGATATCATATAAAAAGTCATGATCTGCTGAAACCCATTGTTCTGTCAAAATATGTATATCATTAGTGTGTACGAAGTTATGAGATTTTGCTGTATGGTTGTTAGTGAAATACGCTGTGAGTTTGGAAGTCGCCCAATGCTAGTTCTCCAGTGACCATGACAAAGGAGGTGACCAACAACTGGGCGGTCACCAGGCAGCCATTGACCAGCAGGGGAACAGTAAAAAAGGGATTTACAATTCAATGACAGTTGCGCAAGCACCACACAATGGGGACTGCTCAACTCTATGACTTGGTTGCACAAGGCCCCTGTGATTCACTGACTTTTGTCCAAGGAGCTTCTGGGAGCTGAGACATTCCTCTCAGAATAGATTGAAGCTCAGTTTTACAAGGCCATTTTTTGGCCTTGAGATTCTAGGAGGCACTCTTGACTGGGGATACTGTGAACATGTTGTGAAATGCCCTGTTTGATGTCTGCTTTTAGGCCTTTTGAGCTCTGATGGTTCTTCCATCTCAGCAGTGCGGGCCCACTGCAACAAGTCCCTGGGATGCAGAACTGTCACAGAACAATCTGAACAGAAGCTTTTCCAGAATGAACTTCTAGTGGACATTCAGGATAGGGCCAACAAGCTTGTGCAGTACCAAAGGGAGAAGGATTCATGGCAAATGGAAAGGCACAACCAGGTTGCAGAGGCAGAGAACAGAGATTCAGTGCGTGAGGAGAGACTTGCAGTGCAGTTTGCCTATGGCCACCAGGATACAGGCTCCGGCTGCACTCACACCATGTCCTGAGTCCTTTCCATGCTTCCAGGTGCTGCAGACCGGGAACACTTTGGACAATTCCTTGGTTGGGTGGCCCATGCAATTGGGACTTAGCAGCTGGTCAGGGCAAATCTACCCCCTAAATCCTCCAAACCCCTGCTGATCCCTTCCCTGCTGGGGGCCTTCACTCCCATTCAGACCCTCTCCCCCATGAACACCTTCACCACCCCTGCTGTGGCGCCAAGTGCATGCTAAACATGGAAGGAAGGGAAAGGAGAATGGGGGACTCACAACTGTAGGAGATTTGTTTGGAAATGATCGCACTGTTTATGACTTTGGTTTTGTTAAAGGTTTTGGTGTTGGTTTATTACTGGTGTTTTGCTGTGCTGGTGGCAGCTGGCCTGCCTCGCAAAGATTTAATATAGTGCTTTTCTAACTTATGTCCTAAAACAAAAGGTTTTTATTTTAATAAGAACTTTTATTGCCATCAGTGCTTCACATCATAATGTGTGTTTCAAATAATGAAGATAAACTCATGATAAGGGACAACTGGGAAGTTGTATGCAAACACTGTTTCTCAGTGCGTTTCTTTACATCATGCCATCCTGTAAATCCACAGGTCTTGCCACTTGCCCCCCACCCCCATTCCATAAGCGGTCATGTGATTCATAGGTACAATGAATGCCAATCAGTCCCCTCATTTCATAAGCGGTCATGTCATTTATAACTAAAGTGCATGGCAATCCACCCCCTCCCCCCCACACAAGTTATTGTTTGACGTGACAGGATCTCATTTACTGTAAAGGTTTTACAAGCACATTCACAAGGTACTATTCTCTCTCTTCCATTGGCCCGTGCAAGTCCATAAGATGGAACCACAGAGCATCCCTAATTTGTGTTGCCCGGGTGCATCCAGCTCCAGCTGTGATAGGTGCACAGTTCAGCAATCCATCACTGTCCTAGTTCCATTCAGGGGCAAATGGCTCACCTTTGGCTTCACAAAGGTTATGGAGAGCACAACAAGCCACAATAATATGGACGGCCTAATGACACAGGCATCCAAACGTGTCTATAAACAGCACCAGCAGGATTTCAATTTGCCAAACACACATTCAACCACCATTCTGTACCTGTTGAGAATATAACTGAGCCTTCTTTGGCCAGGCCCTCTGAGATTGGATATGGTTTCATAAGGCAAGGCAAAAAGAGGTGTGTGGGTCCCCTAGGATAACAGTGGGGACAGTAACTCTATTTATGACAATGAATTACCCCAATTATCGAGAAACCCTGAAATCATTAACTTTTCCAGTGCAGCCCATGTTGGTGTCCATAAATCAGCTTCTGTGGTCCACAACGGCCTGCATAATAATGGGGTCATACCTTTTGCGGTTTACGTACTTGTGCTCCTTGAGGAGGGCAAACTATGGGCACTTGAAGTGGTAGATGTGCTACATCTTGACTTTAGTAAGGCTTTTGATACAGTCTCACATGACCTTCTCATTTAAAAAACAACAACTAGGGAAACACAGCCTTGATGGAGCTACCAAATTGGGTGATAACTGGTTCAAAAATTGTTCCCAGAGAGTAGTTCTCAGTGGTTAACTGTCAAGCTGGAAGGGCATACCGAGTGGATCCCACAGGGATTGGTCCTGGATCCAGTTCTGTTCAATATCTTCATCAATGATTTAGATAATGGCATAGAGAGTACACTTATGAAGTTTGTGGACAATACCAAGGTGGGAGGGGTTGCAAGTACTTTGGAGGAGAGGATTAAAATTCAAAATGATCTGGACAAACTGTAGAAATGGTCTGATGTAAATAGGATGAAATCCAATAAAGACAAATGCAAAATACTCCACTTAGGAAGCAACAATCAATTGAACACATACAAAATGGGAAATGACTGCCTAGGAAAGAGTACTGCGGAAAGAGATGTGGGGGTCATCGTGAACCACATGCTAAATGTGAGTCAACAGTGTGGCCAAAAGAGCTAATGCAATCCTTGGGTGCATAAACAAGGAATCTCTTGTGGCAGCAGAGAGATTATTTGACTTCTATATCTGGCACTAGTGTGACCATGCTGGAATATTGAGTCCAGGTCTGGTGCCCACAATTCTAGAAGGATGTTGAAAAAATTAGTGTTCAGAGAAGAGCCATGATTGAAGGATTAGAAAAACATGCCTTATAGTGATAGACTCAAGGAGCTCAAATTATGTAGGTTAACAAAGAGAAGATTAAGAGGTGACTTGATTACAGTCTGTAAGTATCTACATGGGGAACAAATACTTGAAAATGGGCTCTTTAATCCAGCAAAGAAAAGTCTAACACAGTCCAATGACTGGAAGTTGAAGCTAGACAAATTCAGACTGGAAATAAGGTGTAAATTTTTACGAGTGAGAGTAATTGTTCCACTGGTTAATCTACCAAGAGTGCTGGTGGATTCTTCATCACTGACAATTTTAAAATCAAGATTGGATGTTTTTCTAATAGACCTGCTCTAGGAATTGTTTTGGGGAAGTTCTATGGCTTGTGTTGTGCAGGATGTCAGACTAGATTATTACAACGGTCCCTTCTGGCTTGGAATCTATGAATCTAAGCCTCTCTTTATGGTGAGAACTGTTACACTGAGTAGAAGTGTTACCTTGAACGATTTAAAATGGAATTAGACTGATAGTTTGTGGTAAGGAACAATCCTGCTTTTAGCGTGACCAGATAGCAAGTGTGAAAAATCGGGACAGGGAGTGAGGGTAATAGGAGCCTATATAAGAAAAAGCCCCAAATATCGGGACTGACCCTGTAAAATCGGGACAGCTGGTCACCCTACCTGCTTTGGCCCATGGGAGATAGCTTAGCAGATCATAGAGGTGTTTTCTTTCTCTAGTCACTATGATTCCATTTGCCATCCTGTAAGCTATTTGCATTTGGAGCAGTATTGTTCCAAACACTGAGTGTTAAAAAGATACTACCCATAGATATTAGGGGGTATTTTTCTAACATTTTTTCTCTTTTTTAAAAAAAATGACATAGACTCATAGACTCACAGACTTTAAGGTCAGAAGGGACCATTATGATCATCTAGTCTGACCTCCTGCACAACGCAGGCCACAGAATCTCACCCACCCACTCCTGTAACAAACCCCTAACCTATATCTGAGTCATTGAAGTCCTCAAATCGTGGTTTAAAGACCTCAAGGTGCAGAGAATCCTCCAGCAAGTGACCCGTGCCCCACGCTGCAGAGGAAGGCAAAAAACCTCCAGGGCCTCTGCCAATCTTCCCTGGAGGAAAATTCCTTCCCAACCCCAAATATGGCGATCGGTTAAACCCTGAGCATGTAGGCAAGACTCACCAGCCAGCACCCAGGAAAGAATTCACTGTAGTAACTCAGATCCCACTCCATCTAACATCCCATCACAGACCATTGGGTATATTTACCTGCTAATAATCAAAGATCAATTAATTGCCAAAATTAGGCTATCCCATCATACCATCCCCTCCATAAACTTATCAAGCTTAGTCTTGAAGCCAGATATGTCTTTTGCCCCCACCACTCCCCTTGGAAGGCTGTTCCAGAACTTCACTCCTCTGATGGTTAGAAACCTTCGTCTAATTTCAAGTCTAAACTTCCTAATGTCCAGTTTATATCCATTTGTTCTTGACATCATAATCTCTTGAAACCTTGAGGCTGAAATCTGGTTTCTCACAGAATAGTCATGCTTCCATCCTTCTCAGGTGTCTATACTTTAATTGATCTGGTAACATTGCTCGCTTGCCCTGAGTTGCTGGCACTGATTGTTATTTTTCAGAGGGAAAGAACACTGACGCCTTTTGTTTTAGGGTTGGGTGACAAATATAAATCTACTCACATTGACTGAGGAAACTGATAAGGGGGAATCAAATGTTGAGCCAGTCAACCTTCACAGAATCCCTTTAAGGAAAGTGCTTTGGCTTGCTTATAGATTATTATTGTTGTTCTGGAGGAGATAGGACAAGGGATCCCTTTTTTAAACGTATTTTTGAAGGCAAGTGGGTTTAAAATCAAACTGAGATTGAGCCAGTGGGATAGAGGAGAGATTTAGTCAGACCCTTTCTGCAGCAGTGACCCAAATGTGAGGTAGTTTTGTGAGAGAGGTTTCCTCAGACTATCAGAAATAATAAAACTTCTCATCAACAAGCAATGAGGAAAAACTGCCCCTGGTCCTGGGAGAAAGAAGAGATATAGCAGATATGACATTATGCTACATTCAATTTGCCCCCAGATCAGGAATGGAAGCAATGGGAAACTCATGTGACAAACCCCAAACAATATTGTAGCCCTACCATGGGCAGATCTTACTTACCCCTGACAGGTTTCTCTCTGTTCTGTTTGGTAACATGTGTGGAGCTTGACATGCCAATAAAGTTGTGTTGAAATTGAAACAGAACCATAGATAATCCTTTTGGGCTGTTCCAATCAGATGAAAACTCTTCTCTTGGTAGCTGCAGGAGGAGAGGACAGAAGCAAAATATAAGAAAACAACAGAAGAAAACAAAACACACCCAAGGAATTTCTTAAGCCCATTTTGTTCCTCTTTTGTTTGTCATTAGGAAAAGGCAGGTGTTAGTTAGGGTTACCATATTTCAGCACGGAAAAAAGAGGACGGGAGGAGCCCCGCCCCCGTCCTGCCCTAGCCCCGCCCCCGTCCTGCCCTAGCCCCGCCCCTTCCACTCCCCGCCCTCCTCAGAACCCCAACCCTCCCCCTGCTCCTTGTTCCCTGACTGCCCCCTCCTGGGACCCCTGCCCCTAACTGCCCCCCAGGACTCCACCCCCTATCTAAGCCTCCCTGCCTCTTGTCCCCTGACTGCCCCAACCCTTATCCACACCCCCACCCCCAGACAGACCCCTGGGACTCCCACGCCCCATCCAACCACTCCCCACCCCCTGACAGCCCCCCCC